>NC_090227.1:11818789-12157539 GCF_024489055.1 Chanodichthys erythropterus | reverse complement strand
AACTTTTGACCGCAACTGCATCACCCAAGATGAATTACCTCAGGACAACACTGTTGTAGAATCCTGGGAGAAGCTCCTTCACATTTCCCACAAACACCAGGATTCCAGTGACCACACCATCTTCACTGACACTGGCCTTTCAAAATAGAGAACATTTTTATAAACATTTTTATAGTTTACAAGGAATTAAACATAACTTTATCAATTACACAAATATAGATAAATAACCCAAGGCCCAAGCAAATTGAGGGGTTTTGCTTTGAAAATAATTATATAATATAATTATATATAAATATAAATATATAATGATGAGATGGGGATTTGTAAGTGCACAGGTGAGAATTTATTACTTGCAAACAGAAAAGATTCAAAGCATTTAAAAGCTATAAGGACAGTTGATGGCAGTGTTTTAGCTTGTAGTGTGTGATCAGGGTGGCTGAATTAATGGAAAAACATGGAACATCACCTCATCAATACAGGTCTTTGATTCCACACAGCTTGCACTGTATCTCCAATAACAAATCTGTACTGATCCTACAAAATGAATATATAAAACAACAGATAAGCACAAAAATATTACATATTACTAACACAAACAGTAATTGAACAACTAACTTTTCAAATGCAAAAATAAAAATAGATTATAAGCATTACTGGTGGTTATAATAGCGATTAAATGTATTGTCTTTAAATGTTACAAGATCAGATCTTTGTATTTAGTTCTGCAAATTTAAATTTAAAATTATTTAAAAAGTCAGAGTTCAGTGTTCTTTGAACACGCCCACACACGCGACCATGTTCATATTGTATAAGAAATTATTATAATGCAATCATAAATAAATTACAGGAAACATGATTAATTCACCTCCATATTGCGATTAAACTAAATAAGTTACACTCATAAGAACTGCTATGTTCCGGTGAAAAAATAAAAATAGAGCATATATCAAGATACTTACTTGCTTCTTTATTTGTAGTACATAACGTCTCATCTGTAGTCATCCAAACGTGCACTCCTTTGTTTTCTTCTTTGATCAGCAAAGTTGCCTCGCGCATCGCGATCACAGAAAGATGGCTGAAGGTGCATTTTTCAAACTCTGGTGAAGTAATGCGCCGTCATGACGTAGTATTGTAGCGCATGCGCATGATTAAATTTGTTCAAGTTGAAGTTTTTCTAATTCATTGTTGTAGTTAGACTGTACGTTTACAGAACTTGACTCATTCACCTAACTGAAATTCAGTTATTTTATAGTTTAGTCTGATTAAAATTAAATGTATTTTAACTGAATATGAATTCAAATTATTTTTTAGATCTGTTAAACTTTTGCTTGCAATTAAATACTGTGATCCTCAGCATGTGTGTAAAGCGTGAGCTCAACGTGAGTTCATCTGATCCTCATACTGTGATCCTCAACATGTGTGTAAAGCATGAGCTCAACGTGAGTTCATCTGATCCTCAACATGTGTGTAAAGCGTGAGCTCAACGTGAGTTCATCTGATCCTCATACTGTGATCCTCAACATGTGTGTAAAGCGTGAGCTCAACGTGAGTTCATCTGATCCTCATACTGTGATCCTCAACATGTGTGTAAAGCGTGAGCTCAACATGAGTTCATCTGATCCTCATACTGTGATCCTCAGCATGTGTGTAAAGCGTGAGCTCAACGTGAGTTCATCTGATCCTCATACTGTGATCCTCAACATGTGTGTAAAGCGTGAGCTCAACGTGAGTTCATCTGATCATCATACTGTGATCCTCAGCATGTGTGTAAAGCGTGAGCTCAACGTGAGTTCATCTGATCCTCATACTGTGAACCTCAACATGTGTGTAAAGCGTGAGCTCAACGTGAGTTCATCTGATCCTCATACTGTGATCCTCAACATGTGTGTAAAGCGTGAGCTCAACGTGAGTTCATCTGATCCTCATACTGTGATCCTCAGCATGTGTGTAAAGCGTGAGCTCAACGTGAGTTCATCTGATCCTCATACTGTGATCCTCAACATGTGTGTAAAGCGTGAGCTCAACGTGAGTTCATCTGATCCTCATACTGTGATCCTCAACATGTGTGTAAAGCGTGAGCTCAACGTGAGTTCATCTGATCCTCATACTGTGATCCTCAGCATGTGTGTAAAGCGTGAGCTCAACGTGAGTTCATCTGATCCTCATACTGTGATCCTCAACATGTGTGTAAAGCGTGAGCTCAACGTGAGTTCATCTGATCCTCATACTGTGATCCTCAACATGTGTGTAAAGCGTGAGCTCAACGTGAGTTCATCTGATCCTCATACTGTGATCCTCAACATGTGTGTAAAGCGTGAGCTCAACGTGAGTTCATCTGATCCTCATACTGTGATCCTCAGCATGTGTGTAAAGCGTGAGCTCAACGTGAGTTCATCTGATCCTCATACTGTGATCCTCAACATGTGTGTAAAGCGTGAGCTCAACGTGAGTTCATCTGATCCTCATACTGTGATCCTCAACATGTGTGTAAAGCGTGAGCTCAACGTGAGTTCATCTGATCCTCATACTGTGATCCTCAACATGTGTGTAAAGCGTGAGCTCAACGTGAGTTCATCTGATCCTCATACTGTGATCCTCAACATGTGTGTAAAGCGTGAGCTCAACGTGAGTTCATCTGATCCTCATACTGTGATCCTCAGCATGTGTGTAAAGCGTGAGCTCAACGTGAGTTCATCTGATCCTCATACTGTGATCCTCAACATGTGTGTAAAGCGTGAGCTCAACGTGAGTTCATCTGATCCTCAACATGTGTGTAAAGCGTGAGCTCAACGTGAGTTCATCTGATCCTCATACTGTGATCCTCAACATGTGTGTAAAGCGTGAGCTCAACGTGAGTTCATCTGATCCTCATACTGTGATCCTCAACATGTGTGTAAAGCGTGAGCTCAACGTGAGTTCATCTGATCCTCATACTGTGATCCTCAGCATGTGTGTAAAGCGTGAGCTCAACGTGAGTTCATCTGATCCTCATACTGTGATCCTCAACATGTGTGTAAAGCGTGAGCTCAACGTGAGTTCATCTGATCCTCAACATGTGTGTAAAGCGTGAGCTCAACGTGAGTTCATCTGATCCTCATACTGTGATCCTCAACATGTGTGTAAAGCGTGAGCTCAACGTGAGTTCATCTGATCCTCATACTGTGATCCTCAACATGTGTGTAAAGCGTGAGCTCAACGTGAGTTCATCTGATCCTCATACTGTGATCCTCAACATGTGTGTAAAGCGTGAGCTCAACGTGAGTTCATCTGATCCTCATACTGTGATCCTCAGCATGTGTGTAAAGCGTGAGCTCAACGTGAGTTCATCTGATCCTCATACTGTGATCCTCAGCATGTGTGTAAAGCGTGAGCTCAACGTGAGTTCATCTGATCCTCATACTGTGATCCTCAACATGTGTGTAAAGCGTGAGCTCAACGTGAGTTCATCTGATCCTCATACTGTGATCCTCAACATGTGTGTAAAGCGTGAGCTCAACGTGAGTTCATCTGATCCTCATACTGTGATCCTCAGCATGTGTGTAAAGCGTGAGCTCAACGTGAGTTCATCTGATCCTCATACTGTGATCCTCAACATGTGTGTAAAGCGTGAGCTCAACGTGAGTTCATCTGATCCTCATACTGTGATCCTCAACATGTGTGTAAAGCGTGAGCTCAACGTGAGTTCATCTGATCCTCATACTGTGATCCTCAACATGTGTGTAAAGCGTGAGCTCAACGTGAGTTCATCTGATCCTCATACTGTGATCCTCAACATGTGTGTAAAGCGTGAGCTCAACGTGAGTTCATCTGATCCTCATACTGTGATCCTCAACATGTGTGTAAAGCGTGAGCTCAACGTGAGTTCATCTGATCCTCATACTGTGATCCTCAACATGTGTGTAAAGCGTGAGCTCAACATGAGTTCATCTGATCCTCATACTGTGATCCTCAGCATGTGTGTAAAGCGTGAGCTCAACGTGAGTTCATCTGATCCTCATACTGTGATCCTCAACATGTGTGTAAAGCGTGAGCTCAACGTGAGTTCATCTGATCCTCATACTGTGATCCTCAACATGTGTGTAAAGCGTGAGCTCAACGTGAGTTCATCTGACCTGAATACTGTGATCCTCAACATGTGTGTAAAGCGTGAGCTCAACGTGAGTTCATCTGATCCTCAACATGTGTGTAAAGCGTGAGCTCAACGTGAGTTCATCTGATCCTCATACTGTGATCCTCAACATGTGTGTAAAGCGTGAGCTCAACGTGAGTTCATCTGATCCTCATACTGTGATCCTCAACATGTGTGTAAAGCGTGAGCTCAACGTGAGTTCATCTGATCCTCATACTGTGATCCTCAACATGTGTGTAAAGCGTGAGCTCAACATGAGTTCATCTGATCCTCATACTGTGATCCTCAACATGTGTGTAAAGCGTGAGCTCAACGTGAGTTCATCTGATCCTCATACTGTGATCCTCAACATGTGTGTAAAGCGTGAGCTCAACGTGAGTTCATCTGATCCTCATACTGTGATCCTCAACATGTGTGTAAAGCGTGAGCTCAACGTGAGTTCATCTGATCCTCATACTGTGATCCTCAGCATGTGTGTAAAGCGTGAGCTCAACGTGAGTTCATCTGATCCTCATACTGTGATCCTCAACATGTGTGTAAAGCGTGAGCTCAACGTGAGTTCATCTGATCCTCATACTGTGATCCTCAACATGTGTGTAAAGCGTGAGCTCAACGTGAGTTCATCTGATCCTCATACTGTGATCCTCAACATGTGTGTAAAGCGTGAGCTCAACATGAGTTCATCTGATCCTCATACTGTGATCCTCAGCATGTGTGTAAAGCGTGAGCTCAACGTGAGTCCATCTGATCCTCATACTGTGATCCTCAGCATGTGTGTAAAGCGTGAGCTCAACGTCAGTTCATCTGATCCTCATACTGTGATCCTCAACATGTGTGTAAAGCGTGAGCTCAACGTGAGTTCATCTGACCTTAATACTGTGATCCTCAACATGTGTGTAAAGCGTGAGCTCAACGTGAGTTCATCTGATCCTCAACATGTGTGTAAAGCGTGAGCTCAACGTGAGTTCATCTGATCCTCAACATGTGTGTAAAGCGTGAGCTCAACGTGAGTTCATCTGATCCTCATACTGTGATCCTCAACATGTGTGTAAAGCGTGAGCTCAACGTGAGTTCATCTGATCCTCATACTGTGATCCTCAGCATGTGTGTAAAGCGTGAGCTCAACATGAGTTCATCTGATCCTCATACTGTGATCCTCAGCATGTGTGTAAAGCGTGAGCTCAACGTCAGTTCATCTGATCCTCATACTGTGATCCTCAACATGTGTGTAAAGCGTGAGCTCAACGTGAGTTCATCTGACCTTAATACTGTGATCCTCAACATGTGTGTAAAGCGTGAGCTCAACGTGAGTTCATCTGATCCTCAACATGTGTGTAAAGCGTGAGCTCAACGTGAGTTCATCTGATCCTCATACTGTGATCCTCAACATGTGTGTAAAGCGTGAGCTCAACATGAGTTCATCTGATCCTCATACTGTGATCCTCAACATGTGTGTAAAGCGTGAGCTCAACGTGAGTTCATCTGATCCTCATACTGTGATCCTCAACATGTGTGTAAAGCGTGAGCTCAACGTGAGTTCATCTGATCCTCATACTGTGATCCTCAACATGTGTGTAAAGCGTGAGCTCAACGTGAGTTCATCTGATCCTCATACGGTGATCCTCAACATGTGTGTAAAGCGAGAGCTCATTGTGAATGCTTCACACTCCGGTCCAGTTGGCGGTGGTAAATGCACCATCT
This sequence comes from Chanodichthys erythropterus, assembly GCF_024489055.1. Taxonomy (NCBI): domain Eukaryota; kingdom Metazoa; phylum Chordata; class Actinopteri; order Cypriniformes; family Xenocyprididae; genus Chanodichthys; species Chanodichthys erythropterus. Next base: position 12,151,709 of record NC_090227.1, on the reverse strand, counting down.
AAGCTGGTCTTCCAACCACCATAAAACATGTAAAGAAAAAGGAAAAAGTTGTGCATGGTATTGTTACACAGCAGAAATGGTAAGTGGCCTATTTACATACTTTTAGATGTGCAATGTGGTCTGGTCTTTTTTTTTTTTTTTTTAGCAGAGTACTGCTCACACATGCTACATGTGCACCAGCCATTTTACCTTCAGTAATCACACCAAAATTGTTAGCTGCAGCTAGTTTGCATATCAGTATTTGTGAATTGTTAGGCCTGTTATGTCAGATCATTACAACATTACTAACTTTATATTTCAATATATTATTTTTTTTTTATTTATACTTATATTTCAATAATTAACAAGCGCTGTAAAACAACAGTAAGCAAGAATGCTGCACTGGTGGAATAGCGTAAACTATTATTGCTCTTTGGATAAAAAGATGAAGTACGCCTACTCTTAGACACTCATATTAAAGATAAAAAGTCTTATTTCACCACGCTATATGACTAGTTTTTTAACAACAACTTCTATCTGCGGAACTGTAGCTGTTTTATGTTAAAAGCTTCAACGTCACTTCCCATTTACCAAAACTCAAAGTGACTGACATTCATCCTATTATTAACATAACAAGCAACTTTACCCAGACATTAGATGCAACACTACATCATTAAGAATGTAAAGTGTAGATCTACAAAAGTGTAGTTTAAAGTACTTTATGATACACACTTTCTTTAGGATACACAACAATTGTCCAAAGAAGACTTCTTAAACAATTATCAAATACAGTAATCAGTGAGAGTGGCTAAGGTTGCCCTCTCAAACAAAAAAAAAAAAAAAAATTGTAAAAGATTTATGTGTTTCATATAATGTTTTACTAATACAGAAGTTCTTTTTGGCCTGTTAGGATTTGGAAACAAAAATTAAGGCATTGAAAAGACAGCAACAAAAAGCTCGTAGAAAATCAAAAAATATCATTTTGGCTCTTCAGAAAAAAAAATGAAAACACTTCTGATAGTGAACACTCCTCCAGAGAACTTGAATCAGACTACTCATCAGACGACTCAGGAAATATGCTGAATGTTGTAATAATACTGTCTATATAAATTTAGCGTTTATTTTTACAACAAAGCCACAGTTTTATTTTTTTATTTTTTTTGCAGCAGATACCATGTAAAAGAAATGTTGAAGCCTGGTATATTTTAATCATGACAATATTATGTATGTTTTTGTCAGGTACACTATCTCATCCATACTCACAGCAGCTCCAGTATAGGTGAGATGGTGAGACAGGCTTTAAAAAGCATACCGTCAGACAATGTTTTCTGTCTGTATAACAGAACGGGGAAAGATGGGAAGAAGGTGTTGCCCACTGTGCTCCTGACATGTTTGAAAAGTAAGTGTTTAAGTTTTGGTTTGTGCATCTGGATGCTGCTATAGAAATTGTAACGTTAACACCTTGCTCTTTGTGTTTTTAGAATGTGTCAGGTCTTTTCACAAACAAAATGAAATAGAGGTGACGAAGCTAAAAGTAACCACCAGAACAACACCAGCAAGGAATGTATTCACCAAGTAGAAATTTGTTTGTCCAACGCCAGCACCAGGCTGAAAAGGAAACCAAATAAAGGAAAAAGCTGACTTTTTGTTTGATTGTTTTTATTGATGGAAATAAAGAATGTGGGTGTAAAAGTTTGAGTTAACTGAATAATTTTAGATAACAGTGAACTAACACAATTATTGTGGTGTTATATGGTGATCTTACAGTATGAGCACACAGTGACCACAGTATGAGCACACAGTGAGTGCGCAGTGACATCACAGTGACCAGAGTATGAGCACACAGTGAGTGCGCAGTGACATCACAGTGACCACAGTATGAGCACACAGTGAGTGCGCAGTGAAATCACAGTGACCACAGTATGAGCACACAGTGAGTGCGCAGTGAAATCACAGTGACCACAGTATGAGCACACAGTGAGTGCGCAGTGACATCACAGTGACCAGAGTATGAGCACACAGTGAGTGCGCAGTGACATCACAGTGACCAGAGTATGAGCACACAGTGACCACAGTATGAGCACACAGTGAGTGCGCAGTGACATCACAGTGACCAGAGTATGAGCACACAGTGAGTGCGCAGTGACATCACAGTGACCAGAGTATGAGCACACAGTGAGTGCGCAGTGACATCACAGTGACCACAGTATGAGCACACAGTGAGTGCGCAGTGAAATCACAGTGACCACAGTATGAGCACACAGTGAGTGCGCAGTGACATCACAGTGACCACAGTATGAGCACACAGTGAGTGCGCAGTGACATCACAGTGACCACAGTATGAGCACACAGTGAGTGCGCAGTGACATCACAGTGACCAGAGTATGAGCACACAGTGAGTGCGCAGTGACATCACAGTGACCAGAGTATGAGCACACAGTGAGTGCGCAGTGACATCACAGTGACCACAGTATGAGCACACAGTGAGTGCGCAGTGACATCACAGTGACCACAGTATGAGCACACAGTGAGTGCGCAGTGAAATCACAGTGACCACAGTATGAGCACACAGTGAGTGCGCAGTGAAATCACAGTGACCACAGTATGAGCACACAGTGAGTGCGCAGTGACATCACAGTGACCAGAGTATGAGCACACAGTGACCAGAGTATGAGCACACAGTGACCACAGTATGAGCACACAGTGAGTGTGATGTGACCTCATATTTCCACCACAGTATGAGTGCACTGTGATTGTGCAGTGACTTCATGTTGTGAACAAAGTATGAGCACACAGTGAGAGCTCTGTGTGGTTACACTTTTAGTTCACTGTGACACTCACATTATGACCGCACCATGAGAATATTGTGAGCTCATAGTGACATCATTGTGAGATCAAATTGTTGACTGGGTAGTCAGAGTGAGCTTGATATCTTGTTAATTTCCACTGCATTTAAAATAAAAGTCCTTATTGCCCTCGAACCTAGGTGCTGAACATAATAAAACAAGGTTATGTACTCCAGTTCGCTCAATGGGCCCCGTTATTCAACAGCGTGGCCCAGACCTCTGTGGAAAGCAAGGACGTGCATGTCCTGCGTTCTGAGGTGAACACCATGCTGGCAAAAGAAGCCATGGAAGTGGTTCCCCCAGCACTGAGTGAGTCAGGCTTCTACAGCAGGTACTTCCTCATTCCTAAAAAGGATGGCGGTCTTGTGAGATTGAAAATATCTCATAGATATTTTAAAATTAACAAAGACATTTGCTTTACTGTTTCAACCACCTCTCTCTTGCTAAGGGCCATTTGGAAGGCTCAAAGGTGTTGATAGTGATCAAGCCATATAGGCCAAGATGTTTGTATGGGTCTACAAATGGTCACACCTGTAGTACAGTGGGGGCGTTTTAATCTTCCAATTGGTCAGTTTGAATGTCACACGGTCAAGGAATAGATAAAAGAAGATTGTAACTGTTGCTCCGTCTCTTTGATTCTTGACTTTTCTTGTGCACTCTTTGGCCCTCTCTCTCTCTCTCTCTCTCTCTCTCTCTTTCACTCTCTCTATCTCTCAGGTAACTTTTTACATACATGCTGGGTACAATTAATGGTATGATTTTATCATCTTATACATCTATTTTGTAATTATTTTTAGTGTAACCATAATCAGATATTGTCATTAAACCCTTTCAATTACAAATCATGTGCTAACTAGTTTTGATTTAGTATTAACATTAATTTGCTCCCTATTGCAATACAATATTGTCACACTATAGCAATGCTCTCACTCATATTTTGCTATTATAACTGTGCTTATTTCCGTCGTTGGTATAAGTTGCATTGGGTGGTAATAGACAAGAAATGTACAGTTTTCTGCCATCTTGCTGATAAAGTTTCTTTAGTCGCTCGGCAACCTTACAACCTGAACCCCTGTAGGAGTTCCACCATTACAGTCTCAAACCCATCCTTGATCTCAGACATCCGAATAGGGCCCTGATAAAGCGCTCATTCAGAATGATCACTTTGAAGCAGATCTTCCAGCAAGTACAACCGGGAGACTGGTTCTTTACCCTGGATCTGAAAGATGTTTATTTTCACAACCAGATAGCCCCCCATCACAGGAGACTCTTGAGATTCACCTTCAAAGGGGTGGCATATCAATACACGGTCCTTCCGTTCGGCTATCTCTGGCTCCACACACTTTTACAAAGTGCATGGATGCGGCTCTCTCTCCTCTGAGACAGATGGGTGTGCGCATTCTGAACTACCTCGACAACTGGCTCATGCTGACCCAGTTGGAGGTGGAGCTAATATCTCACAGATCCATCAGCCTCAACCACTTGGAGTGCTTGGGGCTCAGGGTAAATTTTCCTAAGAGCTTGTTATCTCCCAGCCAACGTGTGTCGTTCCTGGGGATAATTTTAGACTCGACCCACATGAGGGCCGTGGTCACTCCAGAGCGATCTCTGGCCATTCAGCGGCTTGCAAAAACCTTTATGCCCAGAGCTTCTCTGCCACTCAGAGTGCTTTAGAAGATGTTAGGTCGAATGAGTTCGGCATCTCCGGCTCTGCAGCTGGGCTTGCTTCATTTGCGGCCTCTGCATTTCTGGCTGAAACCATGGGTCTCGCCCCAAGCCTGGCAACATGGTCATTGCTCACTCAACGCGCTGGCCCGTGACTGGCCCAGCCTCCTCCTTTATGCTTTTCCCCCGATTGCGCTGATTCCCCAAGTAATCAGACGAATCAGGGAGGGTGCACACAAAGTCCTCCTGGTGGCTCCTCTGTGGAGGACCCAACCATGGTTCTCGGAGCTATCTTGGCTATCGCGTATGGAGCCATGGCCAATTCCTGAGATGGGACCTCCTCTCTCAGAGAGGGATGATATGGCACCCCAGACCCGAGCTGTGGGACCTTCATGTGTGGTTTCTCAATGGGAGCCTGCAAGCCTCCCAGAGAATATCTTAAACACTATCTCACAAGCTAACGCTCTGTCTACAAGATCCCTCTACTCTCTTAAATGGGCCGCCTTTGCCGCCTGGTGTACAACCCGGGGTGAGGACCCATTGACTTGTGACATATCCCAGATATTGTCCTTCCTTCAAGACTTAATGGATAGAGGCCATACTCCCTCTACCCTTAAGGTCTATGTCGCAGCTATAGCAGCCTCTCATGCTCCTATAGTGGGGCAGTCGCTTGTTCGCTTCCTTAAGGGATCCAGGTGGATGAATCCTCCTCGTCCCCTCACAGTTCCTACCTGGGACCTTTCTGTGGTTCTTGGAGGCTTTAAAGGTCCTCCCTTTGAACCAATCCAGACTGCTGACTTACGGCCCCTGTCAAAACTGCCCTACTGCTGGTGCCCTAGTTTATGGGCTTGGGAGGATGACTACAGTGTTTCAGTCCCTGTTGTCTGGGCCATCCTGTCTTATGGGTATCTGTCGTGAGCCATTTTTCAAGTGCTCTGCCCCAATGCTTGGTCGTCCCCCCTGCATAGCACGGCGTGATTGTACTGTCCCCATATCTGTCTTGTCTTATGAATAATAAGACGAACGACGCAGTACTCATGTAGTATTGCAAGGGAACGTACTCGGTTACTAATGTAACCTTGGTTCCCTTAGATACGGAACGAGTACTATGGTCTTTGCCACGCTACTCGTGAGATGCCTCATGCCGTCACTTCAGTCAAATTAAATCAATTTGCCATGGTGAGACGGCCGCTTATATAGCCCGATACCGCCACTTTTGGCGGCCTCGAGCAGGCACGCTCTCGTAACTCCGCGCTGTCATTGGTTCGTTTACCATAACTCCATGAACTAATGGCTGTGCAATTAACACTGCATGATTGTATAAATGCTTCAGAATCTGAGAATCCCCATATGCGTCTTGTCTTATGAATAATAAGACGAATGGCGCAGTACTGTTTCCGTATCTAAGGGAACCGAGGTTACGTTAGTAACAGAGTAAGTCAAAAAATAGGTTGAATGTCTTTTTTTTTTTTTTGTCAAAATTGGGTTTTTATTAAATTATCATTCTATAACACCTTGTCTATCATCTCTGAAAATATCTTGGCAAAATTTGCCTGTTAAGTTCTCTAATGTTACTGTTTAAGAAAAGGTAAAAAATAAATAAATAAATAAAAAGGCCATAGTTTCCCCTCTATTAACACTACAAAGACAGTTCACATATCAAAATAAACCACATAACATGTAGAATGAAGGTATATTAATACAAATTTCCCACCAGTCCTGTATAAATCATGGCACAGCACGGCAAAAAAAAAAAAAAAAAAAAAATCTAATACAACATTATCGTGAGAAGGCAGAGCACAGGAGAACAACAGAGCTATAATGAACACACATGTAATTACATCTAATTATGTTTATTAGAGGTTGAATTCAAATAAAATACTGCCAAACTGCACATACTACTTCTGAATAGGATGTCTACTTCATAAAATGTATGAAAATATGTAAATATATGGTTCAGATAACTCAAATAAATGGGGGTGCCCTTAAATGGTCAGATATGGAGCATGGATGTCATCTACTGAAAAAGTTTGGTACTGCGCCCAAACAAAATCTTACTAAAAGCTCATTTTTTAAATATTTCAACCTAAAATTTTGAATGTTTTGGCTTTGATTTTCTTGCAGTTTAAGAGTGAAACATGCTTTGAATTATATTATTATAAAATATAAACAATTATATTTTTAAATTGTCATAAACATAAACTTCTATAACTTATTTTTTTTTATTTCACTTTCATAATTTATTTCATATCTACAATAATCTGACAAGTGTCTTCTTTAAAACAAGACTGACCTTAGCTCTACATTCCAAAGCATTCTTGAATTACAACCATTTATGTTTTGATAGTGCATTTTCATGTCTATGCAAAAAAAGGGTGTGACAGTTATTTAAACCTGTTTTTCACAGAATTCCATTCTTGAAAATCAGAACAGTTAGCCAAATTCAGATAACCATAACTTTTGTTACAGCTATGGAAGAAGTAAAGACAGATTTGGACAGGGCTCGAATCCACGTAAAATTTCACCATGGGATGGGTTTTCGCAGATCACATCACATATATACAGTGCCTGACAGAACCCTTTTATTCTTAGAGTGTACTATTCTATAATACAAACTTTACAGAATTATGTCTCTCTTTGATTATCTAAGAGCTCATTTTTCCTTTCAGAATTTTCATCACTTTCTGAATCTCATTTTGACTTAACCGAAGATTATTTATCAAACTCTGTGAGTGGTAATACATGTGAGAGATTATAATAACAATTAATAACAAAAACAAAACAAAAAAAAGCATATCAGTAGCATTGGCCTATCATTGCAGTTAGCCTCTCCACTGAACATTTGAATGGGTAAATGGTGCTGTGCTAAAATCCCTATAAATATTACTCCTCAATTGTTGCAGTGATTGCTAAGAGAGTTTCATTTTGCACAAGATTGTATTAATATATTCATTTCCCAACTCTGACAATGAATTCTGATCATGCACCGGGTCTCTAGTGAAGACAATTCTAGATGAGAAAATGAATATAGAATATGTACCTGCATATATTGAATGCTGATTTCAGCTGCTTAGTCAGGCATCATCTCTCAAGGTGAAGTCCGGGAGCAAGTATATAGAAAACCATTTACTGAGACAGCAATTAAACAGAAGACTTACTCATAATTTCCAAAAATATCATCTTCTATAATGTAGAACTCAAAATATACATTCCAAAGTCTGTATTTGTTATTGTAACTCAGTGTGTTGTCAGATTTTGGAAAGATGCTTATCTTAAAGGAATGCAGCATTCCTGGCCACTGCTTACCTGAACCTTTAAGGACACCACTGTACATGCATGAAGATGACACTGATCTCTTGTGGGGAGGCTCAATTAGCAATAACGAGGCACCATTAACTTGGGCTGTTTCATCTCGCACTGCCAACACAGTTCATTAATGCATTAATACATTTTTGTTTGTTTGTTTGTTTTTTTTACAAGGATTTGTGTTTTAATCTTAATTTATTCTTTTGATGAAAATGTCCTTTTAAATTTATGCAATATTTTGTCAAATTCTTATATTTTAAGACACCGATATACTATATAAATAATCCGGTGTGACATAATTTCAAACCAAATCTTGCCTAAACAAAGTCTGTTTGGAGTTTGTTTCAATGGTTAAAAGTACACTATGTAACTTTTGGTAACACTTTAGATTACAGCCCGGAAAGTACTGCGTAATTACAACGAATTTACAGCATAACTTTCAATAATTATAGTGTAACTATACAGTAAGTATGTGTAAGTAAAGGGGAACAATATGTGAAGTATTGGGAATAAAGGGGTAACAACCAGGAAAAATAACAAATTATTCATACTTTTAATATTTTATAAATAAGGGGTACGTATGACATAACTAAGGGGTAAATATGACATTACAGGGCGTAAATTAAAGTGGTGCTTGTTACCCTCTTATTTCATGTAGTTACAGGGTAAGTATGACATTACGGGCCGTAAATTAAAGTGGTGCTTGTTACCCTCTTATTTCATGTAGTTACAGGGTAAGTAATTAATAAAAATAAATAAATAAAAAAATAAAAACGCAAACAGTCATATCACTTGGAAAACTTTATTTGAAAAACAACTTATTTCAAAACAGATTTAAAGTTACAACACTTCTTATTTGTTTCTCTTGCTTGGCTTCCTCCTCCTCTTGTTCCTCTTCTTCTTTCTTTCCACTGATGAATCTTAAGAGGGAATCCCATTTGCTATTCTGTATTTAAAAATTACAGAACACCCGGAAATGTGCTCACCGTTTACTCATCTTTTACCCTCATGCCATCTGAGATGTATGCGACTTTCCTTCTTAAGATGAAGACAAAAAGGATTTTAGGGAAAAAATAGATAATCTGGGAACGCTTTACAATGCAAGCTCACGTGTTCCTAAAAGTCGAAGCATCAAACAGCACAAACAGCAATAACTATAGTAATCCATACGACCCTAATGGATGAATCGATGTCTTCTGAAGTGAAACGATACGTATTTGTAAGAAAAATACCAAATATTTGAATATTTTTAAAACTTTCGACCAGCTGTCTTCTGCACGTGCTTACGAGGGTTGAGAGTTCATGCTTGACGTAACTTGAAGCGTGACGTAGCGTAAACTCACGCAGATGTTGGATGCCGTCAGTTTTTTTTAAATTTTTTTTATTATTATTATTTTTAGTAATGCTCACAACAAAATACACAGAATAACAGATAATGAGAATGAGAATGAGAAACAAACAAGACAGAATAACAGAGACGGCAGTTCGAGAACGTCATGAAAGCTTCACGCTGCTTCATCGAACCGTATATCGAACGCGAAGTCGACTCTCATGCAGGCGCTGGTGACAGTTGGTCAAAAGCGAAAAGATGACTAGCCTAAACCATGAGAAAATTTCGGGGTGTACTGTATTTTCTTATAATACAGAATAGCAACGGGATTCCTTCTTAAGATTCATCAGCTGAGAAACAAGAGCAGGAGGAAGCCAAGCGAGAAACAACAACAACCAAAAAACGGACAAAACTTGTTACTTTCTGTCAGGATTTTAGAGTTTGAAATGAAAAGTTGATTTAAAAAAATGAATAATAAGTGTTGTAGACCTGTTTTTAATAAAGTTGTTTTTCAAATAAAGGTTTCGGAGTCAGTGATATCAGATTGTTTGCATTTTATTAATTATTTAACCTGTAACTACATGAAACAAGAGTGTAACAAGCTCCACTTTAATTTACGGCCCGTAATGTCATATTTACCCCTTATTATATGTCATAAGTACCCCTTATAAAATATTTACAGCATAAATAATTTGTTATTTTCCTGGTTGTTACCCCTTTATTCCTTCACATATTGTTCCCCTTTACTTACACATACTTACTGTATAGTTACACTATAATTATTGAAAGTTATGCTGTAAATTCGTTGTAATTACGCAGTACTTTCCGGGCTGTAATCTAAAGCGTTACCTAACTTTTTCTGTTGAAAATTAACAAAATTCAATTTAAATTAAAGCTGCAAGCAGTGATGAAAGGGCCCTCGCACCCGGGTTCACCGCCACCTGTTGGCCTTAGGAACAGTGATCAGTGGGTGACATGCATGTTAGCGAGTGAATACAGGAGAATTATGCCAAATCATTTCGAAATGCCACACTTACTGAATATTGCTATGTTGATATCTTCAGGCCAGGACTTTTATCGAACATGTGAAGTTTGGAGCAGATTGGACATTGTATGCCTGAGTTACAACAACTTCCTGTTTCTTTAGTGCCGTTAATCGCATAAATTAGCACTCAGCCAAGTGTTGCATGATTTAACATGTTTCTAGCATGTTTGGTACTTCGTGGCATGATGAAATGTGAATCTAGTGAATTACAGTATAAAGCATGCCATTTCCTGTTGCCAGCAGGTGGCGCTATGGCTAACTGAATATTGTCATATAGATGTCTTTAGGCCAGGACTCTTATCACACATGTGAAGTTTGGAGCAGATCAGACATAGTATGCCTCAGTTACAACAGCTTCATCGTTCATGGCGAAACATCAGACTTTGTCAGTCCGCCACGGACACGCCCTTCAACAAAACCCAAGATCTTTGATATTTATCATTGCTAAGGTCTTAAGATTAGACTGATCACATTTGATGTGTATCTGGTTAAATCTCTATGAGGAGTTAATCACAGTGTAAAACATGTCATTTCCTGTTGACTGCAGGTGGCGCTATGACTGTAACTGAATATTGTCATATAGATGTCTTCAGGTCAGGACTCTAATAAAACATGTGAAGTTTGGGGCAGATCAGACATTGTATGCCCGAGTTACAACAACTTCCTGTTTCATGGTGAAACATCGAACTTTGCCAGGTCGCCACGGACACGCCTTTCAGCGAAAACTCTAGATCTTCACAATTTAACGTCTCAAAGGCCTTTAGATTAGACTGACCAAATATGATGTTGATCTGATTTAAGCTCTAGGAGGAGTTCGTTAAAGTACAACATCTGGAAATGGCAAAAACTGCACAAATTTTGCAAAGAAAATTCAAAATATCTGACTTCCTGTTAGTTTTCAGATTTCACCCCAAGAGACTTTTTTGTAGGTATTGGGCTGTTAGATGTGTGTACCAAATGTCATACCTGTACATGAAACGTAGTGTCAGGGGCAGTTCGTTGAAATTTTTTAGGTGGCGCTATCGAGCCATTTTGCCACACTTAATTCTGAAATCTATATCAGACGTAAATTTTCACCACTTCTGACGCATTTGCAAAGTTTCATGAGTTTTCGAGTATGTTTTGGCCCTCAAAAAAGTGATTCACCTTATATAGCGAAACATCAGACTTTGTCGGTCCGCCATGGACACGCCCTTCAACGAAAACTCAAGATCTTTGCAATTTAACATCTCAAAGGCCTTAAGATTAGACTGGCCATATTATGATGTTGATCTGGTTTAACCTCTATGAGGAGTTAATCCCAGTGTAAAACATGTCATTTCCTGTTGCCCCCAGGTGGCGCTATGACTGTAACTGAATATTGTCATATAGATGTCTTCAAGTCAGGACTCTAATAAAACATGTGAAGTTTGGGGCAGATCAGACATTGTATGCCCGAGTTACAACAACTTCCTGTTTCATGGCGAAACATCGAACTTTGCCAGGCCGCCACGGACACGCCCTTCAGCGAAAACTCTAGATCTTCGCAATTTAACGTCTCAAAGGCCTTTAGATTAGACTTACCAAATATGATGTTGATCTGATTTAAGCTCTAGGAGGAGTTTGTTAAAGTACAACATGTGGAAATGGCAAAAACTGCCAAAATTTTGTAGAGAAAATTCAAAATATCTCACTTCCTGTTGGGTTTACAAACTTTGCACCCAGGGGCTTTTTTGTAGGTATAGGGCTGTTACATCTGTCTACCGAATTTCATAACTGTACGTGAAACGTAGCACGAAGGGCGCTTAATTGAAATTTTGTAGGTGGCGCTATTGAGCCATTTTGCCACACCTAATTCTGAAACCCATATCAGATGTAAATTTTCACCACTTCTGACGCGTGTGCTAAGTTTCATGAGTTTTTGAGAACGTTTAGGCCCTCAAAAATGCGATTCATTTTGGAGAAGAAGAAGAATTGGCTGAGCAATTCCAATAGGGTCCTCACACCATCGGTGCTCGGGCCCTAAAAATCACTAATTAAAAAAGTCATATATAATCAATCCTTCTTCCAAAACAAGTTTTCTAAACCTGATTCTCTATTTTAGACCTGACAAGATGGTTTTCGTCTGCATATACATCATTCGCCCTTGTGTTTCTCGTGATATCCATAAATAGAGAAAAGTTTCTCCACCTACTTTGATGCGAGTATGGTGTGGGATTGGCAGATGTTAGTTGTGTAGCGATTTTACTTTCGTAAAATAAGGATTGGTACTCATGTCACCACTAACGTTGTGATTTTTGGATCACATGTCTCTTAAGGTGTGGTTATGAGTCAGATGACCACCAGTCAAGGTCTTTTCCCCTGGCAGTATGAGAACACTTCCAACATGAGGCTGTTCAATCATTTAAAATTAATTTAAAGTGGTCAGCTGATTTATCTGAAAGATTGGTGAGATTGCTAACTTGTAGAGCCTCTTCAGCACAAGGAAGACACACAAGTGTAATAATATATATATATATTTTAACAAAAGATAAACAAGAATAACTAACACAACTACTAAATGAATACCATGAATGATAAAGGAATAAAGTACATAAAATACAAGTGATTAAGTTAGGTGTGGCTATGGAAGAGTTACGTTAACTTATGGAAAGATAAACTGTTTCTCTGAAAATAATAAGGTGGAGAACCTTACTATGCACTAAACAAATAAACGAAAGATTATTTGTTATTAATTAACATCAGCTATATTACATCTAATGTGAATTCGAAAAATTGCTTGGTAAGTGTTACGGGTGGTGTATGCAGGAGAGATGAGGCGAGTACGGAGATCCACAAACGATAGGCTTTAATAAGAACTCAGGAGAATACAACATAACACCATTACCACAATAACATTAACAGTATCACAAAAGAGAAGAGAATGGACCAGGAGTGAAGGGAGTGAGTCCAATATAAAGGGTGTGCTGATGATCAGGAACAGGTGCAGGCAATCTGTGATGAAGAGAAGATGAGGGAAGTGAGTGCAGGTGTGGAGAAGATGGATCATGGGAAATGGAGTCTGGGAGAGAAGGGATCTGGAGACCTCATGCAGGTGCAGGGAGAGGAGCAGACAGGAACGGAGGTCTCCAGGGCAGATCCATGAGCCATGGCAGGTCAGGAGCCTTGGGGGGCCATGGCGGGTCAGGAGAATAATACAACATAACACCATTACCACAATAACATTAACAATATCACAACAGAGAACGGACCGGGAGTGAGTCCAATATAAAGGGTGTGCGGACGATCAGGAACAGGTGCAGGCAATCCGTGATGAAGAGGAGAAGACGAGGGAAGTGAGTGCAGGTCTGGAGACAAGAGGATCATGGGAAATGGAGTCCGGGAGACAAGGGATCTGTGACAATAAGATAGACTCTATGAATTATTTTGTATGAGATTTCCTGAGATTTTCCTTAACCTTATTTGAAAGGAGGACTTTTTTTGAGCAACCAGGGTTGGGCAAAAATACATTAAAATGTATTTTAAAATAAAATACCAAATACCTTAATTTTAAATGTATCAAAATAAACTACAAAATACAGCACACCTTGTATCAAAATAAACTACTGTATTATTGTATTTTAAAAATACTAAAAAATACTTTTACAAGGAAGCATGACATTTATTTGCAAACTTTCCATCAATTGGCATTTTTGATCTATCCCTTCACCATTACACTGACTCAGTTGATTAAGTAAACAATAGCAACAGATTTTCTCTGCCCGAGTCATGCAATAAATCTGACATATGCAGCCAATTAAAGGCACAATATATTGGATTTTTAGATTAAAATATCCAAAAAGTGTACTTACATTATCCAAAATGTTTCCAAGAATGTTTAAATTCAAGGAAATAAGCGATTTTAACCACAATGCTTTCTCTTACAGGGATTTTACTAATTGTGGACTCCAGGCAGTTGCCAACTGGCAGCAGCTCACATTTATTGATATTAAGATGAAGACCTGAGGCTTTGGGAAAGGGCTTAAGAGTTTCTAATGCTATAGCTACTTGAAAGACATCCTAAAACAATCATGAGGGATAAAGTCAGAGTAATCTAAAATATCCAAAACCAAACGTATATTATTAACCCTTAAATGCATACCTCGGGTATGTCATTCACTACCCTCCTCCTCATTCATTTTTTAAAGTTAGACGTCAACCTTCTTGGTATTCCTCAATCAATTCATTATAAATAATATAACAAGAAAAAAATAATAAAATTATAAAAGAATGCCTATTTTTGTATTTTTTTGCATTTATATTTTTTTGCATTTGCATTTTTTGTAAAAATTGTATAGGGTCACATACGACCCGAGGTGTGTATGAGTGTATGTGTATTTTTTTCTTTATTCGGTATTGAAATTATGGTGATAAGTCTTTGACACAAGGTTGGAGGAAGCAAAGCTCTTTCAAAGCTCTCCATAAAAACTTCAAACAAAAAAGGATCTAAGGTCTTACTAAATGCTTTATAAAATTCAGCAGTTAAACCATCTGGTATTAGAGATTTGTTATTTTTCAAATCATTTATAGCATCAATAATATCCTGTAAACTAAAAGGGGCTTCACATATATTAGAATCCTTGATACAAAAATTAGCAATGATTTTGGGGTCCTCAGCAATATCACCATTAATATTCAATTGCTCAATATAGTTATTTTTGGTTTCCTGTCTCTCAAGTCTTAAAAAATAGGCAGAGCTGTTTTAGCCCTCTTCAAGCCATTTTCTTCCAGATCTTATAAAGTCCTCCTCAGCCTTTTTTTTTTTTTAATTTCCTCTAATTTAAGTTTTGTGCTCAGTAATTTCTGTTTTGTCCAATTCAGACATTTCCTCTACTTTTTTTTAGATAATACAATGGAAATTTTACCTAAAATGTTATCCTTGTAAATTTTCCTAGTTTTTGCCAGTTCACTACAATACTTCCTAAATAATTTTCCATTTTCAGATTTAAGGAGCTTCCAATTTCTACTGTCATTTATTTATTTATTATCGATTTTTGTTTTATTCCAATAAGATGAGTTTAGTTTTTCTATGCCAGTGATTAGTTTTTAGAAGATTTAAAGGGAATATATGAAGATATATCCATGCATCAATTAAAAAAATAAAAAATAAATAAAAAAATAAAAAATCTCCATAAACTTAATTACATAATTAGGAGTTGGACAACCAGTTTGTGGAGACCATCTATCTAATGTACTGTCCAGGACCACATTAAAATCAACTCCAAAGACAAACGATGAATTGGGACACCTTTTCAAAATATGAACCACATGATCACCTAATCTGTCAAAAAAAGGCTTTGTTGTCTTTTTGTGAATTAAAACCATACACATTTATAATAATACACTTTACGTTTTAAATTTCAAGAGCAAGCATGATGTAATGTCCAGACACAAACCCCAGCAGTGTGAGTAGTGCCGTGAGAGACCCATAAATCTAGTCCCCACTGTGACCTCCAATAATTTACGTCTTGAATACTAGAATGGTATTCTAGTAAAAAACAAAAGGCTGTATTAAAATGCTTCAGATACAGAAAGATAGCTTTCCATTTAACAGTATCACGTAAGCCTCTACAATTTAAAGAGACAATGGATAAAGACATACAGAAGAACAGGAACAATTTAAACCAAAAACATTTCTGTAAGAAGTTATAACAAATTTTTAATGGCCGCAACAAATGTATTCACCAGGGATGAGAACAGCAACCCCTCTTTTAGTGCAACGATAAATATTTCAGCAATGTTTTTTTTATAAATGTGTAACAATCAAGAAACATTTGAGCTTCTCCTAAAAGGAGACTCATAATTCCCTAAATCAAACAAAACAAATACCTCTGCATCGAATGAGATTGTATGAGCTATTGTCAGCTGTTCCAGTCAAGGAAGGTGAAAAAATCCATCACATCTTAAGTTCACAGTGAGATCTCAAAACATTCTACAAAAGCATTAGCACCAACAAAAAAAGCTGTTTTCTTTACATGCTTTTTCAACAGCGGGCCACAATTTCAGCCTTCTCTCTCTGTTGGCAGAAGACAAATCCTCACTGATCTTCAGGTGGTTGTTCTTCAGAAAGTCTGCATCTTTGGCAGCGTGCCAGACAGCATCCCTGAAGAATCATGATGTGAACTGGAAGATTATTCCTCTAGGTATGTTGTTCCCTGGATTATTACGACTGAGTCAGTGCGGCACATCCACGACATCAGGTAGTTTGTCTTTATATTGTGGTAAAAGGCACTGGCAAACTATGGTAACTTTAACCTCATTTAACAGTATATTAGCAACATGCTAATGAAACATTTAGAAAGACAATTTACAAATATCACTAAAAATATCATGATATCATGGATCATGTCAGTTATTATTGCTCCATATGCCATTTTTCACTGTTGTTCTTGCTGGCTTACCTTGTCTGTGCACAGATCCAGACATTAATACTGCCTTTCCTTGTCTAATGCGTCGAATGGGCTGGCATTATGCAAATATTGGGGTCATACATATTAATGATCCCGACTGTTACGTAACAGTCGGTGTTATGTTGAGATCCAAGTGTTTTCCAGAAGTCTTATAAACAAATGAGATTTACATAAGAAGGAGGAAACAATGGGGTTTGAAACTCAATGTATGTCTTTTCCATGTACTGAACTCTTGTTATTCAACTATGCCAAGGTAAATTCAAATTCTGATTCTAGGGCACCTTTAAAGGGTTAAACAAATGAGATTTACACAAGGAGGAAACAATGGAGTTTGAGACTCACTGTATGTCATTTCCATGTACTGAACTCTTGTTATTTAACTATGCCAAGATAAATTAAATTTTTAATTCTAGGGAACCTTTAATTCTGCGGGAGTGGGAGCATGGGCTGGACCTTGATATCACTGCTCCACCTCAGGATCACTACTGCAGACTTAGGCTCCAACTGATGTAAGATATGATATCAATGGCTTCATTTCTCTACAGTAGAAGGAAGTAGAGACATGTTGTGCATCTTTTTTTACAGTCTATGCTCTGTACAGTGGCGAAATCTGCAGAATGAAAATGGTGGAGGAGGGTGTACAGGTTGATGGTATTGCACCCCATTTGCACTCACTATTGATCAGCAATTCACCTAATTTCAGTCAGTTCAGTAAGTGGATGTGGTGGATGGAGAGAGACAGAAGGAGGAGGGTGGATGTTGGAAAGGTCAGTGGGTTGCTGATTGGACAGATTCAAGGTGAACTGTCCTCTGTGGCTAATTGAGGTTAAATGTCCTGCCATGACTCAGACACTTCACTGGACATATGTTTCAGATTTGCAAATGTCAGTCAAAATAATGAGATGGATTCAAGTAAGGCAGACGACTCAGACTGCATGAAAATTACTAAATAATGACTATACTGTATAATTGTCGATAGTTCTTCACACTCGTTGCTCTGCTGTTCATGGTAATATTAATACATTTAATGTTTGATTTTAATGATATTTTTGTTAAATTTTGAATGATAAATAGTTGTGATACTGGTTTGGTTCACCATTGTACACTATATTAGCAACAACTCTTTAGAATGATTATGGCAAGCCTTTTTATTGTCTTTTTTTAATATTTAAATCCCATTTTAATATTGTGATGCCTTTTATGACTTGCTATGTATTATTAGATATCAAAACATGTTAGAGCTTGTTTCTTGATAAGGTTGTTTTAATAGAAATGCATTATAAATAATTTGGTGAATATTGTAGTTGATGCAATCACATTCTTAGACGTGTTAAGGGCACTGTATAGCAACTTAATATCAAACACTAAAGTGACTAATTAAGTAACCCACTCCCACCCACTCAGGAACCTATGAAGTGTCAGTAATTTGATACGTTTTACATTGTGATTTTACGATGTCTCTCAGAGATAATAAAAAAGCAATTTGTAGTATGAATAATACTACTTCTCATATAACAAGTTTATGGACTTCGATTTTACTACACAAGTTGTTAACAGTTTGGTACGTCTAAAGAAATGTGTGCATTTCAATGGGTCCCAAAATTACAACTTACCAAATGCCATTTGGTTTATAAAAACTGCTCTTGTATACCCCAGTGAAGTTTTGGCTGTCACCTGCTGGAAGATATAAAAACCAAGCTTAGTGGAGGTTACGGACAAACACAGGAGAGCTATGACATTCTCTCTGGCTCTGAACACAACCAGTTATTAAAGCTCAGCAGACAGGTGCTCCATCAGTCTTTATTCTTGTGGCCAGAGGGTGTCATGGTCCCCAACTGACAAAGAGAGAGAAAAAAATAAGAGCTGTGTACTAGATATTTATGCTGTGCAAGTCATACTGCAAGACTATTTCTAAAAGAGGGCAAATGTTGAGAAAAAATACGAGTTTATATAGAGCATAGTGCATTCTATTTGTCCTAATACGCAATTGAAACTATGCAATGATCTTTCAGAAATATATATTTATTTGGTTTGGTGGGGGTTAATTGAGAATGAATGGTGGAAGTCACGTGAGATAAAATAAGATATCTCCACCCAAAATTCTGGTTTGACCTGCCATACTGTAACACTTCAAATTACGTGCAACATGGTTACAAACAGGTGCAGATTTCAACCAAATCTGAAGACCCAGAACTGCTGGTCTAAGAAGCAGGCTGCATATTTTAACTATTTGAATTGCTTAATTTATTGCGGCATTTATTTTAAACACTGGGCCACTTTGTTAAGTGTCTAAATAGCTGTTCGGATCCATGTAATTCTTGCAAAATCCCTATAATGCTGAAAGCAATGAGTGGTTTGGGTAATTAAAACCTTAACATGCTGGAAACAGACTGCATTCTGTGAGATCCAGACTTAGATCAAGTTTGTTATCCTCCTCTATGGAACCTGTAGTTCTGAACAATGTATTTGATTTCACCATTAAAATACAGTGCATAGAGCAACATGTTGAGTTACAAACAAGTTACACACTTTTGGGCAGTTCTGTAATTATTTGGTTCCGACAGTGTGAATATAATAATTGTAAACATAGTTTCACATAGTGGATTGACAGACTTTCAATAACAGTGTGAATCTTACACATGTTTGTAGTGCATTCCGTTTTATTGCTGGATGTTTGACAGCGGCAGGCCAAGTCCTGAAAGACAAGAGCCATGTCAAATAATGGATAGATCTTAGTGTTCATGTAATCAGTGCACACCTCAGAGAATTGATCTAGGTTAGACCTCACAACACTGCTACAAGATAAACCATACAAGGAGCCTCATTTGTCATTCTGGATAAGAAATTGATAAAGAGAGAGGGAGGAGAGAACAAGAGAAAGAGAGATTGTAAGCAAGACAGAGGTGGAGAAAGACTCAGCACTGCCTCAATCCAGAATACAGTCTTTGTCAGTGTCATTTATCACTGTGAAAGCCTACAGCATGTTATTCTGAGCTACGAGCAGTCAGGCTGTGTCAACAGACAAATTAATTCTCTTTTATAAGACTTCTGGTCTGTGATTATAAATCTCTCAGTGAGAAGAAGCCGAGAACTTTTTAAGGTCACATTTGTCACATAGAGTTTTTCAAATCCTAATTTCTTGATTTGACCTAAAGTTTACATCCAATACCAAGCATCAGTAATCTGAAATGATGAAATGACAGAAGGCAAGGTTCGAAGCGGACCATGGTGAGGGAGCGAGATCTCTGTTTCACTCTATTAAGTGTATCTGGCATCAGAAAGATTAATGTGTTAATATACTCGAAAGTGTGCTTTCCAGATACAGGCAATATAACAAGCAAGACCAGAGGGCTAGAAAACTGTCTGGGTAATAGCGGTAAAATCACAGAGCAAAAACGTATGTACTTATTTCTACACACACTGTGCAAGAAAAAAAAGAGGACAGTTTAGCTCTTATTTCACATTGTAGTATTGGATGTGTGTGGATATAATTTTTCAAAATGAACAACAGACATTTGTTTTGGAATTAATAGTGTGTTTAATCACACCTTTGTGATCCATGGACCAGCCAAGACTGATCACACCGGTGTGATCGTACGTGTCAAATGGTTAATGTAACTTTCACTTAAGTCAAAATCACTAATGGACTCTTTCTCAATACCCAAAATACGGTATGTTATTTATATAAAATATTATTTATTGAAAAATAATATTTAAATGAACAACAATAGCCAATATAACAGTATAAGAAGTAAAATAGGAAATTGACCATTTGATATACGCTTTTTAAGTCATTAATGAGCACTATTTAATCATATTAGCCCTCTGGCCTTCTTCGTTTAGGTGTCACACTTACCTTCTTTAGGGTCAGAAGTGACCGAAGCCTTGGAAAGTAACTTTTTTGTTCCTCAGGAAAACCAATGTAATATATTCTTGTTCTATAATATTTTTTGATTATTATATACAATTTTGAGGGTATTTTATGATACTATGCAATATTTATACATTTTTTATTAACTATTTTTCCCCATTGAAAATAATAATAATAAAAAAAATTCTAACATATTTTTAAATTATTTTTCAATTAAAGCAGTATTCCATGTTAAAATAGAGACAAGGCATTTAAAATAAATTTTGTTTGAAGGTAGATTAGTGCCATTTGGTGAGAGTAAAAAAAGAAAAACTTATGCAATGCCATGTCGTAACTACTAGATTCCCATAGAGCTCTATATAAAATTCTCTAGTGGTTTTTGGACACAAACACTTATTTTTTATTAAGTTTTGGATATGGATTTAAACTTAGACATTCTCAAAGACTACTTTTTGTCAAGGTTTAGATTTATTTTATTATTTTTTTTTTTTATGTTGATTTGAAGCGTCGGTTTTTGCATTAATTTTACTACAGTCAAACCTGAACATAGGGGGCGCCATTTTGATACACGTAACATCAAAATTCAATAAAAAATAACAAAAATGAACAGGTGTGTTTTATAACAGCTTAAAAAATCTGTGTTTGATCTGATTTCATCCTCTTATTTGAGTTTTGGCTAAATTTTACCATACTATTACAGCCACACTGGTTCATTTGTATGTGTATAATGGTGTGTTGTGTGTGTGTTTGTCTGTGAATGTGTGTAAGTGAGTGGGGGTTTCTATTTTGTACTCTTGGTGTTTTAGAGTGTAACCCCTTTCTTGCAGTTCATTTTTTACTGCTTTGTGGTTGAATTTTTGCTTTTATTTCACACATTTGCATAAACTTGCTCTGTCTTATATTCCTGCTGGTTCATATATATGTGTGTGGGGGGGTGGGGGGTGGGGGTTGGGGTTGTGTCTATTTTGCACTCTTGGCATTTTAGAGTGTCCCCCCTTCAGTGCTGCACACTTTGTTTCTGCACAGTGTCTGATTTGTAGTTTGTACCAACAAAAGATTCTCTGAGTTGTTGTATTTTTTCGTATTTCCCATTCATTTCCTATGTCGGTCATTTCTGACCGAAAAGAAGGTAAGTGTGACTATTTTTTTTTACGATGCCTTAACATGTCCGAATCATGTCCTTGATTTTTTTGTGTGTTCATATTGGTAATGCTACAAAAGTCACCAAGTGTCATCTCATTCCGACAAAGCTACGATTTTTAACAATTCAAAATATAAAATCTTTCGGTCAGAACTGACCGAAGAAGGCCAGTTAAACATTTAAAATACTTTCTGTACATGACAGTCTCCATGCTCACAGCATCACAAACATTAATATTTTAACGATTTATAAAAGATAAATCACTGTCTGGCCATCTGGGATTTTGGTATGGAGATAAAGGTTATGATTATAATTTTTTGGTAGTGTGTGTGTGTGTGTGTGTGTGTGTGTGTGTGTGTGTGTGTGTGTGTACTAGCACCGTTTGGCATTTGTTGTTTTCTTGTTGTATGAGTATACCCAAAACGAATGATACCTCATGTTTAAATGCTATCTACATAAGAGCCAGTGGCAAATTCCCGAAGGACTGGCCGAGATGAAGCTGTTCTCTGCGGGTACATGAGCACTGAATAGTCGCTGATGGCCTGAAACTCATATCTCCAAAAGTGTCTAAACAAATTTTCAAATAGGCGCTATTTTTACATATAAATTGCACATCTGAGGTTTAAACAACTATATTCTTGCCTAAAAAAACTCTTAAAACTACATTCCATTACAAAATAATAGTAGTATATGGTGGGTTTGCTCGTCCGCCATGACACATGACATATGGTAAAAGTGGCAGGTCACAGGTTGACTCACCCCATCACTAGTGGCATAAATACTCTGTGATGAACCACTGATATGTTTCATCAGCAAAGAGTACCAGTACCACTCTGTGCTTAGTGTCTATTATATGAGAAAGGGGAGTTCAAAGAGGAACCTTCTGGCTTCTTCAAAACACCATCATTTACTGTTGCCAACTCTGTGACAGTGAAGTGGTAAAATTTTAACTAGTTTATTACAATGAAAGTTGGTCTGATATGTGCTATAGAAACAAGAAATGCTTTATGTGATATAAAAGCACATCAACTTTTCCTGGGGAAAGAGACTGAATCATTTTGAGACTGAATGCTCACAGAAAATTGATGAACCTGACTGGTTTAGTCACATTATAGGGAGGAGTTTGGAAAAGAGAGGTTACAACAAGTCCATAACATTGAGGGAAGCATTTCCTAGATGGAACTGACAAGCTCTTTACTATTTGGCAAGCTCTTCCTCTGTAATAGGATTTCTCAGGATCACGAATGCATGTATTAAATGTGTCTCTTTTTAAAAGCAGTTTGTGATATAAGAGGTGCTTTTCCGTGATGAGCCAATTCTACGCATGGCTGCTTTTCTCTTCCCATCTCCTGAAAGACACACACACACACACACATATAAAGGAAAGTAAAGGGCTAAACAAAAGGACATGGATAAAAAGGTGGCACAATGAAAAACAAAAGAACAGAGAATATTTATATTTATTTATACTTTTCCATTTGACTTTGAGCCAAAATGAAAATTTTGATTAAAAAAGGTAACCAGATTTTTTTTTTTTTTTTTTTTTTTTTTTTTTAAACAGGGTGGTCGATATATCACTGACATGTTCAGTGTTATTGTCTATGTGAAGTTCCTAAACATAATTTAGGGAGGAGCGAGCCCATCTAATCTTCCAATCAACAACCAGAATATATAAGCAGCTGTTTACCTCTCTTCAGTCTCAGCTGTTTCAGCATCCCTCCACCTCCCCAAATCCACCTTCATTTCAGGTACTTTGCCCTATGTAATCACATCCTACATTTATTTACTGGGGGGGGGGTTATCAGAGCTCGAGTTGAAGATGCTTCATCGAGCCCCTCCTCAGTGGACAGCAAGCCAAATTAGCTAACCTAATACCCTAAAGATTATATGGGCAAACAAACTCGTTAAGTATTAAAAAAATCTCTGTATTTTCACCTTTGTATCCCAGGTGAAAAAGACTATTAAATGTATTAAAAATGTACTTAAAATTCAAGTATAGTACATTTGTATTATGGTACATTTGTATTACCAACATGCTTATTTGAAGTGCATTAAAATATATAATTTAGTGCATTTTAATATATTTCTGAAAAGTATACTAGGAGTACTTTGGTAATAAATTTGCTTAGTTAAGCTTTTAAGAAATATGCTAAAACACAAGCACACTTAAAGGGTTAGTTCACCCAAAAACAAAAAAATAATGTAATTTATTACTCACCCTCATGTTGTTCTCCACCCCTAAAACCTTCGTTCATCTTCGGAACACAAATTAAGATATTTTTGATGGCTTCAGCGAGGCCTGCATAGACAGCAATGGTACTTCCTCTCTTAAGATTCATAAAGGTACTAAAAACATTTAAATCAGCTCATGTGAGTACATTGGTTGTACCTTTATATTATAAAGTGACAAGAATATTTTTTGTGCGCAAAAAAAAAAACAAAAAAAAAAAACAATAACAATATCTAGTGATGGCTGCTTCATGAAGCTTCAGAGCTTTATGAATCAAATCAGTGGTTCGGTGCGCCAAAGTCACATGATTTCAGCAGTTTGGCGGTTTAATACGCAATCCGAATAACTGATTCAATGCAAAAGATTCATAACACTCCAAAGCAGTGTTTTGAAATCGGCCATCACTAGATATTGTTAAAAAGTCATTATTTTGTTTTTTGGGTGCACAAAAAATATTCTTGTCCCTTTTTAATATTAAGGTAGAACCACTGAACTTACATGAACTGATTTAATAACCCTCAGGGGTCTGAGGATTTTTGGGGCCTTGGAGAAGTTTTGACATGCCCTGACATTTGTGCTTTTTTCAGTTGTTCATAAACATATTAATGGAAAAAGTGTCATTACACTGTATTCAGCACAAACTAGGCTACCATAATATGTGAGGAACATGTATGTACATGTTTGTGTTTTTGAAGGAATAACGTTTATGCGTGGTTATTGAAAAAACAATAAACTTACAATAAACGTCACTGAAATAAGGCCAAAAAATATATATTAAATCTTTGCTCACAAGACTTCTGGTTATTTGAGGTTGTAGACTAGAGTTTTTGCTTCAAAATGAGGTAAAATTATGCTGCCTGCTTGTTCATATAAAACAATAGAGAGATTTAAATTTTCTAAAACATCTTTGGTCAAGAAACACAGTATGCGTGGAGGCGTGAATCCTCATGTATAATGGGTGATTATCACCTGAGAAGACAAAAGAATTGCATAAAGAGCTCTAATGAGCTGCATAAATAATATAGCTCTTTCAGTCAGGTAGGCTGTGAAAAAACCCTCTGTTGATCATGTCTCAAATCTCATCATAATGTAAATCAAACATACAGAAAAAATAGCAATACTGTAAAATATTATTACAATTTAAAATAATGGTATTGTATTATATTCTTTAAAATATAATGTATTTCTGTGATGCAAAGTGTTTGAACAATTATGTTACCTCTATGGCATTTCATATAGGCTTTTAGCTTAAAAGCATACACATTTGGAGAAATACTGATGGATTCTCATATGTTTGTCAATGTTCTATACAGAAGAGTAATCTTTATTCAGGATTTATTGTCATTACTATGAGTGCTGGATTCTGTGTTTTGAATTCATACTTTGTACACATTTAGTCCACAAATGCCTGAGCACTAAAGAAGAATAGGCAATCCAGGAAATAACCGAACTAACAGAGGCCAGAGATCGCTAACTATGGCTATTCAAAAAAAATTTCAAGACGATAAATACACGATTGAGACGATGTATGCATGTATTGACTCAGAATTTGCGTCTGAATAGCGCTGGCTCCGAGGGCGTGGCCACATTAGCAGATAATGAGCTGAATCACGGGCTTCTGACATGGCTCTCTTTTCATACAGATTACATAAACACAGAATATTTGTTTTCGATTTGACTTACACAATTTAAAACCTGACATTTCAATGTTTTTTTAAGACATAAGTCTAATTTTTTTGTGATTAGTATTCACTAAGTTACAGTTCATTTTCGGAGAACTATCAGATTGGACTTCGTTCAGAGGGAGACGAGAGATCACGCATCATGTTAGTTTTCTTTATTTTACAAAAAGCACAACATTTTGTTGTTACTCGGAGTGTACACAAATAAAAGAAGATATACCACAGATTAAACTGGTGTATTTTGAGTCTCTTTCACACTGGTTAGAAAAAAAACGCGGTGATCACGCCAGCGTGACCGCCGACCCGAGAGTGTTAAATATGTTTTTAGTACCTTTATGGATCTTGAGAGAGGAAGTACCATTGCGGTCTATGCAGGCCTCGCTGAGCCATCGGATTAGATCAAAAATATCTTAATTTGTGTTCCAAAGATGAACAAAGGTCTTACGGGTGTAGAACGATATGAGGGTGAGTATTGAATGACATTATTTTCATTTTTGGGTGAACTAACCCTTTAAAGCTACAAAATTAAAATTTTTCGCTGCTAGAGGTCACCTATTCAAAACAAAGCCGTAGCTTGATGACGCCGACTTTGAGAGTTGTCGCCTTCACCTCACAGCCAATAGAAAAGAACTGGGAAGGGACTCGGGGAGAAATCATATTCATGGATAAGATTATTAACGTTATTGTAGCATGAAGCAGAGCAGGGCGAGTGCTGTTGGAGCTGAACGAGGTCGCTGGTGCAATTGCTAATAAGACGAACATGGCATGCACATGCCTCGCAAGCAGTGGAGCTCTTATGCCACAGTTGCTCTCTTCCTCTTTTTCTGGTCAAGCCTATGAGGTAACACAGCGCTGTTTATCATATTAGATACATTTGACAGTGAGGTTATAACGTTACTCTGTGCATTCGCTCGGCGACTGCTGTGAGACACTTGTTGCACACTGCAGTAAGCTAGATCGATTTTAGAATATCATTAATAAATGTTGTGTGGCTTGTGTTGATAAATGGCACGCAATTAATTGTAAATGTATTGTATGATGGAGAAAATGCTGTATTAGGCATTTGACAAAATAGTAATTCTCTGAGAGCATGGTACTCTCAGTAAACTAGATTTAAACAATAAGGCTAAACGTGTTGAGCTACATAACAATAATTTGTTTTCTGTCTATAAATGTAACCAAACAGTACGTTCCCTTGTCTAATAAAACAAGTAATATATTAAAGCGTCTTTGGTGTGTCCATGGTTTCTACAAAATAAAACTGGAAACCGAGGGTAACGCAGATATGACAGATATGTAATGGATATGTGCTGCAGCTTGCTTTTCAAAAGTAAGATGTTTTGAAAAAACATTTTTAAATTTTAATTGGCCTACATTTTGTAAAGTACATTAATAAATACATTATAACTATATGCTAGTGCATTCTTACAATTTTCCAACTTATAATGTATTTTTTTTTTCAACTATGATTAAGTATTGTAATAGGCATACTTAAAATCAATATGTTGTTCAGTTTTACTTGTTGGTACTTCTAAAATAATAGGCTACTTAAAAGGCTGTTGTCCATAACATGATACTTTAATTTTAATTGGCTACTATTGAAATTCCCACAAGCATTTCAACATCATATCATTTGAAGTGCATCATATATCAATTTTCCAAAGATATTCTTAAAATCCCTACATATTATTTACTTGTTTAAATTTAAACAACACACGTGACTAAAACTGATTGGTTCTAATGATTATGAGCAAGCATATCTAAGCTTCCATTTAACAGTTCTGTTGTGTATGCGCATGTGCAAAAATAAATAAATAAATAAATAGCAGGGAGGTTACATGTGCAATACAATATGACATTAAAAACTGGGAAAAGTAGCTTATGAATTGAAAAACTATACTGTTTTGAAAGCCATTTAACTAATAACTATGGAAAAAAAAAAGGCTGACAGCACCACATGGACAGTCCTCAAGCCCTTCACTAGACATATTTAAAGTCTCTCTCAGCATGGCCAGTTTCAGGATTCTTTTCACACATTGTGCAGATTACTTTTTTTACACAGCTTTAATTCTTTTCTTATTACTAAAGATCTATTTGCTGTTGTTAAAATGTGGTTTGTAATTAGATGGAGTCATTTCTCACAAGGCCTTAATATGAGGCAGTTAAGAACAAACACTTCCATTATTTCTTTTGTGCTTGTTATCCAGCCCTCGCTCTCTCATTTCCTTCATTTAAATTACCTTTAGATGCAGGGGTCACAGTGCTTGATGTAGGCTACAAATGCAGAAAGCACAGTTCCATGGAAAAAAAAAAAAAAAAAAAAAAATGCGACACCACCATGAAAGTAATAAAAAAATAAAGATAACAAAAAAGTAAAGCAGTAAGTCCCAAGTAGTCATGGTTTACAGTGATTTAGACCAGCTAAGGGTTGTTGGGTGTGATGCGGAGAGTCTCAGCCAATTAACCAATTAATGACCATAACTGTCCGTTTTATAAATATGCGTTAGAACATCACCTTCTCTTTATGTTCTTAAAAGGTTCCTTTATCACAGGAGGACAGGGTCAACTATCTGTTATTCATGAGCTCATAAAATGAGTTCTGAGATTTAGTGTGTTCTGTGTGAATATGAAACAGTATGGATGTTTTAATAATTTAGCTATGATGTTAAAATACAGAGAAAATCTATATTCAGCTTCACGTTCACTACAGAGCTCCTTAGTACTCTCTACATTTCAAGCGGGGCATTTCTATATAACTTCACTACATTAGAAATGCCTTGCAACACTCTTGAACACAAATAAAACCTGAGTAGCAGAGATTCATTAAAATAAATATAAGTATACAACTGTTACAGAGGCTGCTCAAATTTGATTGGCCAAGCAGTGTTCAAAGAGTACTGTTATCTAGTATAACAGCACAGAGATGTTTAAGTTTTTTTCTGTCCCCTTTTTTTCTATTCCCCCACTGTTTGCAGCATTCCAGTGGCTCATAAAGACACTAACAATGGAGTGAATGATTCTACTTTGGCGTGGGGGTCTTTAAGCCCATCTGCAAGGCCACCTGCATTGCCTGCTCCGCCCTGGCCACCTGCTCAGCCTGAGCCGCCCTCGTCATCTGCCCAGTCTGTGCAACTCTCGTCATCTGTGTGGGCTGCGCTACCCTGGCTGCCTGCTCAGCCTGCTCCGACCCTGTTCCACCTCCGTTCCACCTCCTACCGCCTGGACATTTCCAGCTATGTTAGGAGCAGCTTGGAGGGTGGCTATTGCCACATCATCTCGGACTGCATTACCCATAACCCACTGCTCGGACTAACCAACCATGATTGTCTTTATCTATTCCTCATTACCTTGTTTAGCCCAGCCTATATAAACTCTGTTCACTCTGTCCTTCACACTAAGATTTTGTTAGTAGTTACACTGCAATTCTGAGTATTCTCCCTGGTTTAATTTCTCTTGTTTTTTGGGGATTTTGTTTTGCTTGTTTCTGGATTACTCTTTTGCCTGTGTTCCCTGCCTTGTTGTGTTTGTTTGTTTGGACTGCCTGCCTGTGTTTGACCTTGCCTGTACTTTGCATTACATGTCTGGATTTTCCCTATTATTAGACATACGGTCAGTACTTTTGACAGCACTAACTGTTTAGTATTACCATTCATATTTCTCCACACATCCACTAAATCAGTGGTTTCAATATGTTGAATCAAAGACAACTTGGAAGTTGTTTGAGGTTCTAAATGGCTTCTATATATCATCAACAGTACAATTAAAGTCCAATCAGGACTAAAGTGCAATCAGGAGATAATGTCAGGACCACAGTTTCGTATAGTGTTGACAGTGTGTATAAAAACAACAATCTCTAGTTACATTTGATCTGCACATTGTTTAGATCTAGTGTATAATCTTTTCTGATCTATGAAAGTCCTGACTTGATAAACCTCCTCTCCCTCATTTCCTGATTAAGAAATGTGCCGACACTATAAAAAGTTTACGATCCGGAAAAAATAAATATATCACCACATTCCATTTGCCTTTGTAATGCTCAAAAAAATGCTGTACCTTTTCAAGACTGTAACCACTAGGCCCATGACTCTCATTCAAAGAAACCATAACATCTGAGGGCTCTTTTTCACCAAAACTGGCCAATGAAGATGCATCAGTAGACTAGTCATCAGAAATTTCGGTCCCACTTTATATTTGTCACAGATCCCTTGTCTTCCTGGACTCCATATCCCATGATCCTCCTGTTTCCACACCTGCACTCACTTCCCTCGTCTGCTCCTCATCAGCACTCATCACCTGCACCTGGACTCTATTGTCAGCACTCCCCATATATTGCACTCACTCCCTGCACTCCTTGTCCGTTCTCTGTAGTGTTTAGTGTATGTTTGGTGTTCCTGCCCTTGTTTATATTAAAGTCTTTATACTTTGTGGAAATCCGTATCTGCCTCGTCTCTCTACACCAACATCCGTAACAGAAGAACGGACCCTTACCGCTGGATATCCACAAAGGATAAGATGGGAATTTTCCTCATCCCCGAGGCTCCAACTCCTTCTCAGCCTCTCGCAATTACATCTGCGGCCGACCGGCTCATCGGGCTCTTCCAGGTTGGCCGTTCACTGGAGAGGTATGTGGAGGAGTTTGTAGAGCTTGCTTTCCTGACTAACTGGTCAGATGCACTTTTGAACGCCCTGTTTCTGGATGGACTGGACGATGACACTATCCGTTTGGATGAACCTGAAAATTCCTTTTCCTTGAGCGAAACCATTAATCTAATTTTATATTTAAACGGATCTAATTTCTTTGTCGATGAGGTTCAGGATAAGTGTCAATCCCGTCCAGTCCCTCCAGAAACAGAGGTGGCCAGGCCAGTTGGTCAGACTCCTTCTTCCTCCACATATCCCTCCAGTGAGCTGACTTCCTGGACCACACGGAACCCACACTCCTCCACTGGGTCCCGTAAGCGGAGGAGGAGGAAGCAAGCCGCCCCGGTCTCTCCAGAACCCGCTCCGGTCTCTCCGGGGCCCGCTCCGGTCTCTCCAGAGCCCGCTCCAAGATCTCCAGAGTCCGCTCCAGTCCCCACAGAGCCAGCTCCAGTGCCTGTGGGGATCTTAATTGTATTTGAGGGAATGAACGAGCCCTCAGCTCCAGCCGCCGCCTACGAGCCCTCAGCTCCAGCCGCCGCCTACGAGCCCTCAGCTCCAGCCGCCGCCTACGAGCCCTCAGCTCCAGCCGCCGCCTACGAGCCCTCAGCTCCAGCCGCCGCCTACGAGCCCTCAGCTCCAGCCGCCGCCCAGCCTGCCGCTCCAGCCGCCGCCGCCCGAGCCTGCCGCTCCAGCCGCCGCCGCCGAGCCTGCCGCTCCAGCCGCCGCCGCCGAGCCAAGTTCTCCAGTCTCCGCCGCCGAGCCAAGTTCTCCAGTCTCCGCCGCCGAGCCAAGTTCTCCAGTCTCCGCCGCCGAGCCAAGTTCTCCAGTCTCCGCCGCCGAGCCAAGTCCTCCAGTCTCCGCCGCCGAGCCAAGTTCTCCAGTCTCCGCCGCCGAGCCAAGTTCTCCAGTCTCCGCCGCCGAGCCAAGTACTCCAGTCTCCGCCGCCGAGCCAAGTTCTCCAGTCTCCGCCGCCGAGCCAAGTTCTCCAGTCTCCGCCGCCGAGCCAAGTTCTCCAGTCTCCGCCGCCGAGCCAAGTTCTCCAGTCTCCGCCGCCGAGCCAAGTTCTCCAGTCTCCGCCGCCGAGCCAAGTTCTCCAGTCTCCGCCGCCGAGCCAAGTTCTCCAGTCTCCGCCGCCGAGCCAAGTTCTCCAGTCTCCGCCGCCGAGCCAAGTTCTCCAGTCTCCGCCGCCGAGCCAAGTTCTCCAGTCTCCGCCGCCGAGCCAAGTTCTCCAGTCTCCGCCGCCGAGCCAAGTTCTCCAGTCTCCGCCGCCGAGCCAAGTTCTCCAGTCTCCGCCGCCGAGCCAAGTTCTCCAGTCTCCGCCGCCAAACCAGCTCCATGCTCCTCCACCCACACATTGACCTTATTCCTTGGACTCCTCTATATGATCCTTAACCTCTCCAAGTATTTTTTGGGGGGGGGCCAAGAACCCGTGGGTGGGGGACATGTGGGCGCCACACATGTGGGTGGGCCTCTGACGTGGCCTGCCAAGGCTCCTGACCCGCCGTGGCCTGCCAAGGCTCCTGACCCGCCGTGGCCTGCCAAGGCTCCTGACCCGCCGTGGCCTGCCAAGGCTCCTGACCCGCCGTGGCCTGCCAAGGCTCCTGACCCGCCATGGATCATGGATCCGCCCTGGAGACCTCCACTCCAGTCCACTCATCCCCCGGCACCTGCATGAGGTCTCCAGGGCGCCCGCCCCCCCCTCCCGGTTATTCTATTTACGGCGCGAGGTCGCGCCTACCGGGAGGGGGAGGTACTGTCACAGATCCCTTGTCTTCCTGGACTCCATATCCCATGATCCTCCTGTTTCCACACCTGCACTCACTTCCCTCGTCTGCTCCTCATCAGCACTCATCACCTGCACCTGGACTCTATTGTCAGCACTCCCCATATATTGCACTCACTCCCTGCACTCCTTGTCCGTTCTCTGTAGTGTTTAGTGTATGTTTGGTGTTCCTGCCCTTGTTTATATTAAAGTCTTTATACTTTGTGGAAATCCGTATCTGCCTCGTCTCTCTACACCAACATCCGTAACAATATTAAGTGGCCTTAACTACTATGTACTTACATTTAAATTAATCATTTGATACAATGCACTTATTGTGTACATACATGTTTTTACATTGTACTTATATTTTAAAAAACACCTGCATGTAATTACATCTGTAATTCATTTCTGTAATTAGGGCCCAAGCGAATTAAGCGCGCAGGGCCCTCTTGTTCTTCTAAGGATTATTATTATTAGGGCCCAAGCGAAAATTCGCGCAGGGCCCTCTTGTTCTTCTAAGGATTATTATTATTTTTTTTTTTTTTTTTTTTTTTTTTTTTCCGTCTTCAGGGGCTTTTTGGGGGCCTTAACATGCTCAAAAACTCTTGAAAATTGGCACACACATTGGAATCCGCGGCCATTAGGACGCCGGAGGAGAGAGCTGGTACCCGGGCGTGGCAGGGGGCTCGACAGCGCCCCCTTGAAAAAAGTCTGAAAATTTGGTCCATATATTAAACATGCTTGCACGTATTAGTATGAAACTCGGTACACATATAGACCTCATCGGGCCGAACAACTTTCGCGCTCTAAGTTAATCGCCACGCCAACAGGAAGTCAGCTATTAAGGGTTGTTTGAAAAACGCATGCTCTGGAATTTGATATACTCCTCCTAGACGATTAATCCGATCGCCACCAAACTCGGTCAGCATGAAGTCAAGACACTGATGATTAAAAATTGCCAGGGGATTTTTGATATCTCGAACGGTTTGGCCGTGGCGAGGCAACGAATTTATGGCGAGAAAAAGGAAACAGGAAATGTGTTATAACGTCTTAATACATATATTGATCTTTATGAAACTTCACGAGTGTGTTCGTTATAGGAGTCTGATCACATGGATGTGACTATTGTGAGTCAAAGTTATAGCGCCACCAACTGGCAGCAGGAAGTGTATCACTTTTTGAAATGTTTTGAGATCACCCTCTTATTTTTACCTGATTTGCTTCAAACTTCATCAGTGTAATGTCAATACACAGCAGATGTAGACCTATGACAGGATTTTGATATTTGAAATATTGTTGCCATGGCAACAGGTCAAACTGTAATAATATTCTTGAGTGTTTTTGAGGCTCTTAACATGCTTCAAATTGCATGAAACTCGACACACACA
Organism: Chanodichthys erythropterus; assembly: GCF_024489055.1. Taxonomy (NCBI): domain Eukaryota; kingdom Metazoa; phylum Chordata; class Actinopteri; order Cypriniformes; family Xenocyprididae; genus Chanodichthys; species Chanodichthys erythropterus. The sequence goes on along the minus strand of NC_090227.1, from coordinate 12,118,392 downwards.
TCAATATTGTCAACCAGTAGACATGGACAAAGCCATAGAAATGGGCGTGGTGGAGGGGCTCAGTAGCACCACCTTTTGACAAAAGTGGGGGGGTTAGTTTTTCCTACAGTCACCAAACTCGGTACACATATTATTCTCATCAAGCCGGACAATTTTCTAATTTACATTCATTAGCTCCGACCAACAGGAAGTCAGCTATTTTGGTTTGAATGTTAATTTTTTGAAAAAACAGGCTATGAATTTTATACTACTACTCCTACAGGGTTTATCCAATTTACACCAAGCTTTTTTTAACTTGTTGCGAACACATTGAAGTTGTTTAATTGCAAAAGGATTTTGGATATCTCAAACGGTTTGGCCGTGGCGAGGCAACGAATTTATGGCGAAAAGGGAAACAGGAAATGTGTTATAACTTCTGCATACATTGATTGATGTTTATGAAACTTCAGGAGTGTGTTGGTTGTAGTAGTCTGATCACATGGATGTAACTATTGTGAGTCAAAGTTATAGCGCCACCAAATGGCAGCAAGAAGTGTATCACTTTTAAAATGCTTTGAGATCACCCTCTTATTTTTACCTGATTTGCTTCAAACTTCATCAGTGTAATGTCAATACACAGCAGATGTAGACCTATGACAGGATTTTTGATATTTGAAATATTGTTGCCATGGCAACAGGTCAAACTGTAATAATATTCTTGAGTGTTTTTGAGGCTCTTAACATGCTTCAAATTGCATGAAACTCGACACACACATCAATATTGTCAACCAGTAGACATGGACAAAGCCATAGAAATGGGCATGGTGGAGGGGCTCAGTAGCGCCACCTTTTGACAAAAGTGGGGGGGTTAGTTTTCCTACAGTCACCAAACTCGGTACACATATTATTCTCATCAAGCCGGACAATTTTCTAATTTACATTCATTAGCTCCGACCAACAGGAAGTCAGCTATTTTGGTTTGAATGTTAATTTTTCGAAAAAACAGGCTATGAATTTTATACTACTACTCCTACAGGGTTTATCCAATTTACACCAAGCTTTTTTTAACTTGTTGCTAACACATTGAAGTTGTTTAATTGCAAACGGATTTTGGATATCTCAAACGGTTTGGCCGTGGCGAGGCAACGAATTTATGGCAAGAAAAGGAAACAAAGTGTTATAACTTCTGCATACATTAATTGATTTTGATGAAACTTTGGCTTAGTCTTCGTTGTACAAGGCTGATCACATGGATTTGACTATTGTGATTCAAAGTCATAGCGCCACCAACTGGAAGCAGAAAATGTGTCACTTTCAGCATACATTGAGATCACCCTCTTATTTTTACCTGATTTGCTTCAAAATTCATCAGAATAATGTTAAAACTTGGCACATGTAATCCTTTGAAAATGGGCAGGGAGGAGGGGCTCTATAACGGCACCTTGTAGTGCAGTAAATGTGGAGTGAATTTGACATAGTCCTTTGATGTTTAACCGTTTTAAGTGCCTATTGCCCGCTGTGCACAGTTGCCCTGAAGCCACCGGGGTGGCGGTGCCACCGGGCTTGGGCCCGCCATCGCTGCTCGCAGCTATATTTACATTTATAATTACACTGTTGACCCATCCCTTACACCTTAACCCACCCTTAAACCTACTCATACCACCAAAGCTTTCCCTAGCTTTTCCCTATGTACATCTATGACATTTACATATATTAAATATATCCACATATATGGTGAAAACATATATGAAACCTATTCGAAAATGGAACAATTTCATATATTGACATATAAAACTAGCCCATATAAATATATATGTTTATATATGTATAAAACAGTCATTTATACATATATGTCACATATAAAGTGAAAACATATATGTACATATATATACCTGCCCATATATGAAACCTATTCGAAAATGGAACAATTTCATATATTGACATATAAAACTAGCCCATATAAATATATATGTAAATGTATGTATAAAACAGTCTTATATACATATATGTCACATATATAAATATCAATTTGCATGACATATTTCTTTGTATAAATGTTCAATATACAAATTACACATATATGTTTAGAATAATGCTTACAATGCACATGGCCTTAAATGTTAAACGGTGCAGTTAGGAAAAATAGATTACAGTAAAAGAGTTAAAACATTAAATCTTTATTAAAAAATTAAATTTAAAAAAAAAAAAAAAAAAAAAAAGTGCAAAATTAGAAAACTAATGAACACTCAACAAAACAAGCCCAGAACAGGAAAATCCACCAATTCATTAAACAAGCGATTTTAGTTAAAATTTTAGTTCCAATGAATATTAATATATACAGATCATATGTAATATAAATAAGCTGTAAATAAACTTTAAATATGATATAACCTTACATGTTTGAGTCTCTATCACTATTATCAACTATACAAACTAACTTCACAAGTTACTAATCCTATAACACTGAGTTTGTTCAACTACCTTCATGGTACAGGCCCCAGGTATATGATGCATGCTGTTCATTTTTTAAGTTTTAGAGTCTTTTTGGATGTCCGCAGCTCAGTGACCTTTTGATTAATAGCGACCCTTAGTTGGCCCCTGGTGGTTCCAGGAGATCTCTGGATCATTGTATCTGTAAAAAAGACAAAGAAATGTCTTTTAGTTTTACAACATTTATCTAAGGACATCCAAATTATAATTCCCTAAAACACATTAAATGAACACGGCATACTTCGTTAGGTAGATACATTTAGGCATTTTTTAGAACCAGGTGTAATCTCAATTCTATTTTGTACCCCTTCGCCCTTCCCCTTGAAACAGAGTGGCAATGTGTAGGGGTGAAAATATTCCCCTAAGAAATGGGAAACCACTACTACACGTCATAATAGATTCTTTTATTAGTGTCCTGTAACATTTAACCAGTATGAACAGCAATTAAGGGGGCATATCAACAGAAATCAGGCGACATTTAACAGATTACTCACTCACAACATTGTTTTGCGTTGTATGACCCTTCGAGTTTCCCAAGACTGATAAAGCAGCTTTTCCATCGGCCCAAGCTGTTTGTTTAACCATTGCATTTCGTGCCGAGTCAGCCGGTACGGATATGGTTTCGTTTTCTATTGCGGCGCTGCAATAACGGAGCTCTTTGCAAAGTAATACAAATGAGTTTGTTGTTGCCTTGGTAATGCAAGAGTTTACAGCCGATACGAGATGTGTTCATATCATTCAAATAGCACGTTTAGCAAGCTACGGAGAAACTGCCAGCCAGGTAACACACAAGTAATCGATACTGTGTGGAAATATCAATAGCATGAAACGGTAGTTTGTGTATGCAGGGGAATTTCTCATACCCCTTTGTTCAAAGTGTGATCCTGAAAGATCTTTGTTTGAAGGGCTATCTGGCCCTTTCCCTTACCTCTACCACTCCAGCCAAAAGAGAATCGAGACACCCCTACCCCTTCATGTGAACGTGCAAAATGAAGGGGTACGGGTAAAAATGGGATTGGGCCTAAGTGTCATCAGTTTTAAAAAATGAGCCGAATTAAAAAAATAATATACATACTCATTATTGCATCAATTTTTGTTCTGTCCAAGGCCTCCTTTGTTTCCCCAGGGCTTGCTTTTTTAGACTTGCCACCTAAGAAAGCAACATAAGTTAACAGTTTAGAACAAAATCAAAACTCACTCCACTCTTATCTAACTACTCAACCATAAATTACATTTTTCAACTTAATTCTTGGACAGCCTGCTTCAGTAAAATGATAATGTAAATAGTACAACTCAAATTATTTATAAATCATCATATTTTAATGTAAATGTGTGTACATATATCTGTAAATATGCCAGAATAACTATAATAGGACAGTTTCAAGTTCAATCTACATAATTACCAAAAAATAATAATAATTGTACAGACACATGCACACACTATGACCAATTACATACCTCTGAGATTGCGCTTTAGCAAAAGTGTCAAAATACTCCAAGAAGAAGCATCCATGCCATAGCAGTGAGGCTGTTTGCATGACCACAACACAAATTCCTGAGCCGGGTGAATTTCAAGCTGTGAGGAAAGGCAAACATGAATCAATATTAAAGTTACGTGAATAAATAGAAGATTGCTTTAACAAAAAGTGTACAATTTAGCTTTGCATCACATATTTTCTATACTATTACTACTATTATTAATAAATAATAATAATTAAACTTAACAAGATATGAAGTTAAATATCCGCTTCCGCAAGAACAACTTCATTATTCTTAAAAAGCTTGGCCTGCATTTTCTTTTGCTCGGAAGTTTTGGACTGGACTGATGTTGAGTCCTCGTTGGTTTTTCTAGGGTGGACTGTCTCTGTGGGAAAAAGGGGAAAACAAAATGTAGAATCTAAAGTTACAACTAGGGCTATGATATTTTTAAACACCCCTGGTTACACAGACAAGGCTTAAGCTAGTCCTAGACTAAAATGTATGTTTGAGCTGTTTTAACTGAAAGAAACTTACTAATATATCTTAAATCATGTCTAAGCCATTGTTCTGTCTCAAGATGCACACAAGTAACGTTAATGTTTTTTTTTCTAGTATACGTTTATATTGAACTAAGGCCTAATCCTGCTTTAGGCATGTCTGTGAAACACAATGTAGTTAACAGTCATCCACTTTTATTTCTCCACTACATGTGTCTGACAGCTAAAATATTACTTTTTAAACATATTATTCTCACATAAACATTTAAAGATCATAGAATAATGCACTTCATTGTAATAATCTACTCGTACTTAATGTTAGCTGTTAAATATGAACATACAACGCACACAATTATGCAGTAATAGAGCAATTTAAAAACCTAATAGTTAAACACGGTTAATTTCTGCTCATTTAACCGATCTGTAGCCTACTAGCTGCGCTAACATTACCAGTAGCTTAGTAAATCAATGGCTCATGCAGTTTAACGATCATTTAAAATGTATTCTCCGTTCAATATCAATGTGTGAATTATAATAAAAAAATCAGAAATTACCTGCAACTTTATGCGCCATTGCCTCGTACAAATGCCATCTGCCTTGAGGTTTTTTCTTCAGTCCACCTCTCCACTCGGTTAAATATACAGATCTGTCATAAGTTTTTCATTCCATTTCTTGTTTCCACTCGACAAGCGCAAACATTTTCATCCGTTGGTCTCGATCCTGAATGCGCGTAATTTGGCGGTATTTTGATTACGTTTGAATTTGGGCGCGCGCAATGACGTAACTGCGCACCATTCTAAATGCAAAGCCTGACATGCAGACTGAAAGTGTTTCTAACATTTTTGTTTGTTTCTTTGTTTGTTTTTGGGTCAAATATAAACGCTTTATTCAATAGTAAGCATTAAGCATACTATTTTCATTATGTAACTTGGTTAAGTCACAGTAATGCCAAATAACAACAATAAAAAGTTATTTAAACCATACAAAATCAGTAATTTAATTAAAATTATTTGAAGATGGGTTAGATTATTTTCATTACATTTGTTTTTTTTACAACAGTTTTTATGAGCTAGTTAAGATAAGGTAAAATAAATAATGTAAAATATATCAAGTTTTTAAAATATTGTGCTAATTCTAAATGGGAGAGAAATTTAAATGAAATGTGGATTGTGTATAGACTTGTTAAAAGTTCAGTCTGTTCAAATAATGAAAACATAAGGAATTAGTAAGGAAAACAAGCATGTAAAATGTTTTTATGTATGTTGTGTAAATAAATTGGCATATATAAATTAAACATATCTGTGACAGGTCATAACATATAATATTATATAAACTAAACAAAAATCATATAGATAGTATAAATATATGTCAATATATTTATTTAATATGGACATTTTATATATGTTATAAACATATATTGTCATAGATAAATTAAACATATATCTGTGACATATATGGTCATAACATATAATATTATATAAACAAAAATCATATAGATAGTATAAATATATGTCAATATATTTATTTAATATGGACATTTTTTATATGTTATAAACATATATATTGGCATATATAAATTAAACATATATATGTGACATATATGGTCATAACATATAATATTATATAAACAAAAATAATATACATGGTATTAATATACACTCTAAAAAAAAAATGGTTCTTCAGCGGTTCTTCAGCGGTTCTTTGGGGTGGTTAAGGTGCTATATAGCACCGCTACCTTATAAAGAACCAGTAAAGCACCTGTATGGTTCTTCAGCGGTTCTTCAGTGGTTCTTCAGCGGTTCCTTGCTGTGGTTAAGGTGCTATATAGCACCACTGCCATACAAAGAACCTGTTAAGCCTCTGTATAGTTCTTTAAAGGTTCTCTAACTCTCTTATTCTCTTAGTTTAGTTGGGGAAAGGATTAAAAACAACATTAAATTACAGTGTATTTTCTAAACATAACCTGGTTCTCAACCTTTTTGTCCCCAAGCCCCTCTACACTGTTAGTGAATATGGGTGTAAGTTGGATTGCTATAACTATTTGAGTCTGATTACTTCGTCTTTCTGCGAATTGCTCTCAATATTATAGTAGGCTACACTCAACTGCTCAAATATCTCACTTTCAGCCAAAGGATAATTTCTCTTTAAGGACCCCGTGACAGACGGTTTTTTTCTGACGTCAGGACTCACGAGACTTTCTGGAGTTTTCTGCTCGGCCGCCATTTTCTTTCCCCTGGACTCGGATGAAATAAGGTAGGTTGGAAATGTTTTAATTAATATACTCGAAAATGCAAAGGTTGAACATGTGTTTTAGCGTTTTAGAGTTAATTAGCGTTGTTTGTGAACATGAATACTAACGAAATCGTAACTAACCGAATTTTTGAATTTTCGCGGCCTGCAGTAACGTTATAAAGGTTAGCGCTAATTGAATATTTCTATTCTATACAAGATGTTGCATTACTTGTTTTATTCTATAGAAATGTAGTGTTTGGACCATGTAAATATGTCTCTAAATAATTTTTAAAAGAAACGTCTCCTTTACCGTGTAAGCAGCGCGTGCTATTTGAAATGATGCGGGCAGGAAGTGCGTGGGGAGCGGGAGAGACGCTCGAGTCGAGGCTGAGGGGATCCTCGCATTACAATTATTGAGTTTAGGTTTTTAAAGTAATGTTTGTCAGTTCTTTTAGTTGTCTTTTTTTCACGTTAGCTCTGATTTGTTCGACCAAAATGACGAATAAAGTGTGTGAGTAAAGACATATTTAAGGCTTAACGTTACTTCATTTGACTAGCGCGAGGTGTTTTTTTTTTTAGTAGAATGAAATGGCTGAGTATTTACACTACTAATTAATTACTTGTACTGCAGCAAACGTTTTTTTTTCCATTTATAAACACTGATTCCCCTCTCCCTTTTAGGATCTAAAGCTCCTCAATGTTTGACGACTAAGGACACTTTGCAATAACTTTACATGGTAAGTAATTTCTATAAAAACGGCTATAATTGTTAATAGATAATATGAATTACCAATGTTTGACATGTTTGAATAAAATCCATCTAATGTGGTCTATTGACTTGAATGTCATCCTCATTAACAAACTTTAGACTAAGAATTATCCATTCCAAAACATTCAGCAACTCCCTCTTATGCCATCTCAAATGCATGCGACTTTTTTTCTTGTTGTTTTGTATTAATTTTTTTTTTTTTTTTTTTTTTTGACAGTAGCCATTGACATTAAATTAATCACAGTTCCAGCTAAAAATCTTTACTGTTCTACTGAAGAAAAAAAGTCAACTTGGTTGGCCTGATGGTAAGTAAATTAACAGCTAGCTTTCATTTTTCGTGAAATATCCCTTTAATCAAGAATGATTAAATATATTAGGGTGTAAAGCTAATTTATTAATTGATGCATGTCTTATTTTCAGACTTATAATTATATATTATAAATTCATAATTTTAAATGAAACCAATGACTGATTCAGATGCATTTCTTAATTGCAAATCTGTAGTATTTTAGCACTGACGAAGGCCTGTGTGCTGAAACGCATTGGAAAAATAAAGAATTGATTTTTTTTTTTTTTAGCTCCTTTGTATTTATTTATTTATTTATTTGTTTGATCCCTCAACGCCACAAGTGTTGCTGGTATTGTCCATAAATATATTAATTGCAAATTTGGCCAGTCATTAATATGAATTATTTACTTTTTCTTGTCCTTTGCTATTGCATATCTGCAAAAATTTGATTTCCTATTACAGATTATTGTGCTTTTTTTTTAATTAAGAAAATTAATCACAATTGCTTTATCACAGGCTGAAAACATTCACCTGAGAGAAAGTCCTGAAGACCTCATCAAGGAGTACTTTCTGAGTTGAACGTAAGAATATTCTATTTTGGTTTATTTTCAGAAAAATAAGTCTAAATTTGTGTATTTTGTAGTTATGCTAGCAAAAGGTGACCGAATTTTTTTTTTTTTTTTTATGTTTACTATTTAGGATAACCAGACAGATGATTGAGGAGCAGCTCACCATGGCGATGTTCATTATTTGGAAGGAGGGGGAGAACTTCATGAACCATCTGCTGACATTGAGGGAGTTAAAGTTTTGAATCAACTTACTTCAGTTACATCAGCTTGTGCCCTGCTTCTAGGTATGACATACATCATCAACCTGGCTTGTCCGAAACCCCTTTGATTTACTTTGTATGTATATGTTAGAGCTGCACAATTTATCGTAGAAAGGTCGCAATCTCGATTCAAACACCCACGCGATCCTACTTTATTAATGACAATGATTCGCCTGCGTCTGTTAAACCTTTGACAAAAATCCTACCGGAACATTCGGTGTTCATGCTGCCACTGATCCAGAAACAGCAGTTTTGAACCACACTGTAGTTATTCAAGGATTTGGTTATTTGATTTCTTTCACAAATATTAAAATTATCTCACAAGTAATAAGACAAAAGTTTACAGTTAGGATATAAACACTGGACATCAGATAGTGATCAAAATAGAGAAAATCGAAACTAACATGGTGCTTCAAATAACTGTTGTATATAAATTACCTTGTTAAGCCACTAGGTGGCAACCAGTGACATTGTCATTGAATCATTCATTCAATAGATTGGATAAGGTTAAACCCTGATTCATCCAGTAGTGAAACAAGTATTTATTAATGAGCCATTAATATATTCAAAACCATTTTTTAAAAATAATTCATTCAAATTAAACATTTTCCGGCAATTAGAGTCCAGCTATTAATATTTTGCTAGAACTAGTAAAATAAATGTTATTTTTAGTTGTCTATTTAGAATTGTGGGAGAATTGCGATCTCTATTTGAAACCAAAATATCATGATTCTCATTTCATCCAGAATCCTGCAGCTCTAGTGTGTGTCTCGTACAAATGTGAAGTTGTATGAATATCCAGTTGTGTTGTTTGAGAATTGCTTTGATTTGTGCAAGGGTAATCACCTTTAAAGGATTAGTTTACCCAAAAATGAAAATTCTGTCATTAATTACTCACCCTCATCATTGGAGGAACAGAAACCTCTCAGACTTCATCAAAAAGATCTTAATTTGTTTTGAGTTCAGAAAAAGCATACGCATAAAATACGAAGTATACTTTGGGCTTTACACACAGTAATGAATGTTTAAAAAGCAAAACAAAAAAGTATTGGGTAAAAGTATCCCCCGTGTTATGTTAACCTAATGATGTTATTTTGTTGAAAGGCCAACAGTTGGAAGCAGCTGTTCTCCTCTTGCCTGCACTGTTCAAGGTGGACCTGGGGTTGCTGTTTGACATTGAGGTGAGCCATGAACAGGTGACTACAGTGTGTGAAGCACAATCTAATCAAAGCACGAAGTACTTATTGCACATTTTGTTATAATTTAGCTTATAAGGTTTGCCTTTCAAATAAATATGTGAAGATGGTTAATGCTATTATCCCCTCTTCTCCAGGGCCATGCTCAGACCAGCCCTCCTGTCGTCCCAACACCTAAGATAGTGCCTAAAGCCTGCAGGAGGATCATCTCATGCAGTATGACCACATTTTGTTCACGTTGGATGGCCAGTTAATCACAGAGTAGAGTGAGGACATCTTGATGGCACTGGGCCTCATCCTGTGTGTATATTTTGCGTTTGGAATCGAATCCAATCCAGTGCCCTAAAGGACTGAAAAAGACACTGACCTTTTTGAAGTATGTTGTTTTGAAATTGAAGGATGCAGTCGGACTTCCTGTCACTGTAAAATGAGTGTACAACTCAATCTGTGAGTAGACTTTTGGAGTCAATACTCTCTCTTGCTCCCTTTCTTATGGTTTAAGTTCCAGTTTCTATATTTTTTTTGAAATCCCGAAGGACAAAAAGAAACTGCAGGACTTCAGAGCATAACTCAGTATGTAAAAACAGGATTATTGTCTTCAAAAATGTACATATTTCAAGCTTGTTGCATTATTTTGTATAAAAGGGAGTATAATGTGAGTTTATTTGCTGCTGAAAGAAATAAATTAAAAGGTTTTGAAAGTGTAATGTATTTTGTTTTTCAGTAAGCATTTAGTACATGATTTTGAATCTTTGAAGTCATGATTTGGTAAGAAATTATTAATTATCGTTCATAAAAGTGTAATTTAGAAGCATATTGACTCATCTACAGTAGTACCTGGCATGATAACGGGCCCTGCTAGCTCAAAAAACAATATATGGCACCTCTAATTTGACAAATGTGCTAGAAAACTATAAGAATAGGTGCTATATAGCACCAGAAAAGGTTCCCCTATCATAACGAGCCAAAGAACCACTGCTGGTGCTATATGGCACCTCTTATGGTTCTATATAGCACCATACGACAAGGTGCCATATAGCACCTTTAAAGATAGGTGCTATATAGCACCAAAAAAGGTTCCGCTATGATTACGAGCCAAAGAACCATTTTTGGTGCTATATAGCACCATTTTTCTTTAGAGTGTATGTCAATATATTTATTTAATATGAAATTTTTATATATGTTATAAACATATATCAACATATATCTAGAGATATGTATATATGTGATAGCAATATATTGTCATATATTTTGCATATATGACAATGTCACTTGCGATATAGGGACATATATGTCATATATTACATTTCCGTATGGGTCCTCAATAGCAGCAAAAGTGTTTTGCAATTCAATATGAACCCAATAAGTACATTGTACTTATTTTTTGATGTAAGTACATGGTTGTTAAGGCCACCTAATATAAGGTGGGACCGAAATTTCCTCTGTACTACAGTATTCTGTCTAAATAACATGCTGTTTGTTGCTATTTACACTTTTTAGACCACTATTTATACTCAAAATAGCATCTACCCTCTGTTACATTTGTATGTATGTAACACTTTATTTGAATAGTTTACTTTAGACATTCTACAAACTATAAGAAATTTTGCACCTACATGTCAACTACCAGTCATTAGATTATTAGTAGACTGTCTGCTTAATATCTGCTAGCACTTTATTTTGATGGTCTGCCAACAGACATTCTACTGACTATAAGTAACTTTGCAAGTACGTCAACTTATTCCGAACCCCAATCCTAACCTAACAGTCTACTAATACTCTAAATTATAGTTAGTAGAATATCTAAAGTGCATGGACTATCAAAAAAAAGTGTAACCCACTTGTTTTGCATTTTGCTTCCAAGAGAGAATTTTGCTAAGAATGTAATTATTGAGAATTTTATGTTCTTTTTTTGTTTTATGGTCTTCATGTTCAATTTTCTCTCAAACCACCAAAGTAAAGACAGAAGATAAACTCAAATTGGAAAAAAAAGAGAAACACCAAAAAGTGTTTCTTTTGGTTCAGATAAATTTAATTACTGTTCTCCGCAATTTGCCAAAGATGTTGCCACGGTAACACTAGGTGCACTTTTAGAGTAGCTTATTGGCTAGACATAGTTGTACCTTTGAGTGTTGCAGGAAAATTAATTTTCTCACTGACCTTTCATGACCACTTGCATATCTTTTGAAGAAAGGAGAGTGGAGGGCAGATAACCTTTTCACTTTCTGCATATGAACATTTAATATTGTTCTGTTCTTCTAACACCGATTGTGCCATGCATTTCTACGAGCACCCCAGAGAGTAGATAAATTACTGACATCTGTGTGGATGTGGTCAAATTAATTCTAGCAACTGTTTCATCCACGTGCACAAACACATTCTCATACGCTTATATTGTTGACTCATGGTGTGTTGCTAAATATGTGAATATTTAATGTTTAAGTAAAATACTAATTTAGTTTGGCTAATTTCCTATTTAATTTAAACTATACATCCTGAGATAATTAGCTAAAACTCTTTGAAAATTAATGGGTGTGCAGTTATACTAGAGAGAGGAGTCTGGCATCAATATGAATTGTCAAGCAGCCAGCACTAGTCAGTATGGAAGATTAGTGGATGCAGATACAGTGCCCTCCACAAATATTGGCACCCTTTGTAAATATGAGCAAAGGGAAAAAAAAAAAAAAATCTGCATTGTTTATCTTTTTGATCTTTCATTCAAAAAAAAAAAAAAAAAAAAAATTCTAACCTTTCATTGAAGGAAAAGAATTGAAAATGGGGAAAAAAGCTCATAATGAAATAAATGTTTTTCTCCAATACATGTTTGCCACAATTATTGGAATCCCTAGAAATTCGTCTGAGTAAAATATCTCTGAAGTATATTCCCATTCACATTTACATTTTTTAGCACACCAGGGTGACTAGGAGCATGAAATTGTGCAGCCATGACTTCCTGTTCCACAGGAGTACAAATATGTGTAAACACAAAGGCCAAATCCCCTTAATCATTCATCACAATGAGAAAAAAACAAATAATATAGTTCTGATGTGCAGCAAAAGATTGTTGAGCTTCACAAAATAGAATATGGGTATAAGAAAAAAGCTAACGCATTGAAAATCCCCATTTACACCATCAGGGAAATAATTAAGAAGTTTCAATCAACTAAAGATGTTACAAATCTGCCTGGAAGAGAACGTGTGTCTAAAGTGTGTCTAAATCGTCATAATGCCCGGTGAGGAGGAAAGTGTAAGTGGCCAAAGACTCTTCAAGGATCACAGCAGGAGAATTGCAGAAATTAGTTGAGTCTTGAGTCTCAGAAAGCCTAAAAAAAATTACCAAACAGCACCTACATCCCCACAAGTTGTTCGGGAGGGTTTCAAGAAAAAGTCCTTCTTTGTACATCCAAAAACAAACTCCAGCATATTCAGTTGTCAGACAAGACTGGAACTTCAAATGGGACCGGCTTCTGTGGCAAGATGAAACTTTTTGGCAGCAAACCCACCAGATGGGTTTGGTGCACACATGGATAAAAAGGGAGGGTGAGATCTTATGCTTTCAAAGCTAGCTTTCTATTGTTAGCCTTTCCGAAAAATTACCTACCCTACCTTTAACAAGCTCATTGAAAAGAAACAGCTCGTTAATGAATCGCACATGACCATAGCTTTTTGGAGCATGTGACGTTTTCTTCATTAAAAAAAAAAAGAGGAATGACATGATTTAGGAAATGTAGTGGAAGCGCAGCCTGCTGCTGACCTTGTGTCTCACTGTTGTCTTGCGTCCCATGGCATCTTGTTGTGATATAAGTTATATTATTCATTTTTATCAGTTTTTATTTGTTGTTCTTTTAAATTGAGAGCAGTATGAATGTGTTCATGATTTGTGTGGTCATGGCGTTGGTTGGATTGGTGCTGGTGGATCAAGCCTTCGCGGATCAATTGGTGTTAATGGCCTCAAGCTGGACTTATTCAAGAGACTTCCTGCTTTCTCTGCAATATAATTAAGCTGTGCCAATGGAGATTCCATCAAGTCTGCATAAAAGGAGATTAAGGATTAAGAAGCAAGGGTCAAGAGGAGGAATTCGCAACAGATTGCGGAGGTGAGGAAGCTGTCATGCCCTCCTGGTGATCACGCTGTCTAATGTGAAATCTCTTAATAATAAGATGGATGAAGTTACTGCGGGTTAAACAAGAGGAGAAATTTAGGAGCAGTAATTTCATCTGTTTTACGGAAACATGGTTCAATGAAAATCACAGTGCAGACATTGAGGGAGAGTGCTTTAAACAGGATCCTAATAAATTCGGCAGATCAACCAGTCTTCATATCGGGGGATTTAATACACTCGCATTAACAAAGACTCTTCCAAACTTACAGCAATATACTGATTGTGCAACCCATTTCTCAAGCACACTGGATCTGTGTTATGGCAACATTGAGGACATATACAAGGCAGTGTGTCGAGCATCACTTGTAAATCGGATCATAATGTCATCCATTTACTTGCAAAAAACAGACAGTGTGTGTAATGCTAGTCCACTGAGGCAAGTTGAAAGAGTACCCAAGGTGCAGTTTTTAAGTCCAACAAACATAAACAAAATACAAAACAAGGACTTGGCTTGGCTTGGCTTGGCATGGCATGGTATAACATGAACAAAACAACAAACATGGAGCTGGTAAAAATTTAATTGATGTTCAACAAATAAAAAATAGAGATAATAATGATAAACAAATGATAAAGCTTGGGTTGTTAAATATTAGATCACTTTCTTTAAAAGCACTTATTGTAAACGATTTTATCACAGACAATAATCTAGATGTGCTGTGTTTGACAGAAACCTGGCTAAAACCGGACGATTACACTACTTTAAATGAGTCTAGTGCTCAAGGTTATGATTATCGACACAATCCTCAACAGAAAGGAAAAGGGGGAGGTGTTGCTGTAATTTATAGTAATATTTAGAGTATCAGCCAGAAGTCTTTCAAATATAATTCCTTTGAAGTGATGGTGTTTTACGTAACATTATGTAAGTTGACATTTGTGCTGGCTACTGTATACAGGCCACCAGGGCACAATACAGACTTTATCAAAGAGATTGACGATTTTCTATCAGAATTAGTATAGCTGCAGATAAAGTCCTTGTTGTTGGTGATTTTAATATCCATGTAGATAATAAAAAAGACTCATTAGGATTGGCATTTACAGACATTCTAAACTCTATTGGTGTTAGACAACACGTGTCGGGACCCACTCATTGTCGTAATCATACTTTAGATGTAATATTGTCACATGGAATCGATATTGATGCCGTTGAAATTCTGCAGCAGAGTGACAACATCTCAGATCATTATCTAGTCCCGTGTATATTACATTTAGTGAAAGCGGCTAAACTGCCTCCCTGCCATAAATATGGTAGAACCATCACTTCTACCACTAATGATCGCTTTATAAATAATCTTCCTAATCAGTTTCATCACCTTAGCATACCAGACAGCTTAGAAGACCTTGATATTGCAACAGAAACTATTGACTCTCTCTTTTCCAGCACATTAGACTCAGTTGCTCCTTTGCGTTTAAAAAAGATTAAGGAAATTAATCCAACACCATGGTACAATGAGCACACTCGGGCCCTAAAAACAGCAGTTAGAAAAATGGAGCGCAGCTGGAAGAAAACAAAACTAGAAGTATTTCTCATTTCGTGGAGAGAGAAAATGACTGAGTACAGAAAGGCCTTAAAAACTGCTAAATCTGCCTATTTTTCAAAACTTTTAGAAGAAAGTAAACACAAATAAACCCTAGGTATTTATTTGATACAGTGGCTAAATTAACAAGAAATAAAGCTTCCACTTCTGATGTTTCCAAAGAGCACAGCAGTAATGACTTTATGAACTTCTTTACTTGCAAGATTGATAATATTAAAGAAAAAAATTATAACCATGCAACTGTCTACTACAGTCTTGTGTCAGACAGTGCATTGTATTGTCCCTAAAGAAAAATTCAATTCATTTACTGCTTTAGGAGAGGAAGAATTGTCTAAACTTGTTAAATCATCAAAATCATCCACATGTACAGTACAGTCCAAAAGTTTGGAACCACTAAGATTTTTAATGTTTTTAAAAGAAGTTTTGTCTGCTCACCAAGGCTACATTTATTTAATTAAAAATACAGTAAAAACAGTAATATTGTGAAATATTATTACAATTTAAAATAACTGTGTACAATTTAAATATATTTGACAAAGTAATTTATTCCTGTGATGCAAAGCTGAATTTTCATTTTCCATATTAATTTCTTTAATAAATAAATAAATAAAAATTCTTACTGACCCCAAACTTGCTACAGAAGCTTTGTATTTCAGATAAATGCTGTTCTTTTGAACTTTCTATTCATCAAGGAATCCTGAAAAAAAAAGTACACAACTGTTTTCAACATTGAACATAATCATAAATGTTTCTTGAGCAGCAAATCAGCATATTAGAATGATTTCTGAAGGATCATGTGACACTGAAGACTGGAGTAACGATGCTGAAAATTAAGCTTTGCATCACAGGAATAAATTACTTTGTCAAATATATGTAAATAGTACACAGTTATTTTAAATTGTAATAATATTTCACAATATTACTGTTTTTTACTGTATTTTTAATTAAATAAATGTAGCCTTGGTGAGCAGACGAAACTTCTTTTAAAAACATTAAAAATCTTAGTGGTTCCAAACTTTTGGACTGTACTGTATGTTAGACCCTATATCGACTAAGCTATTGAAAGAGATGCTTCCAGAGGTCATAGATCCTCTTCTTAATATTGTTTATTCATCTTCAACACTAGGATATGTGCCAAAAACTTTTAAGCTGGCTGTTATTAAACCTCTTATTAAAAAAACACAACTTGATCTTTGGGAATTAGTCAATTACAGGCCGATCTCAAATCTCACTTTTCTGTCAAAAATACTAGAAAAGGCAGTTTCATCACAACTATGTTCCTTTTTAGAAAGAAATAGTATCTGTGAAGATTTCCAGGATTTAGACCATACCATAGTACTGAGACTGCTCTCATTAGAGTTACTAATGATTTTCTCTTATCATCAGATCGTGGTTGTATCTGTCTATTAGTGTTACTGGATCTTAGTGCTGCATTTGACACTATTGATCACAATATTTTTCTGAACAGACTCGAAAATTATGTTGGCATTAGTGGAATCGCATTGGCATGGTTCAAATCATACTTATCTGACCGTTGTTATGACAGAGACACCGGAGGCAGGAATAAAAGCAGTAGTGATGTTTATTGAGCAATCAGCAGAGCAAAACGGCAGTGAATGGTGAGGTAGAAGATCTTTTAGGTAGAATGAGAGATAATACGGTCCTTATTTACGTTGCAGATGAAGAGAGAGGGAGACGTTGGAGATGGCTGAAGGGAACACTCACACACACTGGCAGGTAGGAACACGAGGAGAACTGTAGACAATGGAGACGAAGGAGATGATGAAGCTTGGTAAGTATCGCTTTGGGAGTCCTTGAGGTAAGTATACAACTGGTGTATCACAAACGAGACCGGACAGTGAGTGTGTGTGAGTGTGGGGTTTAAGTGCTGGTGTTGATGGCTGAGGTGATGAGCTTCAGGTGGCGGTGATTAGTACGCTGGTGATTGGGTGCGTGGGTACTGGAGTGAGGTGGAACCTGACGTGTCTGTGACAGTACCCCCCCTTCCACGGCCCGTTCCTGAGGGCCGAGGACCCCGACGTCGTGGGGCAGGTCTGTCTGGGTGGTTGGTGTGGAAAGTCTGTAACAGAGCAGGATCAAGAATATCGTTCTTGGGGACCCATGAGTGTTCTTCGGGGCCGTAGCCTTCCCAATCGATCAGGTATTCCAAGAGACCACCACGGCGCCGGGAGTCCAGGATCTCTCGCACCACGTAAGCAGTTCCATCGTCCAGGATGAGTGGAAGGGGGGGCTCGACGGCTACCACGTCAGGTTCTGTGGAGGGAAGAACAGAAGGGTGGTGAGGTTTTAATAGTGACACATGGAAGGTGGGATGAATTCTTTTGTACTGTGCAGGAAGTTGTAACCGGTAGGAGACGGGGTTGATCTGTCGCAGGATGGTGAATGGGCCAATGAAGCGGGGACTCAGCTTCTTGCAGGGCAGGCGCATCCTGATGTCTCTGGTAGACAGCCAGACCTTCTGCCCCAGTTGGTAGGTTGGAGCGTGGGAGCGCCGAAGGTCGGCTGTCATCTTGCGCCTGTGCAGGGCTCTCTGCAGCTGGTGGTGAGCTGAGTCCCATACCCTCTCGCTCTCCCGAAACCAGTATTCGACGGCTGGAACGTTGGAGGGTTCCCCGTTCCAGGGGAATAGTGGGGGTTGGAAACCGAGTACGCATTGGAAAGGTGTTAATCCAGTAGTGGCTTGACGGAGGGAGTTCTGGGCGTAGTCGGCCCAACCCAGGTACTGGTTCCAGGAGTTCTGGTGGCCGTGACAGAAGGAATGCAGGAAGCAGCCGATCTCCTGGATCTTCCGTTCCGTCTGCCCGTTCGACTGAGGATGGTATCCAGACGATAGGCTGACGGTCACACCCAGGAGCGAGAGGAAAGCCTTCCAGACTCGGGAGATAAATTGAGGTCCTGTATCAGAGACAATGTCCTCGGGGATTCCATAATGACGGAAGACATGGTTGAACATTAATTTGGCTGTGGTCATGGCTGTAGGTAGACCTTCCAGGGGAATGAGTCGGCAGGCTTTGGAGAAACGGTCTACGACGACTAGAATACATGTGTTACCATCAGACTCTGGGAGGTCGGTGACGAAGTCGACCCCCAGGTGTGACCAGGGCCTCTCAGGAACGGGCAGAGGATGGAGCTTGCCGGTGGGAAGATGGCGTGGGCTCTTGGAGATGGCGCACTCCCTGCAGCCCTGCACGTACCTTCTGAAGTCGTTGGCCATGTTTGGCCACCAGAAGCGCTGTTTGAGCAGCGAGAGGGTCTCATTGACCCCCGGGTGACCAGTGCCAAGTGAAGAGTGAACGGAGTGCAGGAGTGGAGTGCGTCGTGTCCGGGTGATGTAACGCAAGCCCTGGGGGCAACCCGGCGAAGTTCGTGAGGAGGCATTGGAGGAGGGCAGTGTCTCTTCTGACCACTCGATGGGGCTCATGAGGATGGAATCAGGAAGGATGGTGTCGGGGTCTTCATTCCTTTCCTTGGGTGCATGGAGACGTGAGAGAGCATCAGCTTTGAGATTTTTGGAGCCTGGACAGTAAGAAATGGTAAAGTGGAATCTTGAAAAGAACATTGCCCATCGAGCTTGGTGAGGGTTGAGTCGTTTGGCAGCCTTTAGATACTCGAGGTTCTTGTGGTCTGTGAATACTTGGAACGGATGGTTGGCTCCCTCCAACCAATACCTCCACTCCTCAAGGGCGAGCTTGACAGCCAGGAGTTCCCAGTCCCCGATGTCGTAATTAACCTCTGCCGGGTTGAGCTTGCGGGAGAAGAAGGCACATGGATGGAGCCTACTTGGATTCCCCTGCTGCTGTGATAGGACCGCTCCCACTCCGGTGGTGGAGGCGTCCACCTCCACGATGAATGGCAGGTCTGGATTGGGGTGGACGAGGAGGGGAGCGGTGGTGAAGGCTTTTTTGAGGTGTTCAAAAGCTTCCTTGGCATGTTGGGACCAGGACAGAGACTTGGGCTGATGACGGAGCAGGTTGGTGAGTGGACTGACGATGGTGCTGTAGTTCTTGATGAAGCGACGGTAAAAGTTGGAGAAACCAAGGAAGCGTTGGAGTTCTTTTATGGTACTTGGAGTTGGCCAGTTCTGGATGGCGGAAACCTTCCCCTCGTCCATCCGGATGCCACTGTGATCTATCACATACCCCAGGAAGTGGACAGAGGGCTGATGGAATGAGCACTTCTCTGCTTTCAGGAATAGATGGAACTGCCGTAAGCGTTGGAGAACCTCCGCAACGTGGTGGCGATGTTCGGCCAAGCTCCGGGAGTAAATGAGGATGTCATCAATATACACTAGGACGGACTTGTGGGGGAACTCCCGGAGCACCTCATGGATGAAATCCTAGAATACGGAGGGGGCGTTGACTAGGCCATACGGCATCACGAGGTACTCGTAGTGGCCGGTGGGCGTGGCGAAGGCGGTCTTCCACTCGTCCCCCTCGCGTATCTGGATGAGGTTATATGCGCTGCTGAGGTCCAGCTTCGTGAACACAGTGGCACCACGGAGGTGTTCCAGGGCCGCTGGGACGAGGGGAAGTGGGTACCTGAATTTGACAGTTATCTTGTTCAAGGAGCGATAATCGATGCAGGGCCGCAAGCCTCCGTCCTTCTTGGCCACGAAGAAGAAGCTTGAAGCTGCAAGGGAAGTAGACGGGCGGATGTATCCTTGGTTAAGGGCCTCTTTGATATATTCCTCCATGGCCTTCTCCTCCGGTACGGATAGGGGGTATATGTGTCCCCTAGGCACTGGTTCACCCGGTAACAGATCGATGGGGCAGTCCCATGGCCGATGTGGAGGAAGCTTGGAAGCAAGGTTCCGGGCAGAAGACGTCACTGAAGTGGGCATAATCGGGTGGAATGTCGACGGAGCGTTTATCCACAGGACTTTCGATGGAGGTAGCGTTCATGGAGATGTCTTTGGAGAGAGGAGATCTTGGAACAGGAAGGTCTGGGAAGCAGCTGTAGAAGCAGTGGTCGCCCCACTTCAGGACTTCGCCCGTGCGCCAGGAGATGGTGGGGTTGTGTTGTTCCAACCATGGGCGCCCTAGAACCACGTCAGCGGTGGACTCCTCCAGAACCAGCGGATGTTCTCCGTGTGGAAGATACCCACTTGCAGCTGAAGAGGTCCAGTCACCCGTCGGATCATCTTCCGGCTCAAGGGTTTGCCCGTGATGGAGTGGACCTTGTAAATAGTCGGAGAAGGCGAGGTCTTGAGCCCGAGGTGTCGACAGAGGGCGCTGGAGATGAAGTTTCCTGCTGACCCTGAATCGAGGAGCGCCACCACTGGAACGGAAGCATTAGCAGCAGCAAGGTTTACTACAGTAGTGAGTGGTTTCATTTTTTGGATTGAGGGAATGATAGCACTCACCACGGGCCGAGGAGGACGAATTGGGCATGTGGAGAGTACATGCCCAGGGGATCCACAATATAGACATAGATTCAGGGTCAGCCGTCTCCGTCTTTCTGTAGAAGATAAACGGGAGTTATCCACTTGCATGGGTTCACTTGCTGGTTCTGGAGAGCTGATGGGTTTGGACCGACGGAGGAGTGTGGTGGTCAGTGGCTGGCCCTGGTGCTCAAGGAGGCATGACTGCATACGAGAACCAACGCGGATGGCGAGTTGGATGAAGCGTTCGTGTCCTAGGGAGTCCTCGTATGCAGCGAGATGCAACCGCACGTTTGGCTCCAATCCTTGTCGAAAGGTGGTGATGAAAGCTTGATCATTCCAACCACTGGTTGCGGCTAGCGTTCGAAACTGCAAGGCATAATCATTAACAGTTTTGTTTCCTTGTTTAAGGTTGTACAATTTCTCACCAGTAGACGAGTCGGTCAGGGGTTTTCCGAAGACTTCTCTGAAGTGGGAGACAAATGCAGGGTATGATTTAACGACAGAGCTTCTTTGAGTCCAGAGGGAATCCGCCCATAGAAGGGCCTTACCTTGCAGTTGTGATATTATAAACGCTATTTTAGCCGTGTCGGTGGGGTAGAGGTGTGGTTGCATCTCCAGGACCAACTCACACTGAAGAAGGAATCCGCTGCATTCCTCCGCCGATCCAGAGTAGGGCGCCGGTTTGGCCATGAGACTGGCGGTGAAAACAGGAGAAGCAGCCGTGACGGTGGATGCGGAAGCGGCAGCGGCGGTGGGTGCTGGTGACGGTGATGGTGGTTGGGAGGTGAGTGCTCGACGTAATACGTCCACGAGCTCTTGAAATGGGTCCTGTTGGCTCATGCTGATGCTTAGCTGTTATGGTCCGGTCTTCTGTTATGACAGAGACACCGGAGGCAGGAATAAAAGCAGTAATGATGTTTATTGAGCAATCAGCAGAGCAAAACGGGCAGTGAATGGTGAGGTAGAAGATCTTTTAGGTAGAATGAGAGATAATACTGTCCTTATTTACGTTGCAGATGAAGAGAGAGGGAGACGCTGGAGATGGCTGAAGGGAACACTCACACACACTGGCAGGTAGGAACACGAGGAGAACTGGAGACAATGGAGACGAAGGAGATGATGAAGCTTGTTAAGTATCGCTTTGGGAGTCCTTGAGGTAAGTATACAACTGGTGTATCACAAACGAGACCGGACAGTGAGTGTGTGTGAGTGTGGGGTTTAAGTGCTGGTGTTGATGGCTGAGGTGATGAGCTTCAGGTGGCGGTGATTAGTACGCTGGTGATTGGGTGCGTGGGTAGTGGAGTGAGGTGGAACCTGACGTGTCTGTGACAACCGTTATCAGTTTGTAGTAGTAAACGATGAGATGTCATATAAATCACAAGTTAAATATGGAGTACCGCAAGGCCTAGTACTAGGACCATTGCTTTTTACTCTGTACATGCTACCCTTGGGAGATATCATTCATTGTTACGCTGATGATACTCAGCTCTATATTTCTTCGGGCCCTGACAAAAATCACTAATTCGCTAAATTAACAGAATGTATAGCTGATATAAAAAACTGGATGACCAGTACTTTCCTACTACTACATTCAGGAAAAACAGAGATTCTAATTTTTGGACAGAAAACTTCTTCATGCAATAATCTAGAATATTGTCTAACACAATATTGTTAGAACCCACTATCTTGGGGTGCAGAGCTCATCAGGTAACTGGCTTTACACTTTGAGCTACTTGAGGATGCACATTCAACAATCTGTGGAAGAGAACTTTTAGTGTAAGAAAGAATTTACAAAAAAGCATTACTTAGCATGCTAACCATATTAGCATGCTAAGCTAACTTAATGCTAATGAAGCTCATGGTTAACTTGATAGCTGAAGAGCCACATTAAAGAGAATGACAACTGGTTAGCATGCTAAGCAATTAAGCTAAGCTAACTAGCATAAGACAACAAACACAAGCAAGGTCACATTCAGAGATGAATATCTTGGGAATGGTAGCGAATATCAAAAATCCGTTCAGTCATTTCTGTGCGGCTCGGTCCAAAGATCACCTGAGCTGATTTTGGACAAAATTGGACAAAAATTGTAGGAGGAGTAGTGAAAAAATGGAATACTGTACTTTTCAAAATGGCCACTACTGTACTGGGTGGAGTCTTAATGTAAGATATTGAATGTGATCAGTATGAAGAGAGGAATCAGTTGTATTGACATTCATTTTTCTGGAACAAAGGGTTCAAAAGTTATAACCTTTACAAAAGTGAATATTTGAACTGGTGGTGGCACTATAGACTTAGTCCTAGATACTCCAAAGTTGGTCAAATTACTTTTAATTACTATCACTACAAGCATGCCAAATTTGATAATTTTCCTTCTTATGGTTCATTGATTACCATACAGGGGGAAGAAGAATAACTACGAATTTGGACATAAAGGAATTGCATGTGATAGCTTCAGATTAGACCAGTTTTAGGCAGAATGCCTAGAACAGACACAAGTTCTGCATCTTTTCCTGCCACAGTACCTCATGCGGTCTGGGCATGTGTCACACTGAGTTTCGAACCCACGATGCAGAGCATTCGGGATCCGTGGCGTAACACATTGAGCTAATCAGCCATGCAAGTTCATCAGTATGCTAAGCAGAGGTTTCAGTGTGAGAAAGAGTTCACAAAAAAAAAAAAAGCTTCATAGCATGTTAACCATATTAGTATGCAAAGTTATTTAATGCCAACTAAGTTTTGGTTAACCTGTTGACTGAAGACCACATTAGAAAGAATAGCAATAGTTTAGCATGCTAAGCAATTACTGTGCTAAGCTAACTAGTATAAGACAACAAACACAAGCAAGGTCACATTCAGAGATGAATATCTCGGGAATGGTAGCGAATATCAAAAATCCGTTCAGTCATTTCTGTGCGGCTCGGTCCAAAGATCATCTGAGCTGATTTTGGACAAAATTGACCAAAATTTGTGGGAGGAGTAGCGAAAAAACTGTTTTTGATTTAATTCAATATGGCAGACAGGTACATTTAAGGAAAATGACAAATGACACATTGTCGGAATCGGCATAAACCAGGGAATAAAATGACATAAAGCAGACAAATTTTGGATAATGTTTTCAAAAGTTATAAGCAATTTTGCAAAAATCATTATATCTGTGGAACACTAGGTGGCGCTGTGCTGAAACTTCTCATGTACCTTCAGGACACTCTGATGGTCATATGTACCAAATTTTGTGATGATATGTCAAATTGTTTAAAAGTTATTGCAATTTATGACAAAATTCAAAATGGCGGACACGTGGTTCATCCGATGTTGACGAATTTGATATCCTCGGATTCGGCATGGCACAGTGAATCCATAGACACCAAGATCTTGATTTTCTAATAAAGTGTTCAAAAGTTATTGGCCAAAATAGCCATTTTTCAGATCTCATGACCTGTAGGTGGCGCTGTTCCCAAATTTGGCATGGAACCTCAGATCATGGTCTTGATCAAGTGTACCAATTTTAGTTTTGATTGCTCAAAGTTTGGCCGAGATACAGCCTCTATAGCAATTTTGGGTCAACCTCGTTAACTTCGTGACATCATAACTTTTGAACAAAGATGAATAAAAAAATCTGTTCAGTCATTTCTGTGCGGCTCAGACCAAAGATCACCTGATCAAAGTTTGGACAAAATTGGACAAATTTTGAAGGAGGAGTAGCGAAAAAACGGAATACTGTACTTTTCAAAATGGCCACTACTGTACTGGGTGGAGACTTAATGTAAGATATTGAATGTGATCAGTATGAAGAGAGGAATCAGTTGTATTGACATTCATTTTTCTGGAACAAAGGGTTCAAAAGTTATAACCTTTACAAAAGTGAATATTTGAACTGGTGGTGGCGCTATAGACTTAGTCCTAGATACTCCAAAGTTGGTCAAATTACTTTTAATTACTATCACTACAAGCATGCCAAATTTGATAATTTTCCTTCTTATGGTTCATTGATTACCATACAGGGGGAAGAAGAATAACTACGAATTTGGACATAAAGGAATTGCATGTGATAGCTTCAGATTAGACCAGTTTTAGGCAGAATGCCTAGAACAGACACAAGTTCTGCATCTTTTCCTGCCACAGTACCTCATGCGGTCTGGGCATGTGTCACACTGAGTTTCGAACCCACAATGCAGAGCATTCGGGATCCGTGGCGTAACACATTGAGCTAATCAGCCATGCAAGTTCATCAGTATGTTAAGCAGAGGTTTCAGTGTGAGAAAGAGTTCACAAAAAAAAAAGCTTCATAGCATGTTAACCATATTAGTATGCAAAGTTATTTAATGCCAACTAAGTTTTGGTTAACCTGTTGACTGAAGACCATATTAGAAAGAATAGCAATAGTTTAGCATGCTAAGCAATTACTGTGCTAAGCTAACTAGCATAAGACAACAAACACAATCAAGGTCACATTCAGAGATGAATATCTCGGAAATGGTAGTGAATATCAAAAATCTGTTCAGTCATTTCTGTGCGGCTCGGTCCAAAGATCATCTGAGCTGATTTTGGACAAAATTGACCAAAATTTGTAGGAGGAGTAGCGAAAAAACTGTTTTTCATTTACTTCAATACGGCAGACAGGTACATTTAAGGAAAATGACAAATGATACATTGTCGGAATCGGCATAAGCCAGGGAATAAAATGACATGAAGCATACACATTTTGGAAAGTGTTTTCAAAAGTTATAAGCGTTTTTGAAATAATCATTACATCTGTGGAACAGTAGGTGGCGCTGTGCTGAAACTTCTCAGGTACCTTCACGACCTTCTAAAGGTCATACATACCAATTTTTGTGAAGATATGTCAAATTGTTTAAAAGATATTGCAATTTATGACAAAATTCAAAATGGCGGACACGTGGTTCATCCGATGTTGTCGAATTTGATATCCTCGGATTCGGCATGATCCAAGGAATCCATAGACACCAAGATCTTGATTTTCTGACAAACTGTTCAAAAGTTATTGGCCAAAATAGCAATTTTTCATATCTCATGACCTGTAGGTGGCGCTGTTCCCAAGTTTGGCATAGACCCTCAGACCATGGTTCTGATGAAGAGTACCAATTTTTGTTTCGATTGCTCAAAGTTTGGCCGAGATACAGCCTCTATACTAATTTTGGGTCGACCTCGTTAACTTCGTGACATCATAACCTTTGAACAAAGATGAATAAAAAAAATCTGTTCAGTCATTTCTGTGCGGCTCAGTCCAAAGATCACCTGATCAAAGTTTGGACAAAATTGGACAAATTTTGAAGGAGGAGAAGTGAAAAAAACAAATACTGTACTTTTCAAAATGGCCGCTACTGTAATGGGTGGAGACTTAATGTAAGAAGTTGAATAGCATCAGCATGAAGAGACGAATCAGATGAACTAAATTTAATTTTTCTATGACAAACAGTTCAAATGTTAAAACCGTTAGAATGTTGAAATTTTGAACTGGTGGTGGCGCTATAGAGTTGGTTCTAGAGACTCCAAATTTGGTCCAATCACTATTCATGAGCATCTCTACAACTGTGCCAAATTTCATCATTTTCTCATGTTCCGTTGATAGGGCTGCCATAGACTCCCATTCGGGAGGAAGAATAATAATAATAAAAGGGAAAACGTACAATTACAATAGGGGCTACAGCTACTTCGGGGCTTCGCCCCTAAAAAGCAGGCGTATCTGATTCCAGTATGGAAATACAAACAGACAAATGTCAGATAGGGAAACCCCAGAAATAAAAGACTTAGAGGCAGCCATACTCCTTGTAGAGTGAGCCCTAACAGCCAATTGTGAAGGCTGTCCAACTAACTCATAACCAAGTGAGATGGCCTCAACCACCCACTTGCTCATTCTCTGCTTGGACGCTGGGAGACCTTTCCTTGGTGCTCCAAATAGTTGATCACATTTTCTCCACATGGCAGCTCTGTGAACATAAGCATCTAGTGCTTGAACTGGGCACAGCAGATTAAGCTTTTCCTGGTCCGGTGACGCAAACAAAGGCAGACAGAATGCCTGCAGTACAATAGGTCTCACAGGATTAGTGAGGACCTTAGGGATGTACCCTATCCTGGGATGTTTTTACATTCCCAGGTGCAAACTCTAAGCACAATGGAGAAACTGACAGGGCTTGAATGTCTCCAATTCTCTTGAGAGACGAAATGGTTAAAAGAAACACTGTTTTAAGTGTTAGAAACTTCTCTGGCACCTCTTCCAGGGGCTCGAAGGGTGCCATAGAAAGGCCCTGTAATACAATGGCCCTGAGGGTGAATATTCACAAAGATTCATGGGCACCGTTGGAAGAGGTGAACATGTTTGTCTCGGGAGGGGACCACCCTCAGGATCCTGACGCTCTTGGTGTCAGGATTTATTTGCCGAAGCCCTCTTAGCCACAATGACAGCCCTCAAATCTGTCTTACCCTTTGAAGGCTTCGGCTGAGAGCGTCACTCTGCCTCCCAGCTCCTCGGAGGGGGAGTATGGATAGCAACACTCTGCTTCTGTTGTTGTCTGTGTTGGTGCGAGGAGCTCGTACTCGGCTTCGGCTGCTCCCACCCAACAGCTGAAGGGGCTTGGGCATGGCGAGGAAGAAATTGCTGCATAGCAGCAGCCTGCTTCCTCGCCTCCTTAAAACCTCTCGGTGATGGTGTTGATAGCACACCTCCGAAGTGACACGCCAGATGCAGCAGGTGAGGGCAGAGATAAGGCTTTGCCCGTCTCTAACCCTGCTGCTACATCCATCTGCGAATCCCAGGACATGAGACGCCGCCCTGCCTCAGCAGAAGTGGGGCCCTAGCCCTGGAGAGCGCGAACCGAGCCACCATCCTCAAAGAGGGCTCGGCGGGAGCACAGCGTCCCCAGTGGAAACTGCTCACAATGCACACAGGCAGCCCCCTCGAGAGCTGCCTGGGCATGCTGCACTCCCAAACAGGCAACACAAAGGTTGTGTGTATCCCCACTTGTAATGAAGCGAGGGCATGGATAAACACACTTACTAAACTGCTGCTGCTGTTGCTGTTGCTCGCTCGCCATAGTACCAGTGATATAAATCAACGATGGTAGACAGACAACACTAAATAAGACAGACAAGATCACACGTAGCGCTTGCTGAAGACACAGAAGCTGAATGTGAGTGTGTTTGGGCCGACTTTATAGTTTCTGGTCAGTGACGTCACCTGCCTATGATGTACCGTCTCCTGATTGGACAGATTTCATATGTGCTTCATGACAACATCACACAGAGGTGTTCCCATAGCGACCACGCTGCACGAGTTTCCTTGAAAGGGAACTACATATTTGTATTTAAGCCGGGTTCACACTGTGCGATTTATAATTTTACAATGGTTACTTGTCAGACTGTACGAACATGATCCTCATGTCACACTGTGTGATCTCAGCTGTCATTAATGTCAGACTGCACGACAGTCAAGATGCGTTAAAAACGAACATGCTCATGAAAACTTGTCCGGAGTTTTACATCATCAAAACATACACACATTCGATGAACGTGAGCTGTGTTACTCACGGGACTGAAATGGTGGCTAACAACAACATCTCCATCATTAATTTTGATCACAGCTTGTCTTGAAAAATGAAGACAATTTGACGTTCGTCGTAGGAGAAGTCACACTGAAGGATCATGCACCAAACCTTCTGACACTGCCAGAATTTCATCTGAGGTAAAAATTTGATCGCAATGGTCATTAACCGGCTGTCGGTGAACATGTCAAACTAGCGATCAAAGACAACAGATTTTAGGCTAGGAATATAGGAATCTTTTAGGATTTGCAAAATGTGTCTCAGACGACCAAATCGTGGCTAAAATTGCACAGTGTGAACCAGCCTTTAGTTAAATTATGAAAACATTTTTTTCTATTTATCAGCAAATAGCTCAGCACTACTTAGGAGTTAATAAAATTGGCTACATGCATTGTAAAGTTCAGACTAATTTTTAGCCAAATATGTTAGATCACTCCGCGAGTAATATCTTGTGATAGACAAAATGGATTATGTTGTTTTTGAGCTCATTTTATTCATAAGAATCTGCTGTAAATGGTGATATGTGCTGTTGATGATCTGTCCATGATCTGTTATCTGTGCATTTTTCATTAAGTTAGGAGCAAAAAATCCATGTGAAATCTACATATTTGTTTTCAGTTAGGGCCTGTGCACTGTATTGTAAACTCAATTTGTGCAGACTCATTAGAGGGTGAAAACAACACAACATGATCATGTTGGAGGCATGATCTGAACATGTAAAGTCTCTGATTTTGTATGCAAAAAGAATTATTGTGATACCTACTTGGTTTCCATTTCTATTGGCTCTTAAAGAGAGACACGGAAATGGGAGCATGGGTGAGTAATAACTGGCTCAATAAAGAGCACAATCTGCACAATCAATAAAAGATGGAGAAGACTAATATTATAAATCTGTGGAGCGGCTTGTATAATGACAGTAACAAAGTAGTTCTGTCATTCCAGCTCGCTGTGCTTTGATAAATAGCTCTGTAATGCTTGCCAAGTAACTCATTACACCCCCAAAAATGAGTTGAGCTGGATCCCCTTGTGTTTTTGTGTAACGGTTATATTCTGTTTAGTTATGTTTTATTATGATGGTGTTTTCGTTTTCCTGTTTGTCTGTCTGTCTGCCTGTGATCCCTATTAGTTTCTATTGTTCCAAATTAATCACGCATCTGGATCTGTTCAGTTCATTACTACTCCTTGTGTATTTAAGACTAGCGGTCGTTCAAGGCCATTATATCAGCCGATATTTGTCATTTTATATATACAATGGCCGATATTTTTTTTCTGTTTGGCCGATGTGTTAAAAGCAGGAGTTTTGTTAAGATGCTGCTCCAGACTTTTATTTTGATGGTGCTGAAAATGCTGGCTTATTCTCTGTACTTCCTTAGTTAGTCTCTGTTTAACAATTTGTATAATACAGTGGTTCCCAAACTGGGGTATGTGAAGTGACAATGGGGGTACGCGAACAAAATGCTGAGTAGTTCATTTAATTATACCTTAAAATAATGTAAAAAAATCAAGCATGTATTTCTAATAGCCAAAAATGTCGTAAATCCAGTACATTTAATCAAATTACCTCATCATTTGCAGTCAAAAATGACTGTATCCACACAAGCAGCATGCATATGATCAGGGCTCTCAAGTTTTGGAGACAGGCAAGAGTGACATCCCCCAACCCCCCCATAAAAAATAAAAAAAAATAAAAAAAACTTTCACCACCTTCTCTGGGCCAGCATCCTGTAACCTCATGGTGAATGAGATGATGTTTATTAGTTGCCTTTTACCTGACATCTTTGAAAGAAAGATGCAATGATTAATGCATCCACAGTGTTTCCCACATGATTTTGTGAGACTGTAGTGGGTGGACATCGGTTCCTCTAGGGGGGTCCGGGGGCATGCCCCCCCAGAGGAAAATTTTGTACATTTTAAATTTAAATGCATGAATCTAGTGCATTCTAAGAGCAAAATTAAGTGACTAGATCAATGAAGAAATTTGTTCTCTTGTAAACAATTTTGTGCTCTAAAAGTAATTTATTTATTGCTGATGGTTGGGCACATAGTCATGTACACAACATATAGTAGGCTAAATGAGAGTTCATAAGTGGTCAAACATGTAGAGTACACATATAAACCATTAAAAATATGTAGCAAAAGAGGTTACCTTTGTTGAATTAATTTATTTGTGGGAGCCTGTGTCTGTATTTGTGGAACTGGTCACTCTTTGATTTGTTAACCAATCCAGAATGCACTAAACACACCACTTCATTATAGATAAAAATAACAAATGAATAAAAATATATAATCATAAGCTGACCAATAAATAAATAAGTAAACTAGGTGAGTATATAATTCAGCAAAAAGTATTCTAGCCTAATTCTTGGAAGAAAAAAAAAAAAGCTATGGAATGGCTTCAGATGACTTTGAATAGGCAAGGCAATTTATTTGTATAGCACATTTCATACACAATGGTAATTCAAAAGAAAATTATTAAAACTATTTGTAGAGAGAAATGTTTAATGTAACTAAATGTCAGTCATCGTGTGATAGCAAAATATAACTAGGCCTAGACTACTTGTTCTTAGCAGGTGTCAATGAACAGGCTGTAAAACTGTTGGCTAAGTTCAGACACAAACTGATGCTGATTATCTGATTATCTAACAGCAGTCAAGTTGTCATTGTTTGTGTCAAACAAGTTGTGAATTTGTTGTAACATTAAAACAGGAGATCATGACTTACTCTTTGCTCAAAGTGATGCTCAGAGCTCCAGTGGTTTCCTCTGTGGGTGAACGAGGATGATGGTGAACAATTCCAGGATATGCTTTTTTTTCATTGGTTGTTGCGTTAAATCTTACCCAGATACAATAGTGCTATTTTCTGATTGGCTACTGTGTAGCCTCTTTCTTTTCTTTTCTTTTTTTTTTTTTTTTTGATTGGCTGATAAGTGGCAGGTTCAAGACACGCTTGATTCCTGCCCGGTTCCATAGAGAAAGCGGCGATACATTTTGGGCGCTGCAGAATATTAAATATATGATAAATAGTTTTTCTGCGTGAGAAATACAATGTGTGGCAGGAGTGCGTGACAAAAGACCGAAATGAGTGACTGTCACGCTCAATGCGTGACACTAGATTGCGTGCAGTCTGCAGCCTTAAATCGTGCTAAATTACTGCCGTTCTCGACAATGCACCTTTGTAAAAGTGGGGATTTAGCACTTACTAGCATGAAGAACAAATACAGACACAGATAATGGATTAATTTCGATTTAAGACTCAATCTCATCTCTTTCTCAGATACAAAACATACCTTGTGTGAGATCTTGTACTTAATGATGATAACGAGCAAGAATGCAACTGTTCCCAAATATCTACATGACTGCAAACGTGACATTATTATACAACAGGTCAAAAAATAAAAACGTAGCCAACATTTTAAACACTGCACTGTCAGTATTTACTCTATTTTGCAATGAAATAATAGCTCTAACGAAAACCACAGCAGAACTACAACACGTCTGTTTCGTGAACAATTCTGCGGCTTTGAACGAATCGTGAAAGTCAGTGTTTCAATCCTTCATTCACAGCCACTTGTTTTGTTACTGAATGAATGACTCCATGACTCACTCATAAAAACAGTGACTTGCTGCCACCTACTGGCGGTTTTAGTTTAATATTTAAAAGTTTTACTTAGTTTTACCATCATTGCATATTTCTCTATTGTTTTTTTTTTATTTTTATTTTTTTTATTTAAAACATTATTTATTTAATAAAGTTATTCATAAAGGAAAAAATAAATGCACTGGAAAATCAATTTAGGGGGCAAATATTGTCCCTTAATGGTAAAGGTGTGAGTGCAGTCGAAGTGGAAGAGAGGGGGTACGCAGAAGGATGGTAATCCCTTCAGGGGGTACTCCAAGCTAAAAAGTTTGGGAACCACTGGTCTAATACATTACTGGATAGAACTGTTAAACAAA
This sequence comes from Chanodichthys erythropterus, assembly GCF_024489055.1. Taxonomy (NCBI): domain Eukaryota; kingdom Metazoa; phylum Chordata; class Actinopteri; order Cypriniformes; family Xenocyprididae; genus Chanodichthys; species Chanodichthys erythropterus. Next base: position 12,086,017 of record NC_090227.1, on the reverse strand, counting down.
GAAAGTAAACTGTATATGAAAAATAGGTCTATTATAGCATTTGTTTTTATATTATTGGTAACAGAAAGCCAAACACTATCCCCCGGTTTCACAGTCAAGGCTTAAGCTAGTCCTAGACTAAAATGCATGTTTGAGCTGCTTTAACTGAAAGTAACTTATACTGACATATCTTAAAATATGTCTCTGCCATAGTTTTGTCTCAAGATGCACACAAGTAATGTTTTTTTTTTTTTTTTCTTCTAATGTATGTTTATAAAAGCTACTTAAATGCCCTAATTGAACAAAGACCTAATCCTAGCTCTGGCTAAGCCCTGTCTCTGAATCCAGGCCTATAGTACTTTCTCATTTACGTCAGCATTTATCAAATATGCATGTATATAATTTAAACAAATCTCTGAATATATAGTAACATTTAATTTCACAAACCTTAGAAGCCTATCAGGCTTAGTTGAATCCAACTGTCAGATATCCTGAAGCCTATTGTGTTACTCTGCATTTGAAATGCATAACTACAGATAAAGAGATTATTGGAAATACCTCTGGGCCATTGTTTAACACTGATTAATTTATTAATCTAGCCAGAAATGAGGGAACTGTGAGAAAATGTTCTCCCTTAGATGGGTTTGTGTACTGAAGGTTCTCTTTGCCATGAGCTCAGCAGAATCAATTACTTTTATATGTCAAATAATGGGTAAAAAAATGATAGGGGTGATTGTTCATGGTTATCAATCAATACATAAAAAGTAAAACTTAGTCAGAGCACAAAAAAAGCAGCAATTAATTTTAAAGAGAAGACATCTCCTTGTGAGACAAGTAAAGTCAAATCAGGTCAAGTCTGCAGAAATGAAGTGAAGTATGATCACTTTTTCTTTCGTACAAAATAAGAGAAAGAATGTGGAAAGAATGGGCAGCCTTACTGCACTAGGACTGATAAAATAAGAAATAGGTCACAATAGATTAATCTATAATGTATATCTCAGGTGTAAGATTGAGAGAGATTTTATTCTCTTTCATGGGTTCACTTGATGCTTGGATAGTGAGTGCATTTACATGCACCCTCATAATGCAATTATAATGGGATTTTGGCAATATTGTGATTAAACTTTAACTCATGTAAAAGCAATACTTCACTCAAATGAATGTGATTAAGCTCATAATCATAGTTACCATAATCACATTTAACTAAGTGTATAGTAAAATGAAATCCGTAGTTTTGTACCTTTACTGACAGCCACCATAATAATGCAGGTGATAAAAGAGAAATCCAAATGAAAAACTCAAAAAACACAAAACACCATTATGGTAACCACAGACAACAGAAGATGTAACATAAAACCATAATGTACATAACTGATAACAAAAACTATTAAGAAACATGATTATTTAAACAAAATACTTTCAAATGTGGTGTCACACAGGAAATTCTGGGAATATCAGTTTACAGTTTTTGACTGTCATTATTATACTGTATTGGTGTATGCAGGCAGACTGATGAAGACAGATAAATCAGTTTTCAAAACCTCAAAAGTTTAATTATAACTCAAAAAGGCAGGCAGACAGGGGCAGTTCCATGCAAAGGTCATCCTTACCATAAAAAAAAAAAAAACATTTTTACCAAAAGAACAAAACCCTTTTTAAGTTCTCCATTTAGGTCTGTAATATACTGTATTGATGTGCTCTAATATTTGTAAAAGTTGCCTTGTTTATCCACAAAATATGAGGTAAGCAACAATGCTTAAATTAAATTTTCGACAAACCATATTTCATGCTTTCAAAAAAGGGATCAAAGACGCCCTTTTTTAAACTTTATTTTAACAGTAAGCATTGTGCAGAAAGATGGACGCATGCTTGAGAAATAAATACACTAATTTTGTGATAACAGCACTGCCTGTTGAATTTATAAGGGCTAGAATTAAGAAGTCACAACGCTTCAGTGCTCTGTAATGTTTTAAAGATTAAGTTTATGTCATATAACAATTATAAATACAAATAACTTGAAACTTTATATACAAAGCTAAATTATGTTTATGCTTTTAGGATCACCAATTCATCTCACTACTTTGCTCTGAACAACCATTATAAGCATTATGGACGTGACAATTACGGACGCTTCAAATTAAATCATATATGACTTTGCTTCTTTATATTGCTAGATGTCGCTCTTTAATACGTTGTGTAACAGATTACAGCAGCGCCTCAGCGGCGGATCAAGTGGATGAAGTACACATGAACCGATCTTCTCTATATGATACAGTAACATACAGAAGAGAGTTGTGTCTCATAGCACACTTCCCTCAGGATGTTGCGTTTTTACCTGTTGGTTAAAAAATTAATAGCCTATTGATCACAATCCGCGATCAAGTTGTCAAAATAAAAATAATAATATTGTAATAATTTTGACTTGAAATAAAATGTGATCATTTTGACTAAAGACTTTGCTAGCCGAACTTGCCGAAAACATAATTTAGAAACATAAAACTGACTGCGAGTGACAATAGTGTCAATTGGTTCACCTGACTGTGGGAGAAATCTGCAATTTTAACAGAGAACTGTCATCGCCGTAACATGTTTTTTTTATAAATGCGAACACGAAAAATAAAATTTAAATATTTTATGCTCTGTGGAGAGCCAACCCTTCTTCATTCAGTGGGCAGTATTACTTTTGGTTTGCACAGTGTAATTCACAGAATTCCTACAACATGTTGTCACCCAAACTTAGTTACTTTTTTTGTCACGTCGGTAATGCATGTATATTCCATCATCTAAAATGTAAAATGATTGTATAGACTGACATTTTTCAAATGTCCGGATTCCTTTAGTAAGGGATTATGAATATATAAAAAGATGGTTCAATATGTTAGTATTCAATTCTCATTCTCATTCTCTGAGAATTTATGATTCAAGTTTTGCCTACAAATATCACGTCCATAACGCTGGAATTGCCCACAGGTAGTTGCAAACATATCTAAGACAACAGTGACTGGACAAAGAGTGCAGGCAAGGGCGCAGCTTAAATAACAAACAAATGAGATAATTAATCAAACACAGCTGAAACAAAAACTTATAATTTAACTCTGGAGCATAACTCTGGAGAATAACTCTGGAGCGGGATCATGGGCTGGAGTCGATACTGGAGCAGACTCGGGCTGGTGAGGATCTGTGTGTGACCCAGACACACATAAATGTTAGAGCCATTATGGAGAGTTCAGTGCTCTCTGGGCTGAGCTCTGGGGCTGAAGCAGACTCTGGAGAACATACTGAGTGGACTCTGTACTGTGCTCAGGGGTTGGAGCCATCACTGGACTCTGGTAAAGGGCTGGAGCCATCACTGGACTCTGGTCAAGGGCTGGAGCCATCACTGGACTTTGGTCAAGGGCTAGAGCCAAACATGATCACTTATTTTTTGTCTTCTCCTTTGGGCAGAGGTCAAAGGGGCATTGTCTCTGGAGTGGGCTCTGGGATGAATGCTGGAGTGAATTTGTCTTGGGTTACTGTAACCATGTTCCCTGAAAAAAGGTGTCTGGATGCCTTACAGTTTTGTAGTGTGTGCTCTCCAGAACATATCTCAGACATGAGCTTGTGATATTGACTCAAGGATGTGAGAGCCAGGAGTGGCATGAACATCCAAACTGTAAAATCTTATGAATGTGTGCAGAGAGGATCAGCCTGCCATATCACAAACACGCTGCAGAGGTGCTCCCCCCGCCAAAGCTCTAGAAGAGGCAACCACCCCTGGTAGAATGAGCCCTGATACATACTGACAAACCTTGACTGCTCGCCTCATAGGCAAGGGCAATAGCATCCCTCCCCCAATGTGACATCGTCCGTTTTGTGGCGGCTGCCCCCATGAAAAACAAATAGTTGCTCTGACTTATGCCACTGGCTAGTGTAATGGATGTAGGTCTGAAGAGCAAGGACTGGACACAGTCTGTGAAGTCTCTCTTGATCCAGCGTTGTGAATAGCGGAGGGCAGAAGGCTTCAAGTGTGAGGTGATAGCCATGGTCTTTCAGGGGCTGTTGGAGACACCTTTGAACCTCTAGAGTCAGTGCCTGACAAGCTTCTGACTCTGAAAATGTTTTTTCTTATGGCTAAGTCCCATGGAGGAATGATGGTTTTAAGGGGAGGCCTCAGTCGTCTGGCCCTACGAATGAAGTGAGCGAGCAGAGGATGCTTCCCCAGTGGTACCCCGCCAATCAAGGCATGGCAAGCCGATAAAGCGGCCACATAACCCTGAGAGTGGCGGGGCATGTGTCTGCTGATAATTTCTCCTGCAGAAAGTCCAGAACTGAAGCAATATGGCAGTTTACTGGATCTGCATCACGTGCAGACCTAGAACAAGCCTATATAACTGACAACTAAGGAAAATCCAAATTCATGCTGCGTTCACGTCAACTCGTATTTACCGGATTCTTGAAATGACAACACGTGACATTATATTCGGAGCTGTTCACGTCCTTTTGGTCTTTGGACTGGGAATTATGCGTTTCCATGGCACCACAATCAATGCCTAAATGAATCTACAGCGGTCAGGTGGTACAGCGGCCACGTAGTACATCTGGTAGCTTTCAGAAAACTCCCAGCTTACAAGCTGTAATTACGAGCTCTCTACGAGGACGTGAATGCTTTTTACAAGCAGGAATCTCGTAACTACAGGAATTACGAGGCCGCGCGAACGCACCTTCAGTATCTCAGAAAATTAGAATATTGTGAAAAGGTTCAACATTGAAGACACCTGGTGCCACACTCTAATCAGCTAATTAACTCAAAACACCTGCAAAGGCCTTTAAACGGTCTCTCAGTATAGTTCTGTAGGCTATACAATCATGGGGAAGACTGCTGACCCTGCACAAGGAGGGCAAGACACAAAATGTAACTGCAAAAGAGGCTGGCTGTTCACAGAGCTCTGTGTCCAAGCACATTAATAGAGAGGCGAAGGGAAGGAAAAGATGTGGTAGAAAAAAGTTTACAAGCAATAGGGATAACTGCACCTTGGAGAGGATTGTGAAACAAAACCCATTCAAAAATGAGGGAGAGATTCACAAAGAGTGGACTGCAGCTGGAGTCAGTGCTTCAAGAACCACTACGCACAGACATATGCAAGACATGGGTTTCAGCTGTCGCATTCCTTGTGTCAAGCCACTCTTGAACAACAGACAGTGTCAGAAGCGTCTCGCCTGGGCTAAAGACAAAAAGGACTGGACTGCTGCTGAGTGGTCCAAAGTTATGTTCTCTGATGAAAGTAAATTTTGTTTTGGAAATCAGGGTCCCAGAGTCTGGAGGAAGAGAGGAGAGGCACACAATCCATGTTGCTTGAGGTCCAGTGTAAAGTTTCCACAGTCAGTGATGGTTTGGGTTGCCATGTCATCTGCTAGTGTTGGTCCACTGTGTTTTCTGAGGTCCAAGGTCAATGCAGCCGTATACCAGGAAGTTTTAGAGCACTTCATGCTTCCTGCTGCTTATGGAGATGCATATTTCCTTTTCCAACAGGACTTGGCACCTGCACAGAGTACCAAAGCTACCAGTACCTGGTTTAAGGACCCTGGTATTCCTGTTCTTAATTGGCCAGCAAATTCGCCTGACCTTAACCCCATAGAAAATATATGGGGTATTGTGAAGAGGAAGATGCAATATGCCAGACCCAACAATGCAGAAGAGCTGAAGGCCACTATCAGAGCAACCTGGGCTCTCATAACACCTGAGAAGTGCTACAGACTGATCGAATCCATGCAATGCCACATTGCTGCAGCAATTCAGGCAAAAGGAGCCCCAACTAAGTATTGAGTGCTGTACATGTTCATACTTTTCATGTTCATACTTTTCAGTTGGCCAAGCTTTCTAAAAATCCTTTCTTTGTATTGGTCTTAAGTAATATTCTAATTTTCTGAGATACTAAATTTGGGATTTTCCTTAGTTGTCAGTTATAATCATCAAAATTAAAAGAAATAAATATTTGAAATATATCAGTCTGTGTAATGAATGAATATAATATACAAGTTTCACTTTTTGAATGGAATTAGTGAAATACATAAACTTTTTGATGATATTCTAATTATATGACCAGCACTTGTATGTGGGACCGTACTTGTCCCTTTGAGCTACCTAGGCCTGAGGTCACGTAACTTATGTCCTTTCCAAAAAAAAAAAAAAGGGTGAAAAAAAGAGAAAATTCACAAGAGGGCAGGCATTGGTCAGCATGGCATAGTGGATATTGACATTGGCATTGGCATTGTCATTGTCATAGTGTCATCGATGCAGCATTGAGTTCCATCAAAAGGGAACGTCTAGGTTAAGGAGAAGGGAACGAGACACTGCATCACGTCGCCAAGCTTCGGGCATGCCTGCACGTCTTCCTTCAGACAATACGAATCTGATGATGTGCCCTCTTTATGCGCCCGGGCACACCTTATGATGCCATCGTATGTATGGGGTTAGATTCCCGCCAATAGTATTGCGGTAATGGATCAAAAAATAATAAGCGTGAATCAAAAAATTAAAATAGCATTTAAAAAAAATAACTAGCATGAATCACTACTTTAAACACATTAAAAAATATATTGCACAAATCTCAAACTTGTGTTTGTCTTCTTAAAAGTTGTTTTCCTTGCTTTTATTACTCTGTACTTTGTGCTTTCTTACATTTTTTACTCATATTTTACTCTTTTTTTTGCTTGTTTCTGTTTTTCTGCTGTTTCTTTCCATGTTCTGCTCTTGCATTTCCAAATGTTGCAGTACGAGTTTCATGTAAATTAGGGCGGGCTTAAGCGTCACCATTGGTCCACAAGTTCTAGATTGACGGCTCCCCCTCTAGCCAATCAATCGAAGAGAGGGAGATGACATCACTTCAATGCGACTTGTTGCTACCGATGCTCACTAATGCAGGGGAAGATAACCATCACAGTTGCCAATTTCCAAGCTGGGGTAAAATCTTTCTGTGGCAGGACAAAGTTATACTGTATATCTACCTGCAACTCGACCTGGCACCGCTATATACGTCTACCTGGACAATCTTTTATTGTTAAATTCACCACCCTATCAACAACCTGTTACAGTTGTGCCTGTCTGACGATCCATCACTGGTATATTCAACTTTAATGCACCTACCACTGGCACCGCAAAACACAACTGCCACTATGCAGCGGCCTCACAACGTCACTCTTATTTGTGCCGGTTAGATATATTTAGTACTCATACAATAATAATAATAGTAATAATATTGTTGCTTGTTATCTCTTCAATCCCTGTCTTTTGCACAAGAGAATGTAACATATGAAACCTACCTTACTAATATATTTATGAGTTACAGTTAAAGTAAGATATGCCATCTCAATTGTTTAGATCAGGGCTACTCAATAGGCGGACTCCGGTCCATTTCCAGACCCAGACGCGGTTAAATCTGGACCGACACCAAAACCAACATTCTATTTTAATCATAATCCAAATGAGTTTTCAGTGCAGTGCACAATTGTAATTCCGCACTATATATCTTTGAGGCTTCTACTCGGTTTGGCAGCTTCATTATGTCCGATCAAATCAGCTGTAACAGCATCGCTATAGCAACGTCACTCACTCAAGTCAGCCAGATGTATCCATCGGTCACATGCTCTGGGCCAGGCAGATAAACAGGCAGTCTCATTGTAACGAGGTCAGTAGATGTGGGAAGAAGGAGGCGGGAACCGGCGAACATTCAACGTAACTTTAATACCAAAATAAACAAAGAACAAAACGAAAGTAATGCCGGCAGACCCTCGCGGACGTCTGCCGGCCACACAAACATAATAAAACATAAAATAAAGTCCAGGCCTGGTCCTCTCTCGTCCTTCACTGTAGTCGCTCCTTCTTTTATGCCTCCGGAGCTCCTCCGTGAGAGACTCGCAGGTGACGCTCATTATCACTCACGTCACCGGCCTCGCGCCGTTCGCTCACGGCTCTCGCCCGCCCTGCTCGTCACACTCATCATTTGTGAGCAGTGCAAATATCGGTAACTGACGTTGTTTTTTTTTTTTTTTTTTCTGACTTAAAGTGAAAATACCGTGCACAAAGCTGTCTGTTGATAAGAAAAGAAAAGTTGATTTTGAAAACCGCAAGTTTAAAAGTGAGTGGACAGAAAAATATGCGTTTGTGCTCCCCGTTGTTACGTTTGCTGGTATACTAATCACACGACAATAAGTCTTTACTAGGAGATAAACAGGAGATAAACAGGAATCCACAGGAGCATACACTAACATAGTACGAACAATACCGGACAACACAAGACTAGAAACACAGGGTATATATACACAGGATAACAAGGAGGGTGATTGGGAACAGCTGGGTGTGATGGTGGTGATCAGTTGCCATGGTGACTAACTGGTAGCGGGAAATGGAACAACAACAAGTCCAACAATGAGTCCAGAACAGAGTGCACATGTAACATATCGCCCCCTCCCGGAAAGGCGCGTCCTCGCGCCGTGGAGAGGGGAAGAAGACGAAGAAATGGAGAAGATAATGTAGGAGGCGGTTCGGGAGGCGGACGGCTATCCAGGAGGAGGCGAAGAGCAGGAGTCCAGGGAAGTGTAGGCGATGGTGACCAGGGAGGTGCAGGTGGTGGTGAAGTCCAGAGGGGAGCCTTGAACAGAAGAAGAATCAAAGCCGTCCAGTACACAGCCAAGACTGCGCCCCATGGCGGCGTCGCTGGCGGGAGGAGCCATGGTGGTGTAGTCCTATACGCCACCATGGGGACGATCGGCAGTGGTGATGTCATCAGCGTGGGAGTCCACCATGCAGCCGGAACGCCGAAGACTTGAAGCGACCACGAAGACCTTGGCGACCGCGACGGAGCCGAAACGACGAAACCCCGAGGAGGAAGCGGGTATCCGGAGGGCAGAGGTGGAGCTGGAGTGACCGAGGGCGGAGGTGGAGCCAGAGGGAGGGCTGAGCTTGCCGTCGCAGAAGGGGTGGAGGGCCAGAGAGCAGCGACTGGCCCGTAAGTCTGCTGCAGAGGCGTGGCGATGTCCGACCCAGGTGGAGCCGACGTGCCGAGGGAACCCAGCGAGACCGAATGGCCGATGGTGCTTACCGACGACGAGGGAGGAAGGAGCGTAGGTGTAGGAGCCAGGTCGACGAGTCCAGGGGGAGTGAAGAGCTCTGAGGCTGGAGGCGGAATCCCAGGCTCCTCACGCCCAAGAGGAGGTGGCTCCCAGCAGTCCCGAGGTGGAACCCTACCACTGAGAGGAGATGGGGAAACTGAGGGGCTGATGGGAGACTGTGACGACTGGATAGCAGGCTTGGCTGGGGACAGAGGAGGGGTTTGGAGCGTGCTAAACAGTTCTTCAGAAAATGAAAGAGTCCCAAAAAAATCTTGAAGAGGGGGTGGGAGAGGGAGGCTGGGAGGGGCCAGAGATTGTGGTTCAACAGGTTGTATATTCACCTCTTCTAAATCTGAAAAAATATCTCCAGTGATGGCCAAAAACTCACTCTCAGTGGCAGGGGGTTGGGTGTGGCTCACTTCTCTACCCTCGTAATCCACTAAGATTCCCTCGGCGATGGATGGTACAGCCGGCTCGCACACCTGGTCAGTCCCGCGTTGCTCAGGCTCCGTGGCGATGTCCCACTCGGTCGCTCTCGTGGGCGCTGGCTCAAATGTCGCGGCGAAGTCCTCTTCGTGGTCTGCGGTGGGCTCATGCTGCCGATCCTCGCAGTCAGGGTGTTGATGGCTGTGCACTGGAGAAGGAGTGGGACTGGCGTCGTCGGAGACATCCATGGTCATCGAAGATCCACATGACGCCAGCACCCACTCCACATACTCACGGAAGCTCCCTCGAGGTCCTTCCCCAGACAGCAGCGCTTTGGTGGCGGTGTTGAGGCCGGCATACAGGAAGTTGCAAAGGATGCTGTCCGGGAAATGTGTAGAAGGAGCTAGGAACAAAAAATTGTCCAAGTGTGCCTCGAGGGAGCGGTCAGCAGTGCTCAAGGCATACTAACAGAAATGCGGGTGTGTACATTGTGAGGGGAACCGAGAGTGAAACACGAAAAACACTGGGACGGAAAACAAAAAACACACGCCGCAAACTGTATAACTGTTTCGGTCCGGTATTCTGTTACGTTTGCTGGTATACTAATCACACGACGAGGAGATAGAGTCACAATAAGTCTTTACTAGGAGATAAACAGGAATCCACAGGAGCATACACCAACATAGTACGAACAATACCGGACAACACAAGACTAGAAACACAGGGTATATATATACACAGGATAGCAAGGAGGGTGATTGGGAACAGCTGGGTGTGATGGTGGTGATCAGTTGCCATGGTGACTAACTGGTGGCGGGAAATGGAACAACAACAAGTCCAACAATGAGTCCAGAACAGAGTGCACATGTAACACCCGTGGGAAGCACAAAACCAATGTGTTTAATATGCAACGACACGGTAGCAATTGTAACGATGTAGCGGTTATTAATCAATTTATGGGTGGAATATGAATATAATAATTCATAAGGTTTTATGAATTATTATGCACATATTGACCCAAGGGGGAATTAAACATATATTGTGAATCAATTACAATGAATTATAATTAATTACATATGAGATTAGTTCAGGTTCAATAATTATTTAGAGAAACTGCAGCTCGTCCAGCAAACTGCTGCTTCTCATAGAATATTATGAACGGAGTTATTCTCTGGCCATGAGAACAACTTGCTATTAAAGCATCAAAGCATAAAACGATCGAAAACGTTAAAGTGACTTGGTCTTCAGTTGAAAGAACAAACAGAACAATCGAGCATGAATAACATTTTAATATATGCAAACTACGAATACAGAGGTTATACGTCTAAATATATATACAAGAATATACACACCTATGTACAAGAGTGGAAGTAGAGAAGGAAAGAGAGAAGGCAAGTAGCAAACTTACAAACAGTCCTAAGCCAGCACGGAAATCAGTTTCATCATCTAAGATTGAGAAACGGCAGTATACTTGCATTGGTTGTGCGTGTCGAATTTCAGTTTAGCGCTGGTGCAGTTCGTTGGCTTCCTCTGTTCCACGGGAAGGTTTGAACTGAGGACTTGAGAGTGAGTTTCGCTGGAAGATGGCGGTCCCGAAGGTGAACGCGATGGCAGCGCGTGGTCACCGGAGACATCTGGGAAAGACGTGCACGAGGTGCTCGTGAGACAATCGGGAGAACACACAGGAGAATCCTGGTGTTCCTTTTTATGACAGATAGGCCGACACACCTCCTTGAGGTGGAATGGCCAATGACATTGATGCAAAGTTGGCGGGCAAGCTCTTTCTTTGTTTGGTCTCCTAGATGAATTTGCATACTTTACGACTATCAGATCGGATTTCGAGATGGAGTGCTTTCTTCACAATATCATTAAACACATAGAAAAATGCATTTGTCAGCTATGTGACATCTCTCAGTGAATAGCTCGAGTCCGGAGCTTTAAAACGAGATCAAACTCGATAGATCAGAAAGGCATACACAAGAAGTTATGGTTTACAGACAAAATTCCCTTATTACAACTAACACTAGCACAAATACTCTCATTTAAACACTAGGAAACATGCATACGCTTCAAAATACAGGATGGGTATATTTTGGCATAGTTGTATTTCACATATACAGTCAAAAATGTATGTTTGTGTGTTTCTGTATGTGTGTGTGTGTTGGAATGTGTTCTGGACAGTCTCTGGGGGGGGTGCTCCTTTTGAAGTCTCCAAAGTTGGGAAGTTGGAGTTTTCTGTTTTACTTCAGAGGGTAACAAAGGTGTCGAGTGGGCTCATCTTCTCCAGTCTCTTTGGGGCCGAGCCGAGATTTACAACCCAGTCCAGCATGCTAAAAGTGTTCTGAACATTCCAAAGTTTATTGATTATCCTGATACATGTGCATATGCTACACAATCATCAAAAGTGGTAATGCGAAACACCATTACGAAACCAAGCATGCACATTTTGAACAAAAATTACCCTCAGAACACAGAGTTGAGGACCACAAAAATAAACCAGCTGAAATCATCATATGCTGCTACAAGCAGTGTAATATTTAGATCAGCCACACAACAAGAGCGGGCAACGGAAACCTCACTAAGAGTAACATGGGTCCTGGGAAAACACAAGAAACCCTTCTCTGATGCTGAAAGAGTCAAGGATTGTATTAGTGAAGTGGTGACTGCTCTGTTTGAAGGGACTCAAAAGGATGAAATAATCAAGAAAATAAGCCAAATACCCTGTTCTGATTCCACTGCGGCAAGACAAACTGAAATACATGCTGATGATTTGCTTGAACAACTTAGCTCTGCAATAAAAAAATAAAAAAAAGCCAAATTCATTTCATTGGCTGTGGATGAATCCACAGACAACACAGACGATCCACAACTCATTGTCTTTGTCAGATTTTTTTGATGAAGAAAAGGAAGAATTTCATGAAGATGTTGTGAGTGTCACAAACCTCCATGGACACACAAGGGGGGATGATATTTATGAAGCAGTGACAGATGCTCAGAGACATAGAGATAGACCTGAAGCAAGTTGTTTCCATTGCTACTAATGGAGTGCCATTTATGATTGGGAGAGAGAGGGGATTAGTGTCACGCTTGAGAGCTCACCACCCTGACCTCATGGCATACCACTGTAGTGATTTTTCTCCATTCACCTGTGACGTAGTGATTTTTGATCATGTGTCACTTAAGGTGTGGTTATGAGTGTATCAGATGACCCCTCCCCCTTTTTTAATACAGGGCACCAGTTAAGAATACTATCTTAACAATTTAAGAACACTCCGAAAGAGCTGTTCAATAATTCAGAATTAACATAAAATTGAGGGAGTCGGTCAACTGATTTATCTGAAGGATATGTGAGTCTGGTCAACTAGTAGAATCTTTGATCATCAACACAAGGAAGACACAGTTATAATAAAATCAATGAATTTTATTAACAATAAACATGCAAGAGTAAATACCACAACGATTAATAATGAAATAATGAATATGCACTTCTAGAAGATAGTAAAATAATAATCAAAGGAGAATACTGAATTAAATCAAAGAAACACATAAATGAAGGGAACACAGAATGGATAAATGCAATGCTGTTGAACTGAATGTAGAATGGAAGAGAATTGTATGGGAATGCTTCTTATGGAAGCCACCTAATGGCTCTGGTAAAATGGTGATAAATAATTGCTTATTTATCATTCAACAAATAATATCTCTATTATTTGTAACAAGCTGACCTCAAGTAACTGTTATCTAAACAGGTTAGAATAACATATTCTGCGTGTATAAACTAATGCCAAGGTCTCTAGAAAAGAGGTTTGGTAAGTTTATATTTACGTTCCACACAGTCGGGTGATCAATCCGGTAGCAGAGACGTCTTCCACTGATTATGCAGGCTGCGTGCAGTGGGAGGGCGCAGAGTTGCGATCCAGTAGTCGTGCCACGCTGGGCTGGAGGATGCTGAACTTCGGTTGCGCCAAGAGGGTCCTTTAGGATAGACTGGGCAGCTGGGTCAGATGAATCTTCACAGGTTCCTTTGCAGGGTGGCTGAGTTGCTGAGGAGCCGTGTGGTACAGACAATGTCTGCTGATGCAGAGGTCCTTTGTGGACAGGGCTATGCTGCTGTAGTATCCGTAAGGGTCAGATGAAGTCCCTCAACGCTGGGGCCCTTTTGCAGCTAGAGTGCAGCTGGAAGCAATGAAAAAGGTTTTGCTCGTAAAAGCTTCACCTTAACTGTCTTATGGTTTCTTTCCTCGTCAGGTCAGAAACTCAGGACGTGGAGTGTCTGTTAATGTCTCCTTCCCTGTCGAGTTGGAAACACAGAACAAGGGTGTGTCTACCCGGGGGACATATTTATCCCTTTCTGATGAGGAGGAGATTGAAATGTGGCACCTTGCTGATCCTGGAGTGTGATTGGCTACTCTTATCTGAAGCAGCCCCGGTGTTGCCCACCCTAGTGTGGAACTCATTTGCATAGCATAAAGTACAGTGTTAAAATAGTGTCTTTAACATTTTACCCATGCATTATTACTTTACCAAACCTCTTTCAAATTATTAAAGGCATCATAGGGAACAGATAGTCACCAAACACGATATGAAATGGTTAAATCATCGTCCATGCATCTGTTTATCTGTTAAAAGGTCTGTCCCATGACCTGTTGGTTTAGCAGTCAGTAACCATTAACATAAACTGTGCTTTGCATGAAGATGCAGTGGATGTGAAGCAGTTTAGATCAAATTAAGGCCTCCAAACATAGGTATGAATAGATTTAGATAGATCTCTGTGGCCTCTCTTTATTTCAGTCTCTGCTGCTCCATCCAGGAGGTCCTGAAGGAATTTTTATGGCAGTCCTTGCCTAAACCTTAGGAATGAGTTTAATGGTTAGAGTCAATGTGTCGTCCAATGAGAAGTCTTCTCCTTGGTTTTGGTGGGTGCAGAGGGTCCCCCTTCCTGTTCTGGAAAAGGTGTCTGGTAGTTGTCCCAACATCTTATCTGATGTTTCTGAACATTTATTAATGTTCATTCACCAAAGATCCAAATGATCACGATGTGACACATCTTCCTACACACCAGCAGTTACAGAGGGGCCCTGTTGTTAACTGGTCCTTGGAATGCCATCTTGACTGGTGTTCACAACACCACTGCATAATTCACCAGATGGTTTTGTGTGCCAGCCTTGGAGTAAGGTACTTGGAAGTCATGACAACAGTCATGAAACTTGTCAACTATCTGAGAGCATCCTCTGCTCTGCAACATCGTTTGTTGCGCTCATTTCTAATAGAGGTGAATGCAACATTTGATGATTTGCTCCTTCACGACCATGTCCGGTGGCTTAGTAAAGGCAAGGTACTGGAGTGGTTTTGGGCACTGTGGAAAGAGCTGGAGACATTTCTGTTGGATCAGAAGAGTGCAAAAGCCAAACTGTTTGTGAATTCCATGAAGAGGAAATGGAAATTGTTGCTTTTCTAACTGACATTACTTCCCATCTCAATGACCTTAATATGAAGCTCCAGGGCAAAAACAGCACAGTGCGCAGCCTCATGTCAGCTGTCCGTGCTTTTCAGAAGAAGCTGGAGGTTTTCAAATGTGACTTACAGCAGGACCTGCTTCACTTCCCAAGACTTTTGGATTAGACTGCAGGAAAACATCACCATCACAATAATGCTGAATTCCTGGACAAGCTGATTAATGTCTGTGCATTGAAAATCCATTTCTTGTCATAATTATTGCAGTCAAAGAAACAAGCATTTATGAATAGTAACTTAGCTGGATGATGCTGGTGAACACAGAGAATGGAGAACTGGAGACGGAAGACGACAGGATGGGAGCACAGTAAACTCAGGTGAGTAGCAGGTATGGAGTACAGGAACATGAGACAAGACCAGACAATGATGTGAGGGAAGTGAGAGTCTTTATAGTGTCCATGATGATGATGTGCGGGTGCAGCTGATTAGTATTCGGGAGACTGTGAACGAGTGGGTGGAGCATGAAGATCTGGTGACAATAGGCTTGTTTGAGATGCACCTAGCCTCGCCTGAAGTTCAGCCAAGAGTAGGCGGCTGCAGTGAGGGGAGGAGTGAAAAAAGTGCAGGCAAGACGGACAATTCTCCGTTCTCGTAGTGCATCAGACACCTGCGAGATTAAGGCGGATATCGCGGGATTCACACTTGTGCGCTGTGTTGCTGATAAACTGGATGTAATTTACAATTTGTTGCTTTTATATGAAAATAAACATAATGAACAAGACACCCAAAGTACTTGTTATTTATTTCCATTCGAAGGATGTGTGTATCAATCATTTTTATTTTAATTACAGACATGTTTTTATATATTTTTATAAATATGATAACAATCACATAACCCATAGAGAGATCACACTGTCAGAGACTTTTGGAATATTCACACATAATTTATACGCATAAAATCATGTTATTAGAGTTTTAAAATCAAACATTTTAAATCAGATCAATACATCAAGGTTGTTTAAACCAATAAGCTTTGAGCTGTGTCGTCAGCAAGTCGTTTCCCATCGTGCTTTTGGTCAGCGCAGTCGGTGGAGAGCAACTGCGCTCGACTGCAGAATCCGATGAGGCCGCCTCGCCCTCGCGAGAGGTTTTTGACACACATCAGCATGACATCAGAGCAAGGCGGACCACCCTCGGACACATTTCTAATCGGCATGCATCTCGCGGTGATCACCGTTGATCGGTTCTGCGCAGAATTTGCTCATCTCAAACAAGCCTAATGTGTTGGTGTTGGTGGGCGTTGGCTGTGTCTCTGTGACAGTCATTGGCAAGGGTGTTGGTTTATGAATTGTATCACATTTTAACACCGAGATTATAAAATTATAAAGTTAAGCAATAGCCTATCACACCAGCAAGAGTGTTTCCCCCAACATTAGAATGACTGCAAATGTTTATTGAGCTGTTGTATAAATCAATATAGCAATAAGTTAATTTTGAGTGTGTTTTTGCACTATTTTGATGAAAGGAGTATCAAACAAAGCCACAGCAGAACAGCGTCGCTCGTCTCTGAGCAATACAGCTGTCATGAACACCAGCTTGAGTGCCCTTGATAGCCACCAGAGGGCACTCCACCCAAGACTACTGCCTCCATTATGGACTCCATTTCCCACAAACCACTGCCCGTACTCATCAGCCATGATTACATTCAGCTGTTGTTCACTTACTTAGTGTCTGTCTATATAAACCTGGTTCTTTCAGTCATTCATCACTAGGTCTTGCTTTGTATCTTGTTTTCCCGTGTCTTGGATTATTTTTTTTTTTGCGTCATCTCTGGTTTTGCCTGTGTCCTGGAATTTATCATCATATCATGTTTGGATTGCTCACCTGTGTTTTGGACCTTGCCTGGCTTTTTGATGATGTTTGTGGATTAACCTTAAATATACTGAACTTGGATCCTCAGCCATTTGTGTCTCTGAGCAGTCATTACAACAGCAGTGTTTCGTAAATGAAAGTTTAAATGAAAGACTCGCTCATAAAGACAGTAACTTTCCGCCACCTACTGGCCATTTAAATTAATATTTCTATAACATGGATTGGCAAGTGCAGAGTTTTGCATCAACCCTAATCAAACACACCTGAACAAGCTTATCATCCAGAATGCGGAATCCCTGGCAATATTCAAAAGACAGCTGAAAACCCATCTCTTTCGTGAGCCCTTAATCTCATCTTAAAAAAAAAAAAAAAAAATTCTTATTCCTATCCTTTCACTTCCTCTAATCCCTCTCTATTGTATCTTATGATAATCTGAGCACTGCCTATAACTTGTATTATGAGCACTTCTTGTCTATTTGCCTCGTCATGGCGACTCGCTTGTTGTATTCCTCACTTGTAAGTCGCTTTGGATAAAAGTGTCTGCCAAATGAATAAATGTAAATGTAATCAGTGTCTTCAGGATTATTAATACTATAGACGGGTGAGTTTTTTTTTTTTGTTTGTTTGTTTTTTATCGGGGTTGGAGCTAAACTCTGCAGGACAGCGGCACTCCTGAACTGAAGTTGCCTATCCCTGATCTATAATTTTGTTTTTTAAGCTATATTTAAAACATTAATCTTAGTTTTGTGCAATGATGCATTCAGTCTTTGAATTAATTTACCAGGTTATCTATGATCTTTAACAACAACAATTAATTTAAGATGTATATTAGTTATAGTAACCATAGTATATTAGCATCATGAGCCAAGCAATAGTTTAACACCAAATATCATATATAATGTACATAAAGATTAACAATCAAAACAAGACCGCACAAAAAAAAAAAAAAAAAAGAGTAAAAAGAGTACCTCAAAAAGAGGAACTATTTGTCCATACTTAAGATAACTTTACAGCTTGAAAGCCCTTGTAAAGTTTCAAATTGAACTGTTAACTTCCCATGTATGAGTGTGAGCCATTGAAGTGATGTCATCTCCCTCTATTTGATTGACTGGCTAGAGGAGGAGCTGTCAATCTAGAACTAGTGGTGACGCTTAAGCCCACCCTAATTTACATGAAACTCTGGCTGCGTCCGAAACCGCCTACTCAATGAGTAGGTACTTAATTTCAATAAGTACTTACTTAACGAGCGCTAAAAGAGTAGGTACTTAACAGCCAAATCTCGTTGAGTATGAATGAGATCCGAGAATAATCCGCCATGTTGATGTTATCATGTGACCTACGACGTTATCGCAAGCGCAACAACTTAAAAGATATGAGTGACAGGTTTAATTCATCTATCTGTAAATATCTTGATATTGATCAAATTGCTTATTTTGTGGTCTTGTTGAAGACACAGCTGCCAGTAATTTTGTAATTGTAGTAGGCTACAATTAATATATATTTGGGTTAATTTAAAGTTCTTATATTTTTAACTACTGATGTGAGTTTATTTTTTGTTACAAAAACCCAAATTCGCGTGAATATATTGTTAATTTCTTTATTTTATATGCAAAAATGTCAATCCACAAGCAAAAGTGGCATAAATCTCATTTGTTTTCCTCTTTTTCTTGTTGAATTAGCTTTAGTTTCATCCCTCATGCTTATAAATTATAAACAAATACATAACTTTTATGCATTATTGTTACGAATGCGGCTCCCGCGGCTCTTCATCCCGGCCGCCGGAGGGAGCCGTCACCGGAATATTGACTTGTTGCTATCTGGACTACATTTCCCATGGGCCCTCATTCCTGGGACTGATTGCGCACACACCTGCATCACATCACACTCACTCCATAAAACACTCACACACGCATCCATGCACCGCGAAGTCTTGATTTGCCCTGGTGATCATTTCTGAGCGTTTTCTTGTGGACTGTTACCCCGTTATCGATTGGACTGCCTTACCTCTGTGAACCTTTGCTGCCTACCCCGATCTCTGCCTGTTTCCTGGACTCTGTTTGTTTGCCGCCTGCCACGATCCCTGCCTGTTGTAAGACCTTGTTTCATTGCCGCCTGTCTCGACCTAAGCCTGTCCCTGTTTACGCTACTGTCTTGTCCCTGTTTGCATTGTGCTGTCTTGTCTTAATAAAGACGCTGCAAATGGATCCTCACGTTGTTGACCCATCATTACAGAAGACTTCGCCATCAAACGATCCAGCAGCCCTCATGCAAATTTCCACCGAGCTTTCAGCACAAGCCAGCCAGCTCGCGGTGCATCAGCACCAGCTGAACCGACTCACCTCTCTCACCGAGGAACTAGTAAAGACTTTGCAAGGCCTACGCTTCGCCTCTCCTGAGGTCGCCATGCCGCCATCTCCCGCCGCTACCAGTCAGGCGATCACGCCGTCCCCAGTCAACCCACGCCTCGCTCTGCCTGAGAAGTTCGACGGCAATCCTGCCAAATGTAAGGGCTTCCTGTTACAATGTTCTCTGTTTGTTAACCAGCAACCATCCTTGTATTCTACAGAGATCAGTCGCATATCCTTCGTCTGTTCTCTGCTCACGGGCAAAGCGCTAGACTGGGCCACAGCAGTATGGAGAGAGGACAGCTCGGTGTTTCCCACTTTCTCTGCGTTCCTACAAAGCTTCAAGGAGGTGTTTGAACACCCGGAGGGCGGCAAGAGTGCTGGTGACCAACTGCTCACCTTAACTCAGGGAAAGTCCATGGCCGCGGAGTTTGCTCTACAGTTCCGCACACTGGCCGCACAGACCAACTGGGTGGAGGACACGCTGAAATTACTCTTTCGCAAAGGCCTGAATCTGGAGCTCCAAGCTGAACTGGCATGCCGTGACGAGGGCAGGTCATTAACTTCATTCATAGAGCTGACCATCCACATTGATAATCTCCTCCGCTCCCGCCGGCCGCTTCGTTCCCTCGCCACCAGCGCAACCCCATCAGAACCCATGCAGCTTGGATATACTCCTCTTCAACCCGAAGAACGAGAGAGAAGACGCCAAATGCATCTATGTCTCTACTGCGGACAGGCTGGTCACATCAAGATAAACTGCCCAATCAGACCCAACGTCTCCAACCCCAGATCGGTGAGTTCAGATTACCCCCTCTAACTGCCTGAAAATACCCATCCAAATCACCTGTAACGGCCGGGTTGTGTCCACTCACGCACTCCTGGACTCCGGGGCTGCTGGAAACTTCATATCAGACACTTTCACCCATGAGCATGATATCCAGTTAACCAACTGTCATTCCCCATTAACAGTGGAGGCGCTAGACGGGAAGCCCATAGGAGGAGGAAGGGTGTCGCATATCACCTCTGACCTCGGCCTGCAAGTCGGGGCCCTTCACAAGGAACAAATTCGCTTCTACGTCATTCACACGCCCAACAACCCCGTCATCCTAGGCCTGCCCTGGCTCCGCACACACAACCCTGTCATTTCCTGGAAGGAGGGTCAGATCGTCCAGTGGGACCCCGCATGTCATCAGCACTGTCTGAGTCCAGTTCTACCCATCGCCATTCATGCCATAGCCGTCAATGAAGCCCCAGTCGACCATGAATCAGTCATCCCCGCCGAATACGACGACCTGGCACTAGCCTTCAGTAAATCCAAGTCCGCCGAACTGCCGCCGCACCGCTCCAGTGACTGTGCGATTGATCTGCTGCCTGGGACTACGCCCCCCAAGGGCCGTATCTTTCCTCTGTCGCAACCTGAGGAGGCGGCTATGAAGTCATACATCGAGGGAGAACTAGCTAAGGGATTCATTCGGCCCTCTACCTCTCCCGCCTCATCAGGGTTCTTCTTCGTCAAAAAGAAGGATGGCAGCCTCCGGCCGTGCATAGACTATCGTGGCCTCAATGACATCACCATAAAGTTCAGGTACCCACTACCACTAGTACCAGCGGCCCTTGAACAACTTCGTCAAGCCCAATATTATACCAAACTAGACCTCCGGTGTGCTTATAATCGATTCGCATCCGAGCAGGCGACGAGTGGAAAACTGCCTTTTCCACCTCCTCTGGCCACTACGAGACCCTTGTCATGCCCTTCGGTCTATCCAACAGTCCTTCAGTCTTCCAATCGTTCATCAATGATGTCTTCCGAGATATGCTAAATCGGTGGGTCGTGGTTTACATCGACGACATCCTGATCTACTCCAACACATACCACGAACACGTCCAACATGTTCGAGCAGTTCTGCGACGTCTGATCCAACACAAACTCTACGCCAAGGCCGAGAAATGTGAATTTCACCGCACTTCCACTTCTTTTCCTGGGCTACATCATCAGCCGTGAAGGAGTAGCGATGGATGATGGAAAGGTCAAGGCGGTGCTGGAATGGCCGCAACCACGCACACTAAAAGAATTACAACGGTTCCTGGGGTTCGCCAACTTTTACCGGAGGTTTATCAGAAACTTCAGCGGGGTGGTCGCTCCCTTAACCACCATGACAAGACGTAAGACCTCCCGCCTCACTTGGTCACCAGAAGCAGTCCGAGCGTTTCAGGAACTGAAGAGACGCTTCACATCAGCTCCAATTCTCCGTCACCCAGATCCCGAACTTCCGTTCATTGTGGAGGTGGACGCCTCCAATACCGGCATAGGAGCCGTACTTATCCCAGCGACAGGGTGAACCACCCAAAATGTTCCCCTGTGCGTTCTACTCCCGTAAGCTGTCCTCCGCTGAACGCAACTATGATGTGGGCAACCGGGAGCTACTTGCCATGAAAGCGGCGCTGGAGGAGTGGCGTCATTGGCTCGAGGGGGCTAAGCACCCATTCGTAATTCTAACTGATCACAAGAACTTGGAGTATTTACGATCTGCCAAGCGTCTAAACCCACGACAGGCCAGATGGGCAATGTTCTTCACCCGCTTTAATTTCACAGTCACTTACAGACCTGGGTCAAAGAATGTAAAGGCGGATGCGTTATCAAGGCAAACGGATGAACCAGAGCGCTCAGAGAACACTGAGAATATCCTGCCTGAAACTCTGCTGCTCGCTCCCGTGCAATGGGACATAATGACGGAAATCTCACAAGCCAACGAACAGATCGCAATCCCAGCGACCTGTCCACCTAACCGCACCTTCGTTCCCGCACATCTCCGAGACAGACTATTGCACCAAGTCCACGATTTCCCCAGTTCCGGCCATCCGGGCATCACTGCCACTCTCCAGCTCCTGCAGAACCAATTCTGGTGGGAGACCATGCTCGCTGATGTCACCACCTTCCTCAACCACTGCACCGCCTGTCAAACCACTAAGGCTTCACATCAAGCCCCGGCCGGCCTCCTTCAACCACTTCCCATTCCACAACGCCCATGGTCCCACATCGCTATCGATTTCGTCACCGATCTACCCGAGTCCCAGGGAAACACCACCATCCTCACTGTTATCGATCGTTTCTCCAAAACCTGCCGTCTGCTGCCATTACCCAAGCTTCCCACCGCGTTGGAAACCGCTGAACTCCTGTGCAACGCGGTCTTTCGCTTCTACGGATTACCTGAGGACATAGTATCCGACAGAGGACCCCAGTTCACCTCCCGCGTCTGGGCCGCTTTCTTCAAACAGCTTAACGTCAACATCAGTCTCACCTCTGGGTACCATCCTGAATCCAACGGGCAAACTGAACGCATGAACCAGGAATTGACACGGTTCCTACGCACCTACTGTAGCCAGAATCAGGCGGACTGGAGCCGTTATCTAATGTGGGCGGAATATGCACAGAACTCCCTACGAAAACCTGCCACCGGCATCACCCCATTCCAGTGCGTCCTGGGCTTCCAACCTCCGCTCTTCCCCTGGTCTGGCCAGCCATCAGAATTACCTGCAGTCACTGAGTGGATGCGCAGAAGTGAGGAGACCTGGGAGTCAGCACATCACCACCTACAGCGGGCAGTGAGACGCCAAGAGCTTCACGCCAATCGCCACCGACGGCCCAATCCTCACTACACTGTTGGGCAATGGGTATGGCTATCCACCAGGGATCTTCGCCTCCGACTTCCATGTCGCAAACTCAGTCCCAGGTTTGTAGGGCCTTTTCAAATCATAAAACAAATTACCCCTGTATCATTCCGTCTAGACTTGCCTTCTAATTATCGCATTTCTCCCACTTTCCATGTGTCGTTGCTGAAACCCTCCGGGGGACCGAGAGAGGAGCCTGCGGGAGCCGAGACCCACAACCCCCCACCCCTGATCATCGAAGGCGAGGAGGCCTATCAGGTCCGAGATCTACTCGATTCCAGGCGCCGGGGTGGAAAACTGCAGTATCTGGTGGACTGGGAGGGGTACGGCCCGGGAGGAGCGGTCCTGGGTCAACAGGGAAGATATCCTGGATCCATCACTCATGGAGGAATTCCACCGGACGCATCCGGAGCGACCGGCCCCTCGTCCACGCGGTAGACCCCGGCGCCCGCTTCCTCGCGTCTGGAGCCGCTCGCAGGGGGGGGGCTCTGTTACGAATGCGGCTCCCGCGGCTCTTCATCCCGGCCGCCGGAGGGAGCCGTCACCGGAATATTGACTTGTTGCTATCTGGACTACATTTCCCATGGGCCCTCATTCCTGGGACTGATTGCGCACACACCTGCATCACATCACACTCACTCCATAAAACACTCACACACGCATCCATGCACCGCGAAGTCTTGATTTGCCCTGGTGATCATTTCTGAGCGTTTTCTTGTGGACTGTTACCCCGTTATCGATTGGACTGCCTTACCTCTGTGAACCTTTGCTGCCTACCCCGATCTCTGCCTGTTTCCTGGACTCTGTTTGTTTGCCGCCTGCCACGATCCCTGCCTGTTGTAAGACCTTGTTTCATTGCCGCCTGTCTCGACCTAAGCCTGTCCCTGTTTACGCTACTGTCTTGTCCCTGTTTGCATTGTGCTGTCTTGTCTTAATAAAGACGCTGCAAATGGATCCTCACGTTGTTGACCCATCATTACAATTATGATGTATTCAAAATATTTAATCTTGTCATGTTTTATGTCTGTGTATATAATCTCAAACTATCATGTATACAAACCCATATATATATATATATTTTTTGTCATTATTATTGTTCATTGTTAAAGATACAACCATGGTATTTTCCCTGATCTTGTAATTGTAGATCCTGCAATAAAAATAAAGATATGAGTGACAGGTGCACTAACACCGCACAGCACTAGTAACTCAACCCTACCTAGAGCAGTTTTCCTCAGTGTTAGCAATGTCTGAAGCCAAAGAAGACATCAGCAGCTGCTCGAAGATCTCGCCTTTGGAGAAGACTGATTTTATACTCAAAAAATGTAAGTATAACTACTTAAAATTAAGATTACTCCAGAATGAATTGCTCTGCTAGCACATCCCAACACTTATACACAATAACAATGATAAATGCTGACCAAAACTTAATTATATAACTTTTCATTTTACTTCTTTTGTAAAACAAGCAAAATGTAATGTTTTGTCATATGACAGCTGTGCATGAACACACACTAGACAAATACAGCTGATGTGAATATATCTCAATTTACAGTCAATTCATGCATTAATTCATTGCTTAATAAAATGCATACATCTAAATGATAATAGCATAATTAATAAAAAAAGTGAAATACAAGTAATAATGACAATAAATAAATACATATACAAGACAACAACACACAAAACAAAGCTTTATTCAAATGTATTGATCTAACAATCAGGTATTTACAGTCCTGTTGTCATCTCAA
This sequence comes from Chanodichthys erythropterus, assembly GCF_024489055.1. NCBI lineage: Eukaryota > Metazoa > Chordata > Actinopteri > Cypriniformes > Xenocyprididae > Chanodichthys > Chanodichthys erythropterus. The sequence goes on along the minus strand of NC_090227.1, from coordinate 12,061,431 downwards.
CACAGCTGTGCCAATTCTGCAGCTTTATTCTGATGAAGCAGCTGATGAACACCTTCATCATCATGTCCCTCACTGCTGCTCTTCTCAATGGGGACAGTGTTGATCCAGAGGATGAGGAAAATGATGATGATGATGATGATGATGATGGACTGCTAAACCCTCAACCTTGAAGCAGGAGTGGGAGAAGATGTGCAGGACAATCTGCTGCTGCAAACATTCATGTGTTCTCCATCAGCAGATTAAAACATTTTACAATTAATTCATGTCAGCATTCTGTTTCTTGACATATTTCATTTCATATTTTTACAATTACTTGCTAATTTTTGTTGTAGCTTCATTACATTTGTGGTGTGGTGGGCTAAACCACTGAGCTGGTCAGCTGAAGGTTTGCTGGTTTGATCTGTGCAGCGTCTCCTCCAGTGTGCCCTTGATTGAGTCACTTGAAAGGAGGAGTGATGGAGGATCTCGTCCATGACACTGAACCATTCCCAGGATCTGCTGTGGCTCTCCATCCTCAGTGCTCACACCAGTCTGAGGACATTCACATCCTACAATAATGCACAAATATAATACAAAAGCAGCCATTTTAACAGCACAGTGTTATTTGATTTCTGTTTTAGAAATAACAAAATGATCTTACTTTATATTTTGTTTCAGGCTTTCCTCTTTATTTCTAACAAATGCCGTCGTCAGCTTTCCTTGCAGGTCCTGCTCCACAAAAGCTCTGCAGCAAACATACAGACATCAAGAACCAGAAAAGTGCTGTAATAAGTCAGTTTAAATTCCAATAATTAAAATAAAATAGACTTTAGATTTAAATAGACTTTGTATTCATTTCTGTAGTATCCTCACCGAAAGCTTTTGATGGCATCATTCCTCTACCTGATAAACACACGTGATCATCTGTCCCTGTAACATCAGACAAGTTTCCTGAGATTTATGTGCTCAAATCTACATTTACATGTTGATGTGTTAACTCACTTCTTATCCAACACAAATGTTCCTTAATTTATTAACAGTACTAATGGACAAATTAATAGATTAAACTTATGTGTAGTTACTGTAGATTTGTTTATTTACATTTTTTTCATTCATGTAATGTAAACAGTGTTGACAACAGTGAATAACAGCACAAACACATCACTCATAATACATAATCCATCACTCATAAGTCATAATACTTAAATATGTTCCTGTCAGAGGTTAAATAAACATTTAATAAGGATCTTTAAGATGTATATGGTTTAGAATATGTAACTAATTCCACTTCGTAGAATTAAGTTATGTGTGTTTACTAGAGACCCCGTTATCTACATAATAATAAATCGTGTTTTACAGTAAAGTCACAACTATAGTGTCTAGCATCTTCACACATTCAGCAGTTTACTCTACAGTAGTTCAACAAATGTGTTTTTGGTTTTCAATACTCACATTTAACAGCATCCGCGTCACTTTTCTCAAATGTTTGATTATGACGTATCCTCTCCCGTGGCCTCCTGGGAAAGAAAAGTATCTATCGAGGAATACTTCAGAATCTGGGCGGAAGTAGTAGGCCATCCGGGAACTCCTCGACTACTCATTTATGATTACTGAGGTTTCTGACATACTTATTCGCTCGCCTACTGCTTTTCCCCTTTTATATAGTAGGTAAGTAGGCGGTTTCGGACGCACTTTAAGTAGGCGCACGGCCGAATCTCGCGAGAATTATTACGTCACCTAGGTAATTTTCGCCTACTCTTTTTGCTTCTGACATACTTAATCGCTCGCCTACTGCTTTTCCCCTACTAAATAGTAGAGAAGTAGGCGGTTTCGGACGCAGCCTCAAACTGCAACATTTGGAAATGCAAGAGCGTAACATGGAAAGAAGAGCAAAGAGAAAAACCGCACAAAAGAGTAAAATATGAGCAGAAAATGTAAGAGAGCACAAAGTACAGAGTAGTAAAAGCGAGGAAAACAACTTTTAAGAAGAAATAAACACAAGTTTAAGATTTGTGCAATATCATTTTTAATTTGTTCAAAGTTTTGATTCATGCTTCTTATTTTTTTTAAATGCGCTTTTAATTTTTCAATTCACGCTTATTATATTTTGATCCGTGACTACGTTCTTTGCCATTCTGATCATTTTGCATTATTTATTTTTTTTAAGTTTGTGTTATATATTTTAAAATGTGTTTTTACATTTTTGATTCACGCTTATTATTATTTGATCCGTGACCGCAATACTTTAGGTGGGAATCTAACCCCATACCATCCTACTGGGTCAGCCAATGACGTTCCTCAGACACTGGGTTCCATGAGGACTTGTCCCCATAGCATTATCGGCACAGTGTCTTGTTTCTTTCTCAGGGAACCAGGTTATATTTGTAATCTAGATGTTTTCCTTCTCCCTAATTGATTGAATTGTGAAATGCAGTTAGGGTTTTGGAATGAAAACAAGCAAAAATGCACATCCTCACCATTCCTGTGTTTGCCATGGTAGTTTCATGTGGTTGCATAGTTTTCACCAGACAAAAGTCCAAAGAAGATTGGTTGAAACCATTAATTTCCCCACCCATGCTGTTATAATGAGACTGAAGCTTTTTTAAGTGAAGCAGATATGCAGTTGCATACAAATAACTGCATCATGATTCTTGTCCATGTCCTGCTGCATTTGATTTTCTGACTTTCTCTTCCCATATGTGGACTTTACCACCAACAGCGCTCTGCTCTCAAAGAATGATTTATTTATTTATTTTTATTTTTTTCAAAAAATAGTAGTGTCTAGTAAGTCCTCCATCTTTGTCATTGGCAGGTAATTAACAGTTATTTTGTAAGCGGCGTGGTTTCTATTCTCTCCCTGTTGATTAGCTCTTCTATCTGAGACAAAAAAATGAAGGAAGGAGATACTTGCACTGATGAGCCATGGAAGATTTGTATAATTAATATTATATTTGGTAGCGAACATTAATCTCTCTTCTTTGTAAAGACCTTGGCAAGCACAAGGTAATAGATTGAAGCACCTTGTCTGATCATAAAATCATAATTAATAGGAACATACATAGAAGAATGTAATAGAGTTTGCATGAGTGAAAAAAAAAAGCCACTGTACTTTTATTTGCGGAATGATGTACTACTGTGGACTATGAAAGGTTTGAGACAATAAGACTGATGCTATCCAGTCTTGCATAGCAAGACATTTGACTAGCAATATAAAGTTTGATTGAGTTTACACTGCTGGTGAAATTATTCTGGTCAGAATCACTCACATATATCACAATTTTTCCAGTATCATATAAGGTGGGTTCATGTGAAATAGTAAATACATGTAAATACATGACCACAATAATAAACCTTCACAGAAAAAAAAAGAGAGAGAGAGAGAGGGAGAGAGAGGGAGAGAGAATTTAAAAGTAAAAAAAAAAAAAATAAATAACTGGTGTGGCATTCCAGTTTCCCGTTGAGAGGTTTCTCCCCGCAGCTTGTCTGAGCCTCCCCTCTGGTCAAGTGCCCTGGGCACTTGCCCGGTAGGCCGTGCGTTAAACCATTCCTGGTAAGTGTGTGCCCTGAAAGTTAAGTGCAATGTGACTGCAGGCCAGCAGGGAGTGGGGAGGGGGGACAATTGTGATTGGGCATGGTACAATGCAACCGTGTTTTCAAACATGCTGAGCTCGTAATCAAATTGGTGTCTCTGTGTTGACTCCTTGTGTAATTACTTTTTGCAAGAAAGGCAAAGCATGTAGGAATGAACTAAGCACTGGAGGGGTACAGCATCAAGTTTCATAATCAAAATATGTAATAACAGGGCTTTTTTATTTGATTTTATTGTTATTATTATTATTATTTAAATAGTTTACTGTTGAGCCAACAAGGACCAATCTTAGCATTAAGAATATTGCATAAATATAATAATGAATACAGCTTAAGGTTGTATGCCAGCCTAGCTAAGCTAGATTTTAATGGGTTTAGCTGGTCTAATGCACCTATATTTGATTTGAAAGCCAAAGTGGTTGGCAAAATTTTCAGCGAATAACATGTTAAAATTTGTTTTGTCAAAATCCAATCATTTAATCATTGTACCTTCAAAAGACTTGAGATATTTCGCATTAAACTTTAATTGTTTGTTTTGTTGTTGTTGTTGTTTTGGAGCTTGACAGAACCTGTCCCCTTTCACTTTCATTATACAGAAATTAGGGTCCAGATCATTATTATTTTAAACTAATAACTTCAGTATAAATAAGACTGCTGTTTGGTCCAAGAGTACTGTTTCTTCAAATACTTGGCCTTTCAAGGTGCAGCAAAAACAACTTGATAATGTTATCTTTGCAGCATGACTTTTGAAGCATGAAGACAGAGCCTAATGTTCTCAACACTCTATTAATTTTTAATAGCATTTGGATGAGGTCCCTAACTCAGGCTTTGCATATGGCCTGGTGTCATCTGAGAAATATGGGCTCATTCAGATAATTTCCTCTCCTTCATACACTGTTTTGACAGATACCCAAACCTTGTGACTCTCTGTGCATACTTTTCCACCAGAATTATCCTTTTATCATCAGTTCACCATTTTATTCAGCCCACCCATGTATTGTAGTATGCTTTGACAGGTTGATGTTAGCTTAAAAAAAAAAAATCGACAGACTAATATGTGCTATTAAACATTTATAATCTCTTTCTTTGTCTGAAAATGGGTTCATGGACTTCACAAACTCATGAAACTGAACAGTCTAAAGTTATACTGAATGGAGAAGAAATGTAAAAACTTTACTTTCACATGAGGAAAATAGAATGATTAACTCATTACTGAAATGAACATAATTGATTTATAGTGTCATTATTAATCTTGCTATGTGTAATTGCATTGATTGATGCAAGCCATTAAATGTTTAATTTCAACAAAAATAGAAGCTTTCATTAGATTTGATTGGTTGCAGCTGAGTTTTGGAGCAGTGACAACTGCAGTACACTGTTCTGAGACTTTTCTGAAGAAATCACTTATTCAAAAGGTTTCTACTGAAAAAGAGAAAGTGGGTAGTTGACATGCTATATAGTTAAACATGTTTCACTCTCATATAATATCATGCAATTATGACCTTATTTTTATGGATATTTATTTAGAGACATGAGTCCTTTTCAAAATATATTTAATCACACCACAGGGCTATTTAAGTAACCCGGTATAAAGAAAACATGAGAAATGGACAATATGTTTGGATCTCATGATGATCTCCTTGTATATTCTATTTCTTCCATTTGTTTTCTTTCTGTATGCCACTTACTGTAATAGTCTGTTTTGGTGCTTGGCCCTGCATTGCTACTTGCAGCTATATTTTTATTTGCAATTGATTTCATCCAAGGTTGTGTGGTTGTAAGACAGTTGTAATTGTTGTACTGTCTGCTTCTCTGTTATCTTTTTATCTGTTCTTGTTGTCTAAGTGACACAGCTTGTTAACAGTTGGTGTCATCACTAATGGTCAATCATCACTTGTAGAGTTATCCTGATTTTATTAAGTACAACACTGCTTCAGTATATTACTTCTACTCTAAGAATACAAACCCTGAGCAGTGTTTATTTGACACTAAGGTTTCTCCTGTTTGTGTATTATAAAAAATTAAAATAAATAAATAAATAAATAAATAAAAATAAATTAAAAGCAACAACATTTCATTATTATACAGAAGGCCTAGATGTTTTGTCTAAGGTCAATTCTTGGTTGAAAATGAGATTGTTTTCGGGGCCTAATTGTCCCTCCTATTTGGCAGCCCAGGCCATGATCAGGGATGGCCTGCACCAGCAAATGCCATTGAGATGAATTTGAAAGCAAACAGATAGTTTTCTACAAGTATTACAGCACTCCCTGATTTGCACACACAATAAATTTGCAAGCAGGCTCCATTTATTATTGATTCCAGTTCAATAAAATACAGAGAAATAAAATTAAACAGCACAATGATTATTATGGGCTAAAGAAGAAATACTTACCAACATGCCTTCACCCTTGACCTCAGTCTGTCCTTTAAAATGCATAAGAGGCCAGCTAAAGACTTTGTTAGCCTTTCTTTTGAAGAGAAATCTGAGAGATTAAAACAAAGTCCTCATCAGTATTCTGTGCTGAAGCGACTTGATTTAAGTGACCAGCCACTTAGGTTTGGAACAACAGACTCAGTTTGATGAGCACTGTTCATTATGATCTTCCTCTGGCGAGCACAGAATACTATTGTGAGGTTATAAAACATATTCAAGTGCAGATGTGGGCCCAGTCCAGTTGATCTGATTTGGGTTTATGCCAGAATCATATGGCACTTAAAATTCCAATGGAGGATACTGTCACAGTCTGTTAGTTTTTGTTTGTATGGACTTTCAGTTTTCATGGACTTTTAATTAGTTTTCATTTGTCACATGTTCCTTTGTTCTGTTTACCGCCACTCATCTGTCTCCCCGGTTACCATCATTATTAGTTTATATGTGTCAGCTATGTTATCTTAATTATCCTCAGTGGTGTTTGCTATTTAAGTTCCTCCTGTTCACTCTGTCTCGGTCCGATCACTGTTATGTTTATGTGTGTTGTGTCTTATCGCCTGCCTGTTGAAATTATCATTAAAACCTGCCTTTTGGATTTATTATCTTCTTCTGTGTGTGACTTCCTGCAACCACCCGTGACAGATGAATGAACCACCTAATTTTGATGAATGGGCCAAGTTCATCGCCTTGGCCCAGGAAAAACACTATTTCTTTTCTTTTGTAAAGAACTTTTGTTTTTTGGCCAGCCACAGCATTCTGGAGGACGACGCCCTAAACACCCTGTTCTGGATTGGGGCCAACTTCCACAACACCATCCACCTTCCAGACTTAGTTGGTGGGAAGCCATCTTAGGGTGTCTGGAGTGCATGCGGTCCCGATCCAGAACCCGGCCAGACCCAGAGCCCAGCCTGTCACCACCGCGATCTGGAAGCTTCTGCCTGCCACAACGTTTGAGCCTACATCTGAGGATGAAAGAGTGTGTTGGTGGAGCTCAACATTGTCCCGGAGCCGAAGCAACATGGAAAGTCTGACCAGGGGTGTGAGCTGACGTCACCGTGCATCGCTGTGGGAGTCCTCGTGGAGTTTGAGGGGATGGAAGCAAGCCCCACCCTCCCACCACAGAGAGTAAGCACCAACTGGACTTATTAGACAGTTTAAGTGAGTGTGGTGAGATTATTTCCCTAAATCACTGGAATTTACATGAATCTGAACCTGTATCTGAATCTTCTTAATTAGTTCTGTTATCCCCACCCAGCCTCCCTCTTCCACCACCTCTACTAACTGCCGTCAAGGACACTGTTTTTCTTTTGGGTTTTTGTGCCAACATTCATTTCCAGACCTCTGCCAAGCCTGCCATCCAGTCATCATCGTCTCCCATCAGTCCCGCCATGTCACCACTTCCTCCTCTCAGTGGCGAGGTTACACCGTGATCCTGCCGGGAGCCTACTCCTCCTGGATGTTACGAGCCCATAGCTCTGCCTCCAGCCTCGTCGCACTCTGTCTCGCCTCAACCCGTCGATTTGGCTCCTGCGCCTACACTCCTCCTCCCCGCGACTCCGGCATTGACCATCCTGGGTCAGACATCTCCAAGCCTCTGATGCGGACCTGCGTGCCATCCGTTGCTCTCCGGCCCTCCACCCCTTCGGCAAGCTCCACCCTCCCTCAGGCTCCACCTCCACCCTCGGTCGCACCAGCTCATCCTCTGCTCTCTGGATCTCCACCTCCGCCTCAGAGAGTCATCACTGCAGCTCCGTCGCGGCTGCCCCGGTCATCGCCATTCCATCACCACCTCAGACTTCTGTCTGCACGGTGGGCTCCACCTCCCACCTCCTCTGTCTCTGTCGGTCATCCTCAAGACTGCATCTACATCATGGCTCCCACTGCCATCGACTCCACCTTGGGCTGTCGGCATGGCTGAGCTCTGGGTCGTTTCCATCCAGCCACTCCTACCTTCTCCTCCATGGATGCTACCTCCTTCGACTCCACCCTGGTCATCGTCCTCCGTCTGCTCACCTGCCACTTTTACCTGCCCCAGGCCACATCCTCGTCCTCCTCCCAAGCTGCCTCCATCTTCCCTCCACAGAATGAAGCCACACCTTCTCGGCTAATGTCACAGTCTGTTAGTTTCTGTGTGTATGGACTTTCAGTTTGTTTTCATTTGTGACATGTTCCTTTGTCCTGTTTACCACCACTCGTCTGTCTCCCTGGTTACTATCATTATTAGTTCATGTGTGTCAGCTGTGTTCTCTTAATTATCCTCAGTGGTGTTTGCTATTTAAGTTCCTCCTGTTCACTCTGCCTCTGTCCGATCACTGTTATGTTTATATGTGTTGCGTCTTATCGCCTGACTGTTGGAATTATCATTAAAACCTGCAAAAACACAGTTTTTATTATCTGGATTTATTATCTTCTTCCGTGTCTGCCTTCCTGCAACCATCCGTGACAGATACAAGGTTTATGAATGCAGAATGAATATGAATGCACCTCAAGTTTTTAAGAATGATACAGTTATGATCTCATTTGAAGCTTTTTTTGCTTTAATAATTGATTGGCCTTTCTTATACAACATCCATGGGAAGGTGAATACAACTTCCATGGGAAGATGAGAATGAAGACTGGATGATAAACGCACAACTGTCTGAAGTTGCTCGATGGCTCATTTATTCAGTATCCACATTTGCAAAGGAAAAAGTGGTGTTGGAGTGAACATCTGATGCTTGTTCATGTCCACTTTATCTGAGCAGAGGGTACACATTCTGTACAGGACATTTACATTCCCAAATGATGTTCCGGACATGTGTCACCAGAGTAAAACTCATAAGACTCTGTGCTGAGCTTTCAAAAAACTGTCAGATTAGTTTACACAGAACTGTCATAAAGCAGGAAATGCAGAAGATGAATGCTAAACTTGTCCACTAGTCCATTTAACATTTATGGCAGGAAGAGATGTACAAGTGAAAAAAAAAGGGGATCTTGGACTCTCCATCTTGTCTGCTGTCCTGTCAAAGTGTGTAAATGTCACTTTCTCTGACAGTGTTGGTCCTTGTTTATGAAACCACCAATATAACCAATGTCTAAGGTGTGTAATAAAAGAATGATTAACCTTAGATTGACTCAGATATGTCTTTTGACAAATCTAAAAAGCTCTAATCTGATAGTTCCATATTACACACACACACAAGTTTTTTTTTTTTTTTTTTTTTTTTGTGAATTGTGGTGATTTTCCATAGGCATAATGGTTTTTATAATGACAAACCGTATTTTCTATTGCCCTACACTACCCCTACCCCTAAACCTACCCATCACAGATAATTGTACACATTTTACTTTCTCAAAAAAGCTCATTCTGTGTGATTTATAAGCCTTAAAGATGGGGACATGGGGTAATGTCCTCATAAGTCACCCTCTCCTTGTAATACCTATGTCATACCCATGTCATTATACAAATTTGTGTCCTGATATGTCACAAAAACATGCTTACACATGCTTACACATACACATGTAAGACTTGATTTTCCTGCAAAGACAAAAGCTGAGATCAAGCAACCTGCAATAAAGCAATAAAGCTCATCTGGAGAGAAAATCTCATAGTAATCGGACACCACCTTGCCCAAACTTTCCACACTCATTTCTCCTTTTGGGTGGTGTCTCTTCGAGATACAGTAACCTTCTTCTCTCCCCTGAAACCGGGTGTCGGTGTAGTAAATATTTATAATCCTTTTGTCCTGGTCTGGGTATTTAAGGGAAAGAGCAATGCAGTAATGTGGGATCTTCTGTAGCCAGAAACCCCCATGCAGAGATGGGTGAATGTCTGAAGACACTCACACATCACTGTGTGTATATGCATTTCTTACTCTTAGAGTCATCTTTGAGCAATTGATGCTATGTATTTATTATTTCTGAATTAGCTTCTAATTGTCTAACTATGTAATTGGCATGATACATTTTTACTTGACAAATAAAATGTTATATTTGATTTACTCTGGATTCTTCTGAAATCATTATGACCAGTAGATTATTGGAGTCCATATTTCCACAAATCTGTGTCAGGATAGGTCAAACTGTAGGCTCAATGAAAGGAGCATGTTGCACATCATGTGAGACCTTCAGATTTCTGTCTATCAACTGACTTAGCAAGTTCGTGACTAAGAAAACTGTGTTTTTGTATGAACAAGCATGTGGTGGTTCGACTCAAATGCATTAGTAAACTCTGCACCCTCTGACTAAGAATCAGAAAATGACGAGTTTGTGTCGTGAGATCCACGCAAACCCAGGGCGTGTGACTCTAAGTGATATGGGTCCGTAATGAACAAATAATTGAAAGTACGGGATACCCAGAATAATCAAATATCTAAATTAATACATGACTAATGATTAATTTCTAATTAGGGACACAATCTACACAATCACAATCAGAGTAATAATCATTTGAAACTGGAGTCAGATTAAACAAGCAGCTAAAATAAAATTGAAACTAAGTTCTAAAAGTTAATTGAACTTAACAGGGGCGCTGAAAAGACATATACGCGTTAAACCTTCGCCCAGGCCGCCGGATTCCGTTCACTGGGCCGATGGGGGGTTCCTTACACACACACACACACACACACACAAACAGGACTTGCATCACTCATATGAATATATTACATTCACCAAGAAATGCCAGCTCTTAAAGAGCATTTTGGTTCCATTGTGAAGGTCAGGGTATAGCTTCATCATTTCAAGACCTGCATGAGGAGTAAATACATTTTCATAAAAGCTATATTTAAAACTAATGGCTCAATTTTACTGCACAGATCTTAGGATCCCATTTCACTTCAATGGAGGAAGAATGCAATGAGAACTTTAAAGAGTGTGGATATGAGGTTCAAGGAGACAGGATCGCTTGGGGAGTTTTGTAGAGCTAATGACATGTCACCTTCATCTGCAGTGCTGACAAATTTTACAAAGTGAAACCTTGGTTAGGCACTGTTATACTCTACAGGGAGGGAGGGAAATCAATGTGGATTATTTTGTTTTAAATACTGAGCAGTGAAAAACCCTTAATATAATTACAGCTATTGTTATGGTGTTCAAATAAAAGGAGATTTTCACAAACAAATACTTGACATCAGCTTGAGCTTGAAAGAACCCTGATTAGATCTTTTAGCAAAAGCAAGATATTAAGCAGATTTTTACTAAATTAAATGATAGTAATGTGGTTTTCAGGGCATTTCTATGAGGTTACTGAAGTCTACTGAGTGGATATTTTTCCTTGTTATGGAAGTTATCTCACTCTTTAAATCAGCTAATCACATTTTCTGGGTCTCATTGCTTAACTGAATGTAGGAATACCATTGCCTAGGCAGATACCCATTATGCATTGTGACACAAATACCTTATGGACTTTAATTGTCCACTTTTAATTGTCTACTTTTTCTGCATATTCAAATGACAGCTTGTAATGGTCTGCTGCATTATTAACAACTTAGCACCCAGAACCAGCCTGCAAGATGTGGAATTTTGACTGGCAGTTTGTTTTGTGTTATTATTATTATTATTATTATTATTATATGCCCTTTTTTGCACTGTTAGCTGATTTATATTCCTTTTTGGTCCTAAAACACAGCAGACAGTGCATGTAAATAAACTACATTATCATTGGGCCCAATTTATTGTTAGTGAATTCCCCTCTAAATTATATGTAACCTATTTTTCTCCCATCAGGTTTTATCAGATGCTGAAAAATTTTGACAAGTGAATAAAGCTTTGGAAAATTGGACTATTTCCCTCTTGAAGTAAAACGATTTGATTTAATCATCTGCTCAGACGTGCAGCCCTCAGATATGGCATATGGCTTGTATGATTGTTACAATGTCCATTGTCCTTGTAAATTAGAAGACAAAACAGTCTAGTGACTCTGTACAAAAGCAGCAAGACCACAGAGCAAATCCAACCTAACACAACACACTGATAAATGAGAAGCAAATATAAATTAATAATCATTCAAAATCAAATTACCCATGATGACAAAAGTTGAAGAAAAAGGGGATCCTTTTGTGCCATACAATGAAATTCATCTTTGTACTTTTGTTCTTTTTTACTTTTGTTTATTGTACTACTGCTGTTGTTTTTGTTGGCACATTTACTAACTTTTGATTTAATCATTTTCTCTTAATTAATTAATTTAGTTACTTCTGCTTGTCCACTATCTGTTACTGTTATGTTATGTTCACTGTTATGTTCCATTAATTTGACCCAGTTTTCCTAGTTCTGTTTTACTAGTCATTGCTTTCACCTGTGTCTAGTTAATTACCTTGTTAAGTTCCCTTTGTTTGTCACGTGTATATATACCCTGTGTTTTCCTCCACTCCTTGTCCATTCTCGTTCATGTTGATGTGCTTTGTGTGAACCTGCCTGTTTTGTCATTAAATACTATATTACGTATTCTCCGTTGTACTTGTTCCTTGCTAAACAGCCATACTGTAACAGAAGAATGGACCAATACAGTTTATTTTTGCGGCGCGTTTTCTTTAGTTTATTTTTTTCTCTGTCCCCAGGGACCCTGCTGTGTTGGCGTACCAAACACACTTTCCTGACCGCTTGCTCTGCATGTTTTACCATTCCAGCCTAAGCGAGCGGTCCCAGGCATGCCTCCCAGGGAGTGGTCCTCGGAAGAATTTTGCCGCATTCGTGGAGTGGGTGCTGGTGAGTAACAACTCACCATGCATCATCGGCACTGCAGAGGAGAACTTTGCCACCAGCCCCTCTCAACTGCCAGAGACCAACCCACCACCAGCGAGCGTCGCAACGGAGATGTTGTTAGAGCCCACCACAGACTGTGGAGACCGGCTAGCCACGAGAGACGAGCCCGTGCCGAGGATAAAGACGGAGCCTTTCATCGCCTTGGAGCCCAGACCACTGACAGGTTCTGACCAGGTGCACGAGCCGGCAACACCAGTCATCGCTGAGGAAGTGATTGTGGAGCTCGAAGGCTGGGAGGAAAGCCCCGCCCACACCACCACTGCTGAAAATGTGAGTTTGTTGAGCTCTGGACATTATTTAGAAGAGTTGAATGATTTGTTTGAGGCTGACCTGACCTATCTCCAGCGCCCCCTGTATCTCTAGATTCTACTGTTTCTCCAGCGCCTGTTTTTCCAGTGTCCCTCATGTTTCCAGAGTTCCCGCCTAGCCTCCCTCTCCTGCCTCCTCGTCCAACCAGATCCTTGGCCCCACCATCGTTGCTGTCCTTCAGCCCTTCATCTTCTGTATGCCAGATGCCTACGGTCTTCTGTCCACCAGCGCCATCCCACACAGAGGGTCCCCTGTCTCCACCTCAAGCCTCTGTGCCCCCTGCTCCACCTCAGACAGTTGACACTCTGGTTCCATTGTGGCTTCTTCCTCCCTCAGCTCCTCTGGACACAATCGGCCATACGGTTTCTCCAGGCTCCCTCGTCTTTCCGGCTCCACCTTGGTCAGTCGTCCACCTGCCTGAACCTACGGTGCCATATGGCTCCTCCTTCCCTCCAGCTCCGCCTACATCCTCGGTCACACCAGCTCAACCTCTGTCCTCTGGACGTCCGGTTTATGTTACATATGTTACATGTTCACTGTGTTCCGTTAGTTTGACCCATTCTGTTTTATTAGACATTGCTTTCACCTGTGTCTAGTTAATTACCTCAAGTTTCCTTTGTTTGTCATGTGTATACTGTATATACCCTGTTTTCCTCTACTCCTTGTCCGTTCTAGTTCATGTTGATGTGCTTCTTGTGAACCTGCCTGTTTTGTCATTAAATACTATATTACGTATTCTCCGTCCTCGTTCCTTGCTACACAGCCATACTGTAACACTATCTGTGTTTTACTCAGACAATATTTGCTCAGTTTTTTTTCTACAACACACCTCTAAAATTTCATAAAACTTTGTTTAATCATGAGAAATTACAAAAAGTAGTTCTTTTGTCGTAATTATGAGCTATACAGTTGGCAATAAAAAAATAAAAACTGAATATGATCGAAGTACAAAAGTAAATGATTAATCATATAAATGAATCATAACATACTAGTTAAAATCACTGAGTATAGACAAACTGTTATATATGTGTATATATATAAAAAAACTTAATACAAACTTTTGTATATACACATACATGCACACAAGTTTGTTTTTGTTTTTTTTAAATATAGTTTTTAATTAGTTAAAATAAACTTTTTTAATGATTTAAATAAGCAATGTTGTTCATAATGGCAATCTTTTTTATATAGTTCATATGTGGTCATTAGGACACCAAAGGGTTATGGCCCATTCACAGCAGAAACGATAACTATGGCCATGTTCAGACTGCCAGCAAAAAAATCTGCATATGTAGATTTTATCCAGATCGTTTTTTGAAAGTCTGGACAACAAAAAACACATGAAACTGACATTTGGAGGTGGTTTAAAATGAGATTAAAATCAGACTTTTACAGATGCATTTCAGTCTGGATGCTCTGGCTGTTCAAATTGGATTTAAAATTGTCGGAGGTATTCAAATGCTATTCAAACTTCATATCCAAAGATTTTGGTATGTCCATGGATTCAAGCAGAGAGGAGAACAGGGCTGGCCTACAGGTCAATTGCCTGCTGGCACTTTAGGGGGAGGGTTCCGTGCATGCAAAACTCAAAGGCACTTATCACAATAAGGCCATTTACCAAGAAATATCCTGCGGCATGGAGGAAAGGGTGTTCTGTAGGATGTGGCTACAATTACAATGAAAAATAAAAAAATCATAACTAAATACAAAGAAATTAAAGATGTCAACAACAAAAGCTGTGCAGGCCAGATTAGCAACACAATTTTTTATGCTTTTGACAGCATACTCTGAAATAAGCCATGTGTCCATCCTTTGGCTATTATTGACAGCTCAGACATCGCTCAGCTTGCATTACTGAAGAATTGGGTGTTGTGGGGACAGCCACAAGTGATGAGTTCATAACTAGAATACTACATTTACAATATTTAATAAAAGATAATAACATTATACATTATGAGAGAGTGCTTGTAGTGCAGAGATGGGAAACCCAGCTTCAGAAAGTGCAGGCCATGTGTTAATTCTACTTAAAACAGAATATGTCACAATCTATATGGCTGAAGAGTTGTGCTATTCTGGTTTAGTGCTTTGATGGAATAAAAACTTTCTAAAAGTTTCTCATCTCTGTTAACTAGCTTCTCTTGATTTAATAATATATTTTTATTATTATTATTAAATCAATATTAAAATATTTGTCATAATATTCAACAAAATTATTAATTTGACTGTATTGACACTATTAGATGGGATCTGAACTGAGCTAATGATGATATCACCGTTTTATGCAGAGCAGCTTTATAGCTGAATTGAACTCATTAGTTTGAACTTGAAAAATGATGAACTTTACACAGTTATGGAATGGAAATGAATCAACACAGAACTAACCTCTGATGAACAACAGAGCTGCTTTTCAGTATGAATTGAACTCTATTTGAATCATTGAATCATTATATTCCTGCTTATCCCTGTAAAGGTGCTATGAAACAATGTATAAATAAAGGTGACTTGACTAGACTTGACTTGATTTCAAAGTTAACATCCATGTTTACCTAGATGAACACACAGATTCAAAGGAGTGTCTGTCTAACAGTTATGACCAACACTACAAGCCCAGCAACCACCTCCTCCTCTTCTGGGACTACCTTTGAAAATAAGTGCCTAATTTGTAATATGACAAATCACATGGGGACATTTTCCAGCACTGGCTACATTTATTTTTCATATTTAAAGTGCATTTTGCTGATAATTCTTACATGCTTTTACTTAAGTAATACAAGTCAACATAGGTGAAAACTTTTCAGTAAGAGGCAAATAAAATTGATTTCTATTTCACAGGCACTGCAACAAGCAGAAAACAGATAAACTAAATGGGATGGATTCTTAAAACAAATTGCAAAAGTTCTGGAGAAGGGCAATGAGGTTCTGTTACAGATGCAAGCTAAACACAAGCTTGAAATGAACATGCTGTCCTTTCTTTCTCGGCTGATTAAAAATGGTCAGTCTCAGAGTTCTCAATATCACAATGTTCAAACTGTCCCAGTGCCAACACCTACCCTTTGTACGCATCATGACAACAACAGACATTATTTCAGCCCATGGGTCCTCCACCACCATCTTACCAGTTGTGGCCTTCACAACCACAGCACACTTACCTGCTAAGCCAACACATACCAACGTACTGACAGGATAATCAGCAGTCTTGTGATCTGAAAGAAACTGATTGTCCTTATGAGTCTAAGCAAAAGCATAATGTGTGATGGCTAACAGAAAAGCCATCTATGTTTGGATTACTGTGTGTGTTAAAACACTTCAGTTTAACTACTAGTTTAAAGTGCCCCTATTATGCCATTTGAAAGGTTCCTATTTTTGTTTTGGAAGTCCCCAACAACAGGTTTAAAAGCATGCAAGTTCAAAAAACACTTTAATTGTCTTTTAATATGCATTTAATTTTTCCTTATTTAACTTATTTACTCCCAAAAGATTCGCTCAACAATTCATTTTTCCAAACCCCTCATTTGTGCGACGCTAATCTGCGGTGATTGGTCAGATGACTTCTGCTGGTTAACTCGGAGTACGGTATGTAGTGCTTGCATCACTTACATTATATTATAATAAGGATGGTGCTCTGCTCTGTTCTAAAAATAAAAACTCAGAGAGGAATTATTATGTTTTGTGTTTATGTTAGTGAACCTAGCCCAAAGCTCGGTGGTAAACAGTCATGTTATATGCCTTAGCCCAAAGCAGAAATGTATTGATAGAGCACTGCAGTTGTACACCAATGAATTGCTGTATTCTTTGTCATAACTCGAAGTAATGACAACGAAAAACATTTGACACATTCCAAGACAATTGCGAGCGAACGCATATTGCTGTTAGCTGGAGACTTACAAGCTGTCCAGAGAGTACACAACACACACGTATAGGCTAAATATGTATTTTTGCATGTTCCAGAGAATGTGGTGATCCTGGCTCAGAATTTGAACGTTGAGACGTCACTGACATGTTCGGACTGAACCGTATTAGGGTTTCAGTCAAGTAATGTTACTCTACTTTGAACTGAAACTCAGAACCATGTGGATGTTAGACACTGGATTGTAGTCATTGCTAATCGCATATTTGTCTAGAAGATTTTTTTTTTTTTTTTTTTTTAACTTAGATATAGACTTGTGCTGTTTCAGTTGGATTGCACATCAGAACAGGCGAGTCTTTTTGTTTGGGGGCAGGTTTATATCTTGGCTCCTCAAAAACTTAACTAATTTAAATTATTTTCTCTGTGAGAATTATAATTACATTCTTTACTACCAAACAGTCAGTCTGTCAAATGTTTGACACAATGATCTGATAAACATTTAAAGGACAATTCTTGCTATAAAAAACATCATTGTAATCTTTAACTCAGTTTTGCAGCTTTCTGAATGCCTGGCTAAGCAGAACATGACATTTTGTGAAATGTCATGTCCTGTAACCCCTAAACTAATACATATTATATACACTTGGAGTGCTGAGCTGCACTGAAATGCAATGAAAAGCAGTTCTTTAACCTCTTGGTGTAAAAAAAAGTGCAGAGTCTTGCACTTCTAACAATAAAACTACTTTTAGTGGTCTAATTTCAGCTGAACCACCAGCTTTTATTGGTTCCCAGGGTGACACAGGCTTATTGTGTGAGTTGTTCTCCTGTCTCTTTATAGCAGACATATTGTGGACCCGGATAGTTGAGTAGTTCATAATTAGATGTTGGCTAAGAATTAGAGGACACAGGTGTGCTCAAGGTCCATTTTTAATGGTATGTGTACCACGAGTGGTACAGTGGAACGCTAACAGGTTAAACTGCAACAAGGTCTCAGTCTGCATAAAGAGAGAACTAATTGTAATAGAATTAAATTAACAGTGCTGACAAGATACGAGAACAGTCATTCTATGTCATAAGAATTATTTAAAAGAGAATTATTTATGCTATTTGGAATGAGCATTGACAAGGTTTAGTTTGCTTTGAAGCAATTGAAAGTCATAATAATAAGCAAGCACTTGCATCAGCACAAAGACCACAACATCAACATCAGACATTACAGGAATAGTTCAAAAATGAAATTATTCTCTCTCATGTTATTCCAAACCTGTATGCAGTTATTTGTAACTATTCCCCAATAGAATATGGTAAACAGGCGGAAATCAGAATCAATATTGTCATATATTACTTGAGCCCAGTGAGGCATAAGGTGCCATTTCACACAATACGTTAAATAAAACAGAACACATTAATCTCAGTACATGTTATTCAAAGATGAATACAGAATACAGTGAACTTCACAACATATTAAATGTGAAGTTTAAGGTGTGAGATGCTGTTATAAAGCTGTAACGGCTGCCCCAAATTAAATGTAAACTATTAATAAAGGTACATTAAAATATATTTTTGGGGCAAAAAAAAAAAAATATATATATATATATATATATATATATATATTATATATATTATATATATACTGCTCAAAAAATTAAAGGGACACTTTTTAATCAGACAGTAGCATCATGTCAAACTCCTGGGAAATTGATCTGCTCAGTTAAGTAGCAGAGGGGGTTGTTAATCAGTTTCAGCTGCTTTGTTGTTAATGAAATTAACAACAGTTGCAATAGGTGGGCAACCAGACGACCCCTAAAACAGGAATGGTTTTACAGGTGGAAGCCACTGACATTTTTTCCCTACTTATCTTTTCTGACTGTTTTTCACTAGTTTTGCATTTGGCTAGGTTCAGTGTCACTACTGGTCGCATGAGGCGATACCTGGACCCTACAGAGGTTGCACAGGCAGTCCATCTCCTCCAGGATGGCACATCAATACGTGCCATTGCCAGAAAGTTTACTGTGTCTCCCAGCACAGTCTCAAGAGCATGGAGGAGATTCCAGGAGACAGGCAGTTACTCTAGGAGAGCTGGACAGGGCTGTAGAAGGTCCTTAAGCCATCAGGGTGCAGGACCGTTATCTGCTCCTTTGTGCAAGGAGGAACAGGATGAGCGCTGCCAGAGAATTACAAAATTATCTCCAGTAGGCCACTGGTGTGAATGTCTCTGACCAAACAATCAGAAACAGACTTCATGGGGGTGGCCTGAGAGTCCGATGTCATCTAGTGGGCCCTGTGCTCACTGTCCTGCACCATGGAGCTTGATTGGCATTTGCCATTGAACACCAGAATTGGCAGGTCTGCCACTGGCGCCCTGGGATTTTCACAGATGAGAGCAGGTTCACCCTGAGCACATGACAGACGTTAAAGGGTCTAGAGAAGCCGTGGAGAACGTTATGCTGCCTGTAACATTGTTCAGCATGACCAGTTAGGTGGTGGGTCAGTGATGGTCTGCATATCCATTGAAGGATGCACAGACCTCTACAGGCTAGACAATGGCACCCTGACAGCCATTAGGGATCAGGAAAATATCCTTGGACCCATTGTCAGACCATAAGCTGGTGCAGTGGGTCCTGTGTTCCTCCTGGTGCACGACAATGCCCGGCCTCATATGGCGAGAGTATGCAGTCAGTTCCGGGAGGATGAAGGAGTTGATACCATTGAATGACCCCCATGCTCGCCTGACCTAAATCCAATAGAACACCTCTGGGACATTATGTTTCGGTACATCCGACGCTGGCAGGTTGCACCTCAGAATGTCCAGGAGCTCAGTGATTCCCTGTTTCAGATCTGGGAGGAAATACCCAAGACACCATCCATCGTCACATTAGGACCATCCCCTGACATTGTCAGGCATGCATACAAGCATGTGGGGGCCATACAAACTACTGAATACCATTGAGTTGCTGCAATGAAATTTCAGCAAAATGGACTAGCCTGCTGCATATTTTTTTCACTTTGATTTCCGGGGTGTCTATATATATATATAATATATATATATATATATATATATATATATATATATATATATATCCCTTAAATGCATACTTCGGGTCTTTAGTGACCCGGGACTTCATTCACTACCCTCCTCCTCATTCATTTTTTGAAGTTAGACATCAACCTTCTTGGTATTCCTTAATCAATTCATTATAAAGAATATAACAAGAAAAAAAAAAAATCATAAAATTATATAAGAATGCCTATTTTTGTAATCATTTTTTGTAAAAATTGTATAGGATCGCTAACGACCCGAGGTGTGTATGAGTGTACATGTATTTTTTTTCTGCACAACAATTGAATCTTAGATGACGGAATAAGTGAAATTCACTTTTATTCCACAAGGTGGAAATGTCTGATACACAATGCTGAAGTGACAACTCATTTAGACAGAAAATAAAAATAATAAGAAAAACATGAAATGGCTCAGCGATTTACTGCAGAGCAAGTACTGAATGCAATCAAATATGACTGTAACTGTTACTGGATTGATCTGGTGAAGCTGTTGGCAATCGAAATATTGATTTTGAATATGTTAAAAATTATATAGTTTTGAGAATACGTTTGTGATCGCGAATGGGCTCATATTCGTGACCTCAAACATAAAACTAGCCCATTATTTGCTGAATTTACTGGGAAATGAGCTCTGACGAGGACAGTGGTGATTGCATAAAACATCTGCACAAGCTCCAAAAGGTAACAAAATATGCTTTATTTTATTCTTCTGTATTGTTACTCATCACAGGAGTTTTATATTATCGCATCCTTCTGTGTTATAGATCCGGGTCGATAATGACCCAAATATGTAAGAATGATTGTCGAAACAGTCATGCATTTAAGGGATTTATATATATATATATATATATATATATATATATATATATATATATCTATATATATATATATATATATATATATATGAAGAGTTTCGTTTCAAAACGAGATAACTCAGTTTTTTTTTTTTTTTTCAAAAATATTGTTTTTTGGTTGTGCATTCCAATTAATATCAATTCAACTGCAGTTTTGATTTAAACCTTCATAACTTAAAAAATACAGCTAAGTAGCACCATAAAACAAAATAATAACATGATAACATAATAATAAACATGTTTTGACAAATGTTAAAAACGGAGTTATCTCGTTTTGCAAGGAAACTCTTCATATATATATGTGGCTGCGTCCAAAGGTAGCTAGGTAGCTGACTTGCTGCCTCATCATGCAATGACTTGTAAGGCAGCATTTGTGTATGAAGGCACCTCATGAAACAGATTTCGGACTGATTTCTGAGGCAGTGTAAGAGTTTAATGATCTACAGCAAAACAGTGCAAGCTTTGGTGAAAACTAAACAAATATTGAATAATTACAGTAGTAATTTCTTGTTAGAAATTACATTGAAAGTGGAAAATGTTGGTCAAAAATGTACATTTACTCACAAACTGGCCGGCAAACGCACCTTTGGGCGCCATTTTTATTTTTCTAGCTCAACTGTCACAGAATGGAAAGCACAGGATTGTGGGATATCAAAGGCGGCTATGCTATCTTCAAAAATCAATCAGATGAAGGTATCTCAGGAAAGCTAACACTGAATTTGGATATGCCTTGATGCCTTCCTACCTTGAAATGTGCCCTCCGAATGCAGCATTTTCCAGTTTTCCGAAGTAGCCAGTATATCAGCGTTGCCCCTGGCAACCCTAATCATGCATGTCTGGAGAAAGGGGAACCGCAAATGAGGAACCACCTGACAATCACAACAGCCACATAAAGGAGGCCTGCTACAGACACAGGGTGGAGAACCACAAAGAGAAGGAAAAGACTAATGCTTTCTCTTTCTCTCCTTTCCCACAGATACAGACTGAGCCACCATCCTGACATCAATGCTTACGGCACAAACTCTCAAGCCACCTTTTCTCACAGAGAACGGAAGAAGGGGACATCATACTTGCACATTGGAGGTTTTTTGTCACTGTCCACTCTACAATAATAAGCCCCTCTGGGGAATCAAAGCACTTGTTGTTTGTGCCTCATTCACGGCCCTGCCACAACTGTAAAATCAATTTCATTGTCCCGGTAAATAGCTCATACACCAGAATATGTAATTAAATGACACATTCACAGATTAAAATCTTTCAGGTAAAAAAAAAAAAAAAAAAAAAACATAAAACAGTTCCACAATGTTCACTTTCCAAACAGCATTTGCATTTTCTTCTTAAATGCAAATAAGCATAAATAAAGCAATCAACTCTAGTAGTGGGAAGTTGGGATCATTTTACTGACTCAGATCTTTGAATATCATTCAGCAAAATGAACAAATCTTTTTTTAAAGTCATTTTGTTCATTTCAGCTGAATATAATTGAAATATTACATATTAAATTCCCCTACACATACTACTTAGGCAAACATTTATCACATTTGGAATAAAAAAAAACTATGGGCTAATACAGCCATGAAGGCCAAATTAAGAGTAAGAAATTATTAATAAATTGCTTAGCAGAGTCTTTAGACTATGTGAGTCGTTCTTTATTTTGTCACCTCACATTTATCACGTCTGTTCCCCAGAAAGATTAGTTAACCTCTCGTGTCTTTAGGTTTGAGTCGTTAGTTCCAACGATAATTACCAATGCCAAAAAAGAAATAATTAAAATAAATGCTACACAGTTAAGAATATATCCTTGGTGGATATATTTTTATATATATATATATATATATATTCAGACTGAGATCAGGTGGATGGTCACTCAAGGTTTCTTTACTGGGCCTGGGACAAGACATAAGACTGGGACGAACAGGACCAAAGGGCTGATTAGCATACAATGCATTGATGTTGCATGAGAAGTCAGCAGGATGAGATATTAGACTCAGCTTACACTCTGCTTACACATTTTTACAAAGTGATCATGAATATAGTGAACAAAATTCTAATTAAAAACATTAAAAAATAAAATATAAAACACTTTCTCTGCTCTCATTTCTCACCAATTCACATAAATACAAATACAATATAAATACAAACTATAAACTTAAGTGACCAATATTTTACATATTTGTATAAACAAAATACAGAGAGAGAAGAACGCAGCCCTAAAATGGCGCAGTTACACACTTCAGCATACCTGTGCTAATAACTAACACTCAACTAGGGCTGATATTTTTTTTAACACAGAACATGACAAAACCAAATAAAAGTCATACCTGGGACAAACAGGACCAAAAGGCTGAGTTAGAGTACAGTGCATCGATGTTGCATGAGAAATCTTAAATGACATATAAGTTCGGAGTTCCCATGCAGGCCATACATTTTTCATTTTATCATCACAAATAACGTCTCGGTTACGTATGTAACCCTCATTCCCTGAAGGAAGGAATGGAGACATACATATTGGGACGAATGTGGACAAGAATTAGGATATCGCTAGAGAGCATTATCAACTCAAACAGGCCAATGGAATTGGTGTGCGATATTTGCATAATGCGCACCGCCTCCGCCAGGAGTATATAATTAGGAAGCGACGGGACGTACGTCTCCGTTCCCTCCTTCAGGGAACGAGGTTTAAATATGTAACCGAGACGTTCCCTATCAGTCGGTCACGTTCGACGTACGTCAGCAGTGACCGACAAATTGGGATCCCAAATAAAGTGCCATGGTTATGAACCCCTTCCAAGCTCTAGCCACCCGGCGGGACGGGGAAGGGGGTGAGCTTACGCCGAGAGAGTCTACTGCTGTTCCGAAATACCCACTAAGTAAACTAGACTACACTGGGGAAGCAAACCCATAGGGGATGATGCGGAGACCACTACCTACCCTGCAGGGGAGGAATTTACATGGAGAATACACATATGGACTGGCCATTGGCAGTACGCATATGGAGTCATGGGAAGATACCAATTCTACACGAAGGCTATAGAATCTAGCGAACGTGTTAGGTGACGCCCAGCCCGCAGCTCTACAGATATCTGTCAGTGAGGCACAGTGCACCAGCGCCCAGGAAGAGGCCACTCCTCTGGTGGAGTGGGCTCTCAACCCGAGCAGGCAAGGCACGCCCTGGGAGTCATACGCCAGGACGATGGCATCCACTATCCAGTGGGCCATCCTCTGCTTGGAGACAGCCTTTCCCTTCTGCTGGCCTCCATAACAGACAAAGAGCTGATCTGAGTTCCTGAAACTTCGCATTCTGTCCACGTACAGGTGTAGAGCATGGATTGCCGCTGGTCAGGGAATAGAACCACTGGCAGTGGGCAGTCTCCAGGGAGGTGAACAGATCTATCTGAGCCTCGCCGAAGTGCTGCCAGATCAGCTGGACCACCTGGGGATGGAGTCTCCATTTCCCCTGAAGTGAGGGCTGCCATGAGAGCTCGTCGGCTGCACGGTTGAGCACACCTGGGACATGAATGACATGAAGCGACCTCAGATGCTTCTGACTCCATAGCAAGAGATGGCGGGTGAGTTGCGACATGCGACGGGAGTGTAGACCACCCTGATGGTTGATGTACGCAACGGCTGCAGTCCGAGCGGACCTGTACGTGCTTGTCTGTCAACAGCTCCTGGAAGTGGCTCAGTGCAAGATGTACTGCTAGCAACTGGAGGCAATTGATATAACAATGCAGTTGAGGTCCCGTCCACAGACCTGACACTGCATGCCCATTGTACGTGGCACCCAACCCGGTGGCAGAGGCATCTGTGTGGACCACAGCATGCCTGGACACTTGTTGAATGAAGGGTCTGACCACTTGGTGAGAGTGTGATGCCAGTTTGGTGTCACAGGGACACGGAACGTACCCCGCTGCCACACCAATCTCGGGACCCGGCCGTGGAGCCAGTGTTGAAGCGGCCTCATATGAAGCAATCCCAGTGGCTTGACTGTGGCTGTGGATGCCATATGCCCCAGGAGCCTCTGAAAGAGTTTCAGTGGGGCCGCTGTCCTGTGCTTGCGCGTACTCAGACAGTTCAACACTGACTGCACACGCTCCTCTGTGAGACTCCGCGAGGTGGCACTGTGCATGTGAGACGGCACATGGGAGGCGACCTCGACCATCACACTGTAACCTGCTTGCGATGTGAGAGTGTGAGAGAGGGGCTGCGAGTGGCAAGGGGGGGCCTCGCACACTGACAACTGCGTCCTCTTGTGACCTGGAGGATTGGGAAACTGCTCTTTTTGTGGAGAAGTGGGTACCACTGGACTTCGGAGAGCCAGCGGCGGGACAGACAGAAACACAAAATCCCCCTGGCCCTCCTCCGGGGGTGGGAGAGACACTGAAACTCTCTCCCGAAGAGCAGAATCCTTCCCCTCCAGGTCGCCCATTTCAGTACCTTGACTTTCTTGATCATTTGCCACCTGGCTTAGCGTGAGCGGGCTGGGCGCCTCATCCGCAACTGGCTCCCTGCTGTTTGGTGGGTGTAGGCTGCTGCTTCGCTGACTTAGCAGGGGTGGAGGACAATGCAGGCGGGCGCCCTCAGCGATGAGCGAACTGAGGCTGTGTGGCTGGCGGCGGGGTGGAGGCAGCAGCGGACCACCGGGGCAGGACATGTTTAATAGCCTCAGCCTGCTTCTGGGCAGCAGAGAACTGCTGGGCGAAGCTCTCTACTGCGTTGCCCAATAGGCTGCCCTGCGACACAGGGGAGTCCAAGAACCGATATTTATCAGTCTCCCTCATGTCGGCCAGGGTCAGCAATAGATGACGCTGCTGGACCACAAGCGTGGCCATCGCTTGACCAACAGAGCGCGCCGTCATTTTAGTCAACCTGAGGGAGAGGTCAGTGGCGGCACGCAGCTCCCCGAGCAGCTGTTGATCAAGACCCCCCTGGGGCATGTCAATCAACGCTTTTGCTTAGTAAACCTGCAAAAGGGCCATGGCATGCAGGGTGGAGGCAGCTTGTCCAAATGCTCTGTAAGCTTTCTCCGTCAGTCCTGACGAGAACTTACAGGCCCGGAATGGGAGACGCGGTTCACCGGACCACCCGGCGGCCGTTGGACACAGCTGCATCGCAACAGACCGCTCGACCAGGGGAATCCGCATGTATCCCCTAGCATCTCCGCCATCCAGGGCGGTGAAGGCGAATGAGGGACCAGGTCTAGAACTGATGCTATACGCCGTCTGCCACTTCATCATCACTTCATCATGCACCTCTGGAAAGAAAGGCATCGGGGCGGGGTGCTGGGGACCAGCGCGGGCCGCCCTGAGGTACCAACCATTAAGCCAAGATGGGCCAGGACACGGTGGAGGATTCCAGATGGAAATGGATGGTCGCTCCGTAGAGGGAAAAGCACGATCCAACGGCAGCACCACAGGCTGCAGTTCTGGAGAGGGGGCAGGGGCCGTGATCCTCAGATCACCCTGCCTACACACTGATGCGCCGTCACCCTGGCCAGAGCCAGAGAAAACAGCATAGGGGAGGGGACCTCCACTCCCTGAGAACCAAGGAACAAGAGTCTCGATCTCAGCACTGAGATAGTCATGTTCCCACAATGAGTACATGAACTATCCACAAAAGCAGCTTCAGTGTGCTGAACACCCAGGAACGTGATGCAGCGATTGTGACCATCAGCGGGTACCAGTGAACGACCACACCCAGTAACGCACAGACAAAATGTCATCTTGATAAAGATGCAGGGTTCGTCTGTGAACCTCTTTTAGATGGGGAAAACTCAGCTCTCTCGTGTCAAAGCACACAGGGAGTGTCACGATGTGGAGGAACTGGCCCAAATCGCAACAGATCTATTTTGGAATTGAATGCAAATACTGCACCAACAAGGGTAAACACTTTTTTTTACAAGGGTAAACAAGCTTTTATTTGCTGCTTTTGTTAGATTATTTTATTATGTGCTATGTGAGTACCTCTGATTATTCCTTCCACTTTATCATAACACATTCATGGCACATCATCCTGTCACCTCTGTCTCATATATTGAGTGGTGGAAGGAGGTGTTGTCAGGCCCTACTGCTGATTTCATACATGCTGCTCTTTGACAACTATGGAGAGAAAGAAAACATGCTTACACATTTCCTTTTTATGGTCTTGTGTAAATGATATACTGGGATGTGGCAGCTGGGGAGGACCGGACTTTGTGGAGGAGCAATGTTGCTGCTGTCAGTAGAATGAGAGATACAGGGTCATACACACACACAAACACCATATGCTACTCAGGATGAGAGCAAATAAAAGAAGATGTATTGAAGGAAAACCAAATTTACAAGTATGTTTGAATGAATACACACTGTTCAGTGTCATAAAAAAAAAAGAAAAGGGACTGGAAAACACACTGCTTGCCTTCTTGAATAACAGTGATATCAGAATCGATTAAGGGTATGTTTACATGACAACGATGTACAAAAAATGGAAAGGTTTTTTCTTTGTACAGATGACAACGTTATCAAAACGGTCCCAATTGACAGATCAACGAAAACACCTAAAACACTGTATTGTGCATTGTGTCAGGCCACTTAGTGAAGTCACTTTGTAAAGAAAGACTATGCGCCTGTGCACATACGCATTCTTTTACAGAGCACTTGCGCCAAATGTGTATAGATTTGCGTTTTTGTAGTTTACATGTTTTCCAAAAACTTCCACTTTGAGACCCGTTTTCAAAGGTTTGCATTTTCAGGCCCCCAAAATGTCATTGTCGTGTGAATGAACAGCTAAATGGTGTCATGTAAACGGCCCCTAAGACATCTCAGAATATAAGATCATATATAGGGGTTGTTTACCAAAGCAGTTCAGGAAAATTCAGGAAAATTTCAATTCAAAAATGAAAATTGTCCCTTACTTACCTACTCTCATGTTATTCCATACCTGTGTGACTTTTTTTCATGGAACTCAAAAAGAGATACATGAAAATACATTAATGTCCTGGTTGCTCATTTCCTTTTTTACCATGAAAGTGAACAGTGAACAGGAACTGTCAAGTTTCAAAAAGGACAAACAAGCATTATAAAAGTATAATAAAAGTATTCAATATGACTCAATCCTAGCTTAATATGCAACGAGAGTACTTAAACCTATGCAACATGAGATTATTAAACTTCTGTGCTTAACATGAATTCAAACATTTTGGGAAATTGAGGATCATAATTTTACTCTTCAACAGTGCACAGCATAAATGAGTACACCCCCTCTGAACAAATACAAAATATGTATTTTCTTAATGATTCCTAATATAATTCATGGAAAGATGGCAAAACTGAAATGTATTAAACATATACTTTATAAAAAGAGAGAAATATTTGTCATTTATATCTGTAAAATAAGTAAATTAGCCAATTTTGTTTAAATAAAGGATTGCAGAAATGAGTAAACCCTAAATTTAATTCAACAAATGTATAATATTACTAGTATGTTCTCCATTATTTTAAGTGTACTGCTCTGACCCTTCTTGGCACAGAGTGTACAAGTTCATGACAGATTGTCACATCTATCCTGTTTAAACTCCTGGATGATGACTTCCTCAAATGCCCTGATCTTGATGGGGATGGATACTCAACTCGTCTCTTCAGGTGCTCAAGAATGTTAAGATTGGGTGAAATATATGTTCACAGTTTTTCACCTTTCATGTTGAAAAAATGCCCAACAACGCAGGGAATGTGCGTTGTATTCACATTGGTGTGTGAATACATGACAGCATTGATAAAGCACAACACCCTCACACCTTCAGCACTCATACATCCCTATATAAGAGCTTTACTACCACAGAAATTCACTGTGGGAACCAGGCACTTCTCACTGTATCTCTTCCTCTAGCAACACCATAACATTTTGGATGCTGTTAGATCCAAAATGATTGACTTGGTCTCATGAGACCAGAGTATGGATTCCCATAAGTCTATATTTTGTAAATATGGGCCTTGGAAAAGGCTAACTGATTTTGAATTGCTAATTGAATTGTGCATGTGCTACAGCGGGTAGTTCCGGTGTGGACAACAACCATGCATGTTACTTATGTGGCTGCATCTTACTCTGGGAGATAAAAAATCACCCTTTTTATAGCTATTTTTTGTAGGCCGGTCAATTTTGACCAGGAACACCACAAGTGTGACTCTGTGCCATTTTGTACTAAATAAAAGCATTTCAAAACAAGCTTCCTGGTTAAACTTTAAAGTACTATTATTCACAAATAATGTTTTTTTTTCTGAGGTGCATAAGATCAGATCCGTACTAGGTAATGTTATTGCATTGAACTAAAACTTACTGACTTTGTTCACACAGAATATAATAACTTCTCAAAACTCCCTTTTTTTCCACAAAGGAAACAAAAATGAATTGGTGTTTCTTGAGTATTTTGTATGCATGTCCTGCTGTGTCATATTTTGTAATGTTAAGATTGCTCCCTTGTCTTAATATTTTTGTCAAATAAGTGTTTTCTCTTGTTTTAGTACAATTCTGGAGAAAATGGACCTTCTGGGGAAGAAAAAAAAAAAAAAAAATTAAAGGAAATAAAGGGAGAACAAAATAAGCAAGTTAATTGATATATCTCTGCTGGAAGTTATTGTGCTGTTGTTGTTGTTAACAGGCATGCTTTATTTGTTCTGCTTTAGGATTGCAAGTGTGCTGGGACAGGTGAGGGAGTGAGTGGGAAACCCACTGCTGCAACTTGGCCATGGTTTGTCCTCATGGATGAGGTGTTGGCCAAGTTCAGCAGTTGGTGAGCAGGATGAGAAGGACCCAGAGCCAACACCAGCATCAGCACCAGAGAGAAGGAGAAAATGTGACAGAGAGGATTTCATGGATTTGATCAGGGAAGACATGAGACATGAGATCAGAGGGGAGGAGAGCACAGGAGAGCAGGGAGAGGATGGACAGACTGTTTACTTTTCTTTAAAGAATGGTTGAGAAATAAAATGTATGCAAGTTAAAATTGGAAAATTAAACAGTTTCTCTATACATTATTTTTGTAATGCAATTTATTTGTAAATGAACCAAAGTAATTTCTGTACATTGTTTATTTTTATAATTTAAGTTCAAATGTGTAAATAAAAGAAGTATTGTTCTGTACATTTTTTATTTTTGTAATGCAAGTTATGTGTAAATGAAAATGTTTTTTTTTTTCTTAGGCATCATACCTTTACAATTCTCTTAATTGCCTGTTACAAATAGTCATGACCAGTGGGTTCCCTTTTCCAGGGCAGACACTTCTGCAGACAGATGGTTTCTCCAGGGAGCACCACTGGCTGTCTCCAAATCATCCCCTCACCCCCTCCCCACAGAATTTTAATTCACATACTAAAACATTACTTAAACATATTAAAATACCAATGACTTGCATAATTGTACTAAAATTGTGTTTATTTCCCCTAAATAAATGATTATGTCTTCCCTTTCGTCACTACCAAAACAAAAATTGAAATTTGAGCCTAGCTCAAAGATGCTAATCAGCACAGGATTAGCTAGCACAATTCTGGACAGTTGTACACACATAAAAACTAAATTTTACCGAATAACACTCAAAAAACAGTGATGTCACAACCGAAAGTTCACCACATGTTTTGGTTGTGACTGTTTCAGTTGTGACAATTTTAGATTTGTTTGAGCCTACCTCAAAGATGATAATCAGCACATGGTTACTTAGCACAGTTCTGAACAGTTGTACACAAATAAAAACTTAATTTTTAAAAGTTTGCTTTGTTGCAGAAAAAAAGGAGGCATTCCCCATAGCGCTAGATGCAGTGTCTCATTCCCTGTTCTCAGGGAACCATGGTTACATGCGTAACCTAAGACATTTGGTAGTGATGTTCCTTAAAATTACACCCAGATTTTCAGACTTTTGATCACATTTAATTCAAAATGATGATACCCATCTACTATGAAAGAGAGACTATGAGAGGGAGGGACAGGAATATTTTTTTTAAATCAGTCTCAGCCAATGGACTAAAACATACACTGTTTCAGCAGTGACATGAAAATGCAGGACACATTTTTTTTTTTTTTTTTTTTTTTTTTTTTTACATAAAGTTTCATGATTTCAAAACAATACATAAAATAAATATTTTTTTAACCACTTAAAAAATCTAATTATATATTTTTAAAAAGAACAATGGAAAAAAAAATGCAAAAAATATTTCAATATTTTCACAAGTTGACATTTAGGGTTAGGGTTCAGGGCAACCACCTCCCAAAATGATAGTACCCAATAAATGATGATTTTATATACATTAAGCTTACTGATATTTTAAATATTGTGGGATTCCATAAATAGTAGAAGGATCTTAGTAAAAAAATTAAACGCTTTTTTAAATGTGTTTTTTGATTGTGGGACAGCAGTTTGTTGTCAGCAGTCTGAGTAATGATATATATATATATATATATATATATATATATATATATATATATATATATATATATATATATATATATATATATATATATATATATATATATATATATATATATATATTTAAATAAAAATTCACCAATTTTGTTTGATTTAGTTATAATTACTCTGAAAATATCGTTTGAGTGCTCACTTACATGGGGTAAAAATGGCCACCACCTCCTCAGTGATGGACAGTGGAACTAGGCATTGCAAACAATCTGGAGACGACCCTGTATGACGCCCCACTCAGCAGCCAGAAAAGAAAAGGGTCTCAATTGCAGCACCACATCTGTGTCTACATTCACTTTTGAAGAGCTCCAGCAGAGCAGAACTGTCAGGGCCTTCCTGCTCAGCCAAATATCGGGCCGCATGTCTCCATCATTACAAAATCTTTGCAGCACTGGGACCCTCAAATTTAATGTGCAGTATAGGTTTCTGGTCTGGAAAGAGAGAATAAATATTTTTAAATAAACAACAGCTTGATATTAGCTACCTATCTGTCTAAAGCTATTTCAACAAAGTCATTGGTGGAAAAAAAAATTGTAGATACTTCAAGTAAAATGTACTAATACAACACTGTAAAAATATTAGAAGGCATATGTTCAAAATCATAGCTAAGTATAATATCTTAAGCATATACTCTGACAGAGTTTTACTTTTTTATTTGATTTATTTTTATTTTTATTTTTATTTTTATTACGGCTGCATTACCATGTATGTTGCATTGTACTTCTACACGTTTATGGTTGGTTAATTTGAACTTTTAAAATCTTTTATTACTTTATGGCCCAGTTTCACAGACAGGGCTTAGACTAAGCCAGGATTAGTCTTTAGTTCAATTAGGGCATTTAAGTAACTTTTATAAATATATAAATATATTACTGGTGTGCATCTTGAAACAAAACAATGACACTGACATATTTTAGGATATGTCAGTACAGGTTGCTTTCGGTTAAAAAAAAGCTCAAACGTGCATTTTAGTCTGGGACTATCTTAAGCCTTGTCTGTGAAACTGGGGGATATGCATCATAATAAGACCACATTTTTAGTGTTTCTATCAGGGGTGTTTCTAGAGTTTGATCAGTACTGGGGCACAGGTCCTTTGAACTCTGTTTTACCATGGTATATTTAAAAAAAAATAGGCCAATAACAACTTCATCAATGCAAGTTTACATTTTATTTGATACTTGACCATACCAAATTTCTATCAAAATTTATTTAAATAAACAAAAATGAAAAACAGTCTTGTTTTTACAGACTTGTACAGACTTTTTACACAAGCCCCAATTAATGTCAAACCCTGGTGTGCATCAATTAAGAGTTTATAGACTAAATATACAATAATCCCGTTTTGAGAAAAACTAAATGACAACAATTTAATAAGAATAGTGGTTTGTAACACACAGTTTAAATTAAATTCATTGCTGAAGATTTACTGATAAAAAATAAATAAATAAATAAAAATTAAAAAAAAGACTGATTTCTTCATATAGGCTATATACAAATGTGTTGTGTTTATAAACCTGTGAAAATAGTTTATGTGCCCCAGCCAAATTAAAAGAGATCAGCATGCATTCTTTTAGCAGTTAACAAGCTAACATTATCGATCAAATCTGTGCCAAGTAAATTAGATCTGGAAAATGGGATGTTCTCATTCAACCACAAATTCACATACTATTCATTAACACCAAGGATTAGCTCACTTCAGAATTCAGATTTCCTGATCATTTACTCACCTCCATGTCATCCAAGATGTTTATGTCTTTCTTTCTTCAGTCTAAAAGAAATTCCTGGGGTACAGCGGGTTGAAGTTCCACATTGCAGTGATCACAGCCAATGAATAAGGGTCTTGTTTAGCGAAACGATAATTCATTTTCTTAAATAAAAAAGAAAAAAAAAAAAAAAGAAAAAAAGAAAATACTTTTATACCACAAATGCTTGTCATGCACTGCTCTGAAAACAAAGATTTATTATCAATTACTATAAAAAAAAGAGTTTTACTATCAGTTACTTTACTTTTATTTGCAGTCTTTTATTTTTATTTACAATATAATTAATTTTGCTTTCAAACACAGTATGTTTAATTGAATAAAAAAGACACAAATGTAACTCCACAATGTCGCACTCGGATGTGGTCTGGGTTTGATGTCCACCCCAGGCTGCAGCGAGATGCTTCTCGTCGCAGAACACCAATCACATAGTTTTCCATTAAATTACATTATATTTGTCACAAATCAATGTTAATGTAGCCTACATATCTTCAGTCTAGGCTGGAAGAGTGACATCTCAATAATTTGTCTTTCTGTGATTTTAAAATGCTTCATATAGAGATATAATGATATAGATTGCCCTTTTACTTTCCATTTGCACTGTTTTAAAGCAAAACTCATCGACGGCCCTTTTTTCATTCTTGAAGTTTTTGCCTGTACTGTGATTAGATTCACTTAATCAGATAAGGGAAATAGGAGAGTTTCAAATTTGGCCTATCATACATTATGTATGATTTATTTTTGCTATAATACACATTGCAGTCACAGTGTCATATTCAGAAGGTTTAGCTAATGCTGGGCAATGTGAAGTAACTCTTTTCGACCACACACTTCTACCTCTAATCAGCAATCATATGATTCTTTCATGCTTTTTGATGGCAGGTTAGGGTTACACATTAATTTTACTTTCATGGTCTATGGACCCCCTGAAGTAACACTGGCCACCCCCTGGCCACCTCATATATAAAATTCTAGTTCTGCCACTGCCTAGGGTATGGGCTATCATTCCATTAGTGACATCTCTGCTTATACCTGGCTAGGTTATTATAAAGTTTGCTGTTTGCAATTGTGTGCATAATTTAATTTTTAGAGCAACAGTTCCTTCTAAGATTTTCTTCTCTGCTTTATATGCATCATATAAGTGTTTCTAAATGTTCTATTTCAAGTGAAGTGTTTTATTTATTTTTAATCTGGAAAAAAAAAAATTATTTGAAAAATACTAGGCTATATCTGGTACAATGTCATGAGAGTAATAAAATTTAAGCTTAATGAGCAAGGCAAGTGGAGTCGGGGAACGACCTGCATGAGCACACAGCTGGAAGGCCTCCATGTATT
Organism: Chanodichthys erythropterus; assembly: GCF_024489055.1. NCBI lineage: Eukaryota > Metazoa > Chordata > Actinopteri > Cypriniformes > Xenocyprididae > Chanodichthys > Chanodichthys erythropterus. The sequence goes on along the minus strand of NC_090227.1, from coordinate 12,027,086 downwards.
GAATACAGAGACTAAAGATTAAATGTTTTTCAAATTTTGAAAAAAATACAGTATTTTGGAAAATATGCTGAACAAGAAGACAACTCCAAAAATAAGAGAGCATCCATTCACCTCTACATCATTTTTGTATAGTTTTTATTGCTTTACCTTTGTCTTAGTCCCAGATTTACAATCCTAAAATAATACAGAGATCTTAAATCTTAATGAATGTGAGCATCATAATGAATGAAGTACAAATATACCATAATGTAAGAAATTATTGAAATAAATGTGACCCAGGACCACAAAACCAGTCATAAGGGTCTTTTTTTTTTAAACTGAAATTTATACATCATCTGAAAGCTGAATCAATGGAATACGCTTTCCATTGATGTATTGTTCGTCAGGATAAGGCAATATTTGGTCGAGATCTGGAATCTGAGGATGCAGAAAAATCTAAATATTGAGAAAATCCCCTTTAAAGTTGTCCAAATTAAGTCCAAAAATACAAAATATCTTTTACAAAATACAAAATATACAAAATATCTTCATGGAACATGATCTTTACTTAAAATATCCTAATGATTTTTGGCATAAAAGAAAAATCTGTAATTTTGACTCATACAATGTATTGTTGGCTATTGCTACAAATATACCCGTGCAACTGTGGTCCAGGGTCACAAATATATACATTTTGTTTAATTCAAACAAATTGATACTAATAAATTTTGCTGAATCTAAAGGAGATCCCTCAAGCTTGCCTTCAGGATATCATATCTAGATGGTCGCATATGTTGGAGGATGATTGAATTTGTCTCAAATGTGATAACCTTTTTTTGTAGACTGCCTCACTTTATTAATCAAAGGGAATTAATCAAAGCTCAACAAGTGAAATGTGACTCATGAAACACTGTTAAGCCCTCCGAGACCCTTATTTGTTCAGACAGAAACTTTCTACAAGGATATGCAATCACAGATCTAAAATTGCAACTTAGCCATTATGACTTCGGAATTGACTGGCTTTTACCTCAGCAATGCCAGTGAAAAGTTTAAAATTGAGTCTGACTATTTCTAGCACTCACCCAGTGTTTATCGCTGTCCATCCTTCCAGCTAAGAGAACATTTAGCAAAAAAGACCTGATGGGGTCCTATCATGCTCCTGTGTGTCTGAAAGTGGACACATGGAAAAATTGATTTTGAAAAAATTGCACTCCTTTCTGAGATATGTAGATTTCACACAATTTCAAAGTGAATGAAATAAAAGGTATGAAATAGGTCTTCTGAAGAGAGGATCTACCCCCTTCTGGTGGTGCATTAAATCCAGGCTCTGCATGTCCTGAAATTTGATTGCTTCAGGATAGATGTCTTTATACAGCCTCACTCTCAGCAGCACTAGAGTAAGAAGGTGTAGCTGTCAATCAGACCATCCTGCCCACAATGATGGATGGGAGAGGCAGAAGGCGCTAATGATGCTCCCCTCAGCACAGCAGAGCAGTGCACACAGAACTATACATCACCAGACTCCATCTGCTCCTGTACACAACAGATGAGACAAGTCTTTCAACTCTCACGACAGGAGAAAAAAATTTCAGAATAAGTGATTGTGATGGACACTGAATTGCTTAGAACTGTTGTTTATGTTCATTCTATTTTATACCAACAATATTGTCTAGAACATAAATGCTTAAGGAAGATTTTAATATATGTACAAATCCCAATTAAAACAGGAAGAGGCAGTTTAATTGTTGCCGTAATTGTAAAGTATTTGTGGTTGACATGCTCCTAAATTTTATTTCTTAAATTCTAAAATAGTATTATCATTGGTTGTGTAACATTAGGTGTGTTCGACTTTGGCTACAGCTGGATGTAACCCATTAGTGAGAGTTGCCTCTTGCAGAAAACTGAGACGTGAAGTCAGACACTTTCTGCTTCCTGTAGTGATGCTCATGCTGTGTTTGTATACTTCATCACAGCTGAAGTGAAATAAATGCAAAATTTGTCAAATACACAGATGTTTCAGAGACAATTTCATTCAATGCTTTATGTATTGCTTAATACTGTGTCTGTTTGTACAAGAATAAAGTTCAGTATAAGCCTATACTATTTAAAGATGCCATAGAATGGAAAATTTAATTTACCTTGGCATAGTTGGATAACAAGGGTTCAGTACACGGAAATGACATACAGTGAGTCTCAAACAACATTGTTTCCTCCTTCTTATGTAAGTCTCATTTGTTTAAAAGACCTCAGAAGAACAGGCAAATCTCAACATAACACTGACTGTTACGTAACAGTCGGGATCATTAATATGTACGCCCCCAATATTTGCATATGCCAGCTCATGTTCAAGGCATTACACAAGGGCAGGCAGTAGTAACGTCTGGAGCTGCACAGCTGAATCATAAGACTAGGTAAGCAAGCAAGATGTTACAACAGAGACACGGAGACTGAAGTAGAAGCAATCCAGTTAAGTATTTATTTACAAGCAGTAGAGCACAGAATGATAACAGGCAGATATAGCGTGATGAGAGATGAATGGGATATAATACTGTCCTTTTCAACTTGCAGATGCTGGATGAGAGATGCAGTTGAGGGAGACGATGGAGACACTCACACACACAGGTAGGTTTGCACACGGGGAGACCAGGAGACGAAGGAGATGAAGGAGATCGCTGGAGCAGGTAGGTAAGTCGTTTGGGAGTCCTTAAGGTAAGCATACATATCATGTAGTGCGAACGAGACCGGACAGTGAGTGTGTGTGAGTGTGGTGGCTTTATGGTGCTGGTGATTGCAGAGTAATGACGTGCAGGTGGCGGTGATTAGAAGGCTGGTGATTGAGTGCGTGGGTACTGCAGTGAGGTGGAACCTGGCGTGTCTGTGACAGTACCCCCCCTCCCACGGCCCGCTCCTGAGGGCCGCGGACCTCGACGCCGTGGTGGTCGTCCTCTAGGTCGTGGGGCAGGTCTGTCCGGGTGATTGGCGTGGAAGTTCTGTAATAGGATAGGATCAAGGATATCATTCTTGGGTACCCATGAGCGTTCCTCGGGGCCATAACCTTCCCAGTCAACGAGGTACTCGAGCTGACCACCACGGCGCCGGGAATCCAGGATCTCATGAACCACGTAAGCTGTGCCGTCCTCCAGGATGAGTGGAAGGGGGGGCTCGGCGGCTGCCACGTCAGGTTCTGTGGAGGGAACAACAGAAGGGTGGTGAGGTTTTAGTAGAGAAACGTGGAAAGTAGGATGAATTCTACTATACTGTGCAGGGAGTTGGAGACGGTAAGTGACGGGGTTGATCTGCCGAAGGATGGTGAACGGGCCAATGAAGCGGGGACTCAGCTTCTTGCAGGGCAGACGCATCCTGATGTCCCTGGTGGACAGCCAGACCTTCTGCCCCGGTTGATAGACTGGAGCGTCGGAGCGTCGAAGGTCGGCTGTCCTCTTGCGTCTGCGCAGGGCTCTCTGCAGTTGGTGGTGAGCTGAGTCCCATGCCCTCTCGCTCTCCCGGAACCAGTAGTCGACTGCAGGGACGTTGGAGGGTTCCCCATCCCAGGGGAACAGCGGGGGTTGGTAGCCGAGTACGCACTGGAAGGGTGTTAGTCCAGTTGTGGCTTGACGGAGGGAGTTCTGTGCGTACTCGGCCCAACCCAGGTACTGGTTCCAGGATCTCCTGGATCTTCCTTTCCGTCTGCCCGTTCGACTGAGGATGGTATCCAGATGACAGGCTGACGGTCACACCCAGGAGGGAGAAGAAGGCCTTCCAGACGTGGGAAATGAATTGAGGTCCTCTGTCGGAGACTATATCTTCAGGTATTCCATAATAGCGAAAAACATGGTTGAATAGCATCTCTGCCGTGGCCATAGCGGTAGGTAGACCCTCCAGGGGTATCAAACGGCAGGACTTAGAGAAGCGGTCTACCACCACCAGGATGCACGTGTGACCGTCAGACTCAGGGAGGTCGGTGACGAAGTCCACTCCCAGGTGTGACCAGGGTCGCTCAGGAACGGGCAGAGGAAGTAGCTTGCCGGTGGGAAGATGCCGTGGACTTTGGAGATGGCGCACTCCCTGCAGCCCTGCACGTACCTTCTGACGTCGTTGGCCATGTTGGGCCACCAGAAGCGTTGTTTGAGCAACGAGAGGGTCTCATTGACCCCCGGGTGACCAGTGCCAAGTGATGAGTGGGTATTGTGCAGAAGTGGAGTGCGACGTGCCCGTGTGACGTATTGCAAGCCTTGGGGGCAACCCGGCGGAGTGCGTGTGGAGGCATTGGAGGAGGGAATGGTTTCTTCGGACCACTGGATAGGGTTCACGAAGATAGACTCCGGCAGGATCTTTTCAGGCTCTTCGGGCTTGTCCTCAGGGGAATGGATGCGAGACAGAGCGTCAGCTTTAATGTTCTTAGAACCAGGGCGGTAAGAGATGGAGAAATGGAATCTAGAGAAAAACATGGCCCAGCGAGCTTGGCGAGGGTTGAGTCTTTTGGCAGCCTTCAGATATTCGAGATTTTTATGGTCAGTGAGAACTTGAAACGGATGAGTAGCCCCCTCCAACCAATGCCTCCACTCCTCGAGGGCAAGCTTGACGGCCAGGAGTTCGCGGTCACCGATGTTATAGTTGACCTCCGCCGGGTTGAGCTTGCGGGAGAAGAAGGCGCATGGATGAAGTCTACTTGGCGTCCCCTGCTGCTGTGAAAGGACCGCTCCCACTCCGGTGGTGGAGGCGTCCACTTCCACGATGAATGGTAGGTCCGGGTTAGGGTGGACGAGGAGGGGAGCGGTGGTGAAGGCTCTTTTCAGGGTCTCGAAGGCGTTGGTGGCAAGTTGGGACCAGGACAGAGACTTGGGCTGGTTACGGGAGTAAGTTAGTGAGGGGACTGACGATGGTACTGTAATTCTTGATAAATCTGCGGTAGAAGTTGGAGAATCCTAGGAATCGTTGGAGCTCTTTGATAGTTGATGGAGTGGGCCAGGACTGGATAGCGGTGACCTTCCCCTCGTCCATCCGGATGCCACTGTGGTCAATGATGTATCCTAGAAACTGTACGGAGGGTTGGTGAAAGGAGCACTTCTCAGCTTTTAGGAAGAGGTGAAACTGTCGTAAGCGTTGAAGGACCTCCGCAACGTGGTGGCGATGTTCGGCCAAGCTCCGGGAGTAGATGAGGATGTCATCAATATATACCAGAACGAACTTGTGGAGATACTCCCGGAGCACCTCGTGAATGAAATCCTGGAATACGGAGGGGGCGTTGACCAGGCCATACGGCATGACGAGATATTCGTAGTGTCCGGTGGGCGTGACAAAGGCGGTCTTCCACTCGTCCCCCTCACGTATCCGGATGAGGTTGTGCGCGCTGCGGAGGTCCAACTTGGTGAACACAGTGGCACCGCGGAGATGTTCCAGGGCCGCTGGGACGAGGGGAAGTGGGTAGCGGAATTTGACGGTGATCTTGTTGAGGGCACGGTAGTCGATGCAGGGCCTCAAGCCTCCGTCCTTCTTTGCCACAAAAAGAAGCTTGAAGCAGCAGGGAAGTAGACGGGCGGATGTATCCCTGTTCGAGTGCCTCTTTGATGTATTCCTCCATGGCCTTCTCCTCCGGTAGTGATAGGGGGTAAATGCGTCCCCTAGGCACTGGTTCACCCGGTAGCAGATCGATGGCACAGTCCCATGGCCGGTGTGGAGGAAGTTTGGAGGCGCGCTGCGGGCAGAAAACGTCACTGAAGGGGGCGTAGTCCGGGGGAACATCCACGGAGCGTTTCTCGACAGGGCTTTCAATAGAGGTGGCGTTCATGGAGAGAGACTTGGAGAGTGGAGACTTTGGAACAGGAAGCGCTGGGAAACAGTCGGGAAAGCAGTGATCGCCCCACTTCAGGATTTCGCCCGTGCGCCAAGAGATGGTGGGATTGTGTTGTTCTAGCCACGGGCGCCCTAGAACCACGTCAGCGGTGGATTCCTCCAGAACCAGCAGATGTACCTTCTCCGAGTGCAGGATGCCGACACAGAGTTGAAGAGGTCCCACATAATGACGGATGTTCTTACGGCTCAGGGGTTTGCCCGTGATGGAGTGGATTTGATAGCTAGTCGGAGACGGGGAGACTTTGAGGTTGAGTTGTCGGCAGAGGGCACCAGAGATCAAATTTCCTGCTGACCCTGAGTCGAGGAGCGCCACCACTGGAACAGAGGTGTTTGCAGCAGTAAGGATTACAACAGTAGTGAGTGGTTTCATTTTTTGGATAGAGGGAAAAATTGCACTCACCACGGGCCGAGGAGGACGGGTTGGGCATGTGGAGATGACATGCCCCGGTAATCCACAATATAAACATAAGCTCAGGGTCAGCCTTCTTTGTCTCTCATTAGTGGTGAGACGAGAATGATCAATCTGCATGGGTTCGGTGGCTGGTTCTGGAGAGCTGACGGGTTCGGACCGACGGAGGAGGTTGGTGATGGTTGACTGGTCCTGGTGCTCTAGGAGACACGACTGCATACGGGACCCCACGCGAATGGCGAGTTGGATGAAGCGTTCCAGTCCAATGGAGTCCTCGTATGCAGCGAGATGCAGCCGCATATTGGGTTCCAACCCCTGACGGAATGATGTGATGAGAGCTTGTTCATTCCATCCGCTGGTGGCGGCTAGCGTTCTGAACTGCAAGGCATATTCGTTAACAGAGAGATTACGTTGTTTTAGATTATAGAGTTTCTCACCAGTCGATGAATCCGTCAGAGGTCTCCCGAAGACCTCTCGGAAGTGAGAGACGAACGCCGAGTAAGATCTGACCACAGGGCCCTTTTGAGTCCACAGAGAGTCTGCCCATTGCAGGGCCTTACCTTGCAATTGCGAGATGATGAACGCTATTTTAGCCGTGTCGGTGGTGTAGAATTGCGGCTGCATCTCCAGGACCAGTTCGCATTGGAGAAGGAATCCGCTGCATTCCTCCGCCGATCCAGAGTAGGGCGCCGGTTTGGCCATGGGACTGGCGGTGAATGCAGGTGAGGAAGCGGTGCTGGCTGGTGCTGGAGTGGAAGCGTTGCTGGAGGAAGATGACGATAGCTGTGGTGTGAGTGCTCGGCGCAGCGTGTCCACGAGCTCTTGAAACGGGTCGTTGGTGCTCATACTGTGAAGTTGTTAAGGTCCGGTCTTCTGTTACAACAGAGACACGGAGACTGAAGTAGAAGCAATCCAGTTAAGTATTTATTTACAAGCAGTAGAGCACAGAATGATAACAGGCAGATATAGCGTGATGAGAGATGAATGGGATATAATACTGTCCTTTTCAACTTGCAGATGCTGGATGAGAGATGCAGTTGAGGGAGACGATGGAGACACTCACACACACAGGTAGGTTTGCACACGGGGAGACCAGGAGACGAAGGAGATGAAGGAGATCGCTGGAGCAGGTAGGTAAGTCGTTTGGGAGTCCTTAAGGTAAGCATACATATCATGTAGTGCGAACGAGACCGGACAGTGAGTGTGTGTGAGTGTGGTGGCTTTATGGTGCTGGTGATTGCAGAGTAATGACGTGCAGGTGGCGGTGATTAGAAGGCTGGTGATTGAGTGCGTGGGTACTGCAGTGAGGTGGAACCTGGCGTGTCTGTGACACAAGAACAATAGCGAAAAATGGCAGATGGAGCAATAATAACTGACATGATCCATGATAACATGATATTTTCAATGATATTTATAAAATTGTCTTTCTAAATGTTTCATTAGCATGTTGCTAATGTACTGTTAAATGTGGTTAAAGTTACCATTGTTTATTACTGTATTCACGGAGACTAAAGCCGTCGTTATTTTCATTTTTAAACACTTGCAGTCTGTATAATTCATAAACACAACTTCATTCTTTATAAATGTTTCAAACAGTGTGTAATGTTAGCTTTAGCCACGGAGCACAGCCTCAAACTCACTCAGAATCAAATATAAACATCCAAATAAATACTACTCACATGATCTGATGTATGCATGCAGCATGCACGACAAACATTTTGAGGGTTATATTAGCTCTGTGAACTTTGCTTATGCTGTTTAATGCAGTCGCGAGCTTGGGGGCGGGGAGCGCGAGGATTTAAAGGGCCCGCAGCCTGAATCAACGAATTTATGATTATGCCCCAAAATAGGCAGTTAAAAAATTTTATAAAAAAAAAATATATATATATATATATATATATATATATATATATATATATATATATATATATATATATATATATATATATATGGGGTATTTTGAGCTGAAACTTCACATACACATTCAGGGGACACCTTAGACTTATATTACATCTTGTGAAAAAACATCCTAGGGCACCTTTAAATACCAATGAAGTTTATCAGTTTTATTTTGATAAACATGACACAATGTAAAATCTCAAATACATGAAAAGAGCTATTACTGTTATAAAAATGCAGATTTGTCAGCATTAGTGGAACTAATAGTGGAACGGTCGGTAACACTTTAGAATACTGATCCTTCATTAATGAATAACTACACAGGAACAAATGAGTAATGCATTATTAACACTCTAGTAACTACTATTAACTAACAATAAACTCTGATTAATGAATTAGTAACAGTGCTCAGTTGTAGGTGGTAGTTCACTATTAACTAATCAGTAACTACAGTTCCCTTTCAGTCGGTCACGTTCGACGTACGTCAGTATTGACCGACGAATTGGGATATCGCTTAGAGAGCCCTATCAGCTTCGTGTAAACTAAAACAAGCCAATGGAATTGGCGTGCGATATATGCATAATGCGCACCGCCCCCGACAGGTGTATATAAATAGGAAGCAGATGCAATCGCACTCTGTCTTTCGCTTCGGAGCCATTCAGTGGTGTCCTGTTTAAGAAGACTGTTTTGTGTGAACTAAACTGCCTCGAAGAGGATTCACAGCAAGCCGTGTTTGCCGGTGTAACGGTGCTACAGCAAGGTCGCGAGCTCCCGAGGATCCGAGCTATAGCTCTCAACTGCTGTTTTCACAGCACACGCCTAAGAGTGAAGTGTGTGTTTCGATTTGGGCCAGTTCCTCGGTGTGTCCAGGGAGTGGTGTACCTGGCACATCGCGTCACTCCCTGTGTGCTTCGGCACGAGCGAGTTGACTGTTTTCCCCTTCTAAAAGAGCTTTACAGACGAACCCTGACAGTATGTCATTTCGTCTGTGCGTTAATGGGTGCGGTCGTTCCCTGGTCCCTGCTGATGGGCACAATCGTTGCATCTCGTGTTTGGGCATTCAGCACGCTGAAGCAGCTTTTGTGGATGGTTCATGTTCCCATTGCGGGAACATGACTATCGCGGTGCTGAGGTCGAGACTCTCCTTCCTGAAGTCTCAGGAAGCGGGGGTCCCCTCCCCTATGCCCCGTTCGACCATTTTTTCCGGCCCGGGCCGGAATGACGGTTCGGCGATGTATAGGAAGGGTGACCTGAGGATTACGGTCAGGGCTTCCCCACCAAGCGGAAACGCTCCTCGGGCCCCTGCACTCATCAGCACCGCAACCCATCGTGCCACCGTTGGTTTCCGCTGGGCCCTCTACGGACTGTCCAGCCGTTACCTTTGGTGTGCCAGTGGCGGATCGGATATCGATCGCTGCATCGGAAGGTGAGCCTGAGTCCTCGGGGGAGGAAGATCCGGACGAGCTGCCGCCCGGGACGGTAGCGTTGCCCGAATCGGCTGTGCTCTCCCGGGCCACCTTGTGCGTCGGGCTTGAGTGGAACCCTCCACCCTGTCCCGGCCCATCTCGGTTGGACGATTGGTACTTGGGGGGGGGTCGCGCTGGTCAAACCCAGCGTCCCACCCCAATGCCTTTCTTCCCGAAAGTACACGATGAGGTGACCAGGTCTTGGCAAGCTCCGTATAGGGCTCGTACAGGGCCTGGTCCCTTGTCCGCCTTCACCTCCCTGGACGGCGGGGAAGCCAGGGGATACGTGAGGATCCCGCCAGTCGAGCGGTCTGTTGCGATGCAGTTGTGTCCAACGGCCGCTGGCTGACGCGGTGAGCCGCGTCTCCCGTCCCGGGCCTGTAAATTCTCAGCCGGTCTGACTGAGAAGGCTTACAGTGCCTGTGGGCAGGCTGCCTCCGCCCTGCACGCGATGGCCCTTTTGCAGGTTTACCAGGCAAAAGCGCTGTCGGAGTTGCCCCAGGAAGGTCCTGACCAACAGCTGCTTGGGGAGCTGCGCGCTGCCACTGACCTTGCCCTCCGGGCAACGAAGGTGACAGCGCGTTCTGTTGGCCAGGCGATGTCTACTTTGGTAGTCCAGCAACGCCACCTCTGGCTGGCCTTGGCAGACATGAGGGAGACCGACAAACATCGGTTCCTGGATTCCCCCGTGTCTCCGGTCGGCCTTTTCGGCGACGCGGTGGAGAGCTGTGCCCAACAGTTCTCCGCTGCACAGAAGCAGGCTGAGGCTATCAGACATGTCATGCCACGGCGGTCCGCTGCTGCCTCCACCCAGCCGCCTGTGGCTCAGCCTCAGCCTGCTCGTCGCCGAGGGCGCCCGCCTGCGTCTTCCTCCGCCCCTGCTAAGTCGGCAAAGCAGCAGCCTACACCAGCCAAACAGCAGGGTGCCGGTCGCGGATGTGGTGCTCTGCCAAGCCAGGTGGCAAGCGGTCGGGGAAAACTCGGCCCTGAGACGGGCGACCTGGAGCGGAAGGTTCCTGCCCTTTGGGAGAGTATTCCATCTGCTCTCCCACCCCCGGAGGAGGGCCGGGGGGATTTTGTGGCGTCTGTCCATCTACCGCCGCTGGCTCTCCGGAGTCCAGCGGTACCCACTTTACCACAAAAAGAGCAGTTTCCTCAAACTCCAGGTCACAAGAGGGCGCGTTTGCCAGTGTGCCAGGCCCCGCCTCGCCACTCGCAACCCCCTCCCATTCCGCCAGTAGGCGGCAGTGTGATGGCGCAGACCGTGTCCCGTGCGCCGTCTCCCATTCGCACTGCTGCCTCGCAGAGCCTCCGGGCGCTCCCATGCCGTCCGAGTCGGGTCCCTCTCTGCCTTGCTGCCCCACCCCCGGTGCGTCTGTGGTGCCTTTGGTCCCGCTGGCTCGGAGTCTGGAGGCGAGGATCACGCTTCCCAGCCCGTCCCGCTGGCTCATTCGCACCATCAGACTCGGCTATGCGATTCAGTTCACCCGGCGTCCCCCGGTTTTCAGGGGTGTCCACTTCACTCAAATGTCGTTGGACAGTGCACCTGTTCTCCGGGCGGAGATTGCTGTCCTACTGGCGAAGGATGCAATCGAGCCGGTCCCTCCAGCCGATATGAAGTCGGGGTTCTACAGCCCCTACTTCATTGTACCGAAAAAGGGCGGTGGGCTACGGCCAATCCTGGATCTGCGCGTCCTGAACCGGTATCTTCACAGGATTCCGTTCAAGATGCTCACGCAGAAGCGTATTTTCGAATGCGTCCGTCCCCGGGAATGGTTTGCAGCAATAGACCTGAAGGACGCGTACTTTCATGTCTCGATTCTGCCTCGACACAGACCCTTCCTCCGGTTTGCGTTCGAGGGTCAGGCATATCAGTACAAAGTCCTACCCTTCGGGCTGGCCCTGTCACCCCGCATCTTTACGAAGGTTGTGGAGGCGGCCATTGTTCCCCTCAAGGAACAGGGGGTTCGTATTCTCAACTATCTCGACGACTGGCTGATCCTGGCCAGCTCGCGAGAGCAGTTGTGCGAACACAGGGACATGGTTTCAGCTCACCTCAGCCGGTTGGGTCTTCGGGTCAACTGGGACAAGAGCAAACTCGCCCCCGGGCAGAGGATCTCTTATCTCGGTCTCGAGCTAGACTCGGTTGCACGGACTGCGCGTCTCACTGAGGCGCGCGTCCAGTCGGTGTTGAACTGCCTGAGCTCGCTCAAGCGCAGGACAGCGGCTCCACTGAAAGATTTTCAGAGGCTCCTGGGGCATATGGCATCTGCAACCGCGGTTACGCCGCTCGGATTGCTTCATATGAGACCACTTCAACACTGGCTCCGCGGCCGGGTCCCGAGATGGGCGTGGCAGTGCGGCACACTCTGTGTCCCCGTGACACCGAGCTGCCGTCGCACCCTTGTCCGGTGGTCGGACCCTTCGTTCCTGCGGGCCGGAGTACCCCTCGAACAAGTGTCCAGGCATGCTGTGGTCTCCACAGATGCCTCTGCCACGGGATAGGGGGCAACGTACAACGGGCATGCAGTGGCAGGTCTTTGGACGGGGCCTCAGCTGCATTGGCATATCAATTGCCTCGAGTTGCTAGCGGTACGTCTTGCGCTGGCCCGCCTCAAGAAGCTGTTGTCAGGCAAGCACGTTCTAGTCCGCTCAGACAGCACTGCGGCTGTTGCGTACATCAACCATCAAGGTGGTCTACGCTCCTGTCGCATGTCACAACTCGCCCGCCATCTCTTGTTGTGGAGTCAGAAGTATCTGAGGTCCCTTCGGGCCACTCATGCTCAGGCTGTCTCCCTCCACCCTCAAGGTGTATGTTGCCGCTATTGCCGCACATCACCAGTTGAGGGTAAGTCCCTGGGGAAACACGATCTGATCGTCAGGTTCCTGAGGGGGGCCAGGAGACTGAATCCTCCTCGCCCTTCCTCCGTACCCTCTTGGGATCTGACCCTGGTTCTCACAGCTCTCCGGGGTCATCCCTTTGAGCCTTTGCAATCAGTCGACCTGGAACTAATGTCTCTTAAGACGGTTCTTCTGGTTGCATTGGCTTCCCTGAAGAGGGTAGGGGATCTGCATGCATTTTCGGTCGACGAAACGTGCCTAGAATTCGGGCCCGCAGATTCTCACGTCATCCTGAGACCCTGGCCTGGATATGTGCCCAAGGTTCCTACCACTCCCTTCAGAGATCAGGTAGTGAACCTGCAAGCGCTGCCCTCGGAGGAGGCAGACCCAGCCCTAGCTTTGCTCTGTCCCGTCCGCGCTCTGCGCGTTTACGTGGATAGAACACGAAGCTTCAGGACCTCAGATCAGCTCTTCATCTGTTATGGAGGCCAGCAGAAGGGAAAGGCTGTCTCCAAGCAGAGGATGGCCCACTGGATAGTGGATGCCATCGCCTTGGCGTACGAATCCCAGGGCGTGCCTTGCCCGCTCGGGTTGAGAGCCCACTCCATCAGAGGGGTGGCCTCTTCCTGGGCGCTGGCTCATGGCGCCTCGCTGACAGATATCTGTAGAGCTGCGGGCTGGGCGACACCAAACACGTTCGCTAGGTTTTATAGCCTACGTGTAGAGTCGGTATCCTCACGTGTACTCGCATCCACTAGTCGGTAGACGTGTTGTACCCACTCTAAGTGTCGGCTTGCAATGCCATTCCCGCCACTGGCCGGATACGTGCATACTTTCACTCCAGTCGTGTTCCCCGCTTGGCGAACCCTGTCGAGTTCCTCCGCCTCCCCCTTCGGCTCGGACATTGCGGAGTGTCTGATGCCAGGCCTAGATCCGTCGCTGATGCTGTTTGTTGGCTGGGGCCCATATGTCGTGACTCCTCTACGTGAGCAGTCCCATATGTGTAATTATCCACGGTTTAAAACTCCCTATGGGCTGCGCTGGGCACTGGAAGGGGTTTCGTAACTGTGGCGCTTTAGTTGGGATCCCAATTCATCGGTCACTACTGACGTACGTCGAACGTGACTGACTGAAAGGGAACGTCTTGGTTACGTATGTAACCCTCGTTCCCTGAAGGAGGGAACGGAGACGTACGTCCCGTCGCCACAGTTTCTGTACCCTCGCTGTAGCGCGGACACCAGTTGTCTCCTCAGCGAAAAACAGAGTGCGATTGCATCTGCTTCCTATTTATATACACCTGTCGGGGGCGGCGCGCATTATGCAAATATCGCACGCCAATTCCATTGGCTTGTTTTAGTTTACACGAAGCTGATAGGGCTCTCTAAGCGATATCCCAATTCGTCGGTCACTACTGACATACGTCTCCGTTCCCTCCTTCAGGGAACGAGGGTTACATACGTAACCGAGACGTTTTTTCATACCTCTAAGAGAACTACTAAGAACCACTATATACAGGTTCATAATTAACATGAATGATGCATAATGTATAATTAATTCTAAAGTAAAGGCCTTGGTAAACCACTAGTAATGACTGAAGTATTACTAAATACTTAAGAAAGAATTACTAATTATTTGGATCAGTATTCTAAAGATAAAAAACATGATACCTCTCTAGTAACTACTGTAGTCATTGTAAACTTTTGATGTTTTTGTACAGTAATTCCTTATGATATATTTGGTCACACACAGTAATTACTAGTGGGTTACCATGATCTTCACTTTAGAATACTGATCCAAATAATTAGTAGTTCCTTTAGAAGGATGTAGTAACACTTGAGTAATTACTAGTGGGTTACCATGATCTTCACTTTAGAATACTGATCCAAAAAAGAAGTAGTTACTTTAGAGTTATATAGTAACTCTTGAGTTATTACTATCCAATACTTTACAAAAACCTCAAAAGTTTACAGTGACTTCAGTAGTTACTAGAGAGTTATCATGCTTTTCACTTTAGAATACTGATCCAAATAATTAGTAATTCCTTGTTAGGTATTTGGTAATACTTCACTCATTACTAGTGGTTTACCAAGGCCTTTACTCTAGAATGAATTATACATTATTCATTATTCACATTAATTACGAAACTGTATATAGTAGTTCTTAGTAGTTCTCTGGGAGGTATATAAAAAACAGTAGTTACTGATCAGTTAATAGTGAACTACTACCTTTAACTGAGCACTATTACTTACTAATTCATTCACCAGAGTTACTTGTTAGTTAATAGTAGTTAATAGAGTGTTAATAATGCATTACTCATTTGTTCCTGTGTAGTTATTCATTAATGAAGGATCAGTATTCTAAAGTGTTACCGAACGGTCTGCACAGTGCTGCATGAAGTCAAACAAGCCTATTGATAGTGGTAACCCAACTTGGATCACATGTGCCAAGATAACTAATCATATTATAGCCTTCACGTCAATAGATGTGTTCAACTTGAAGTGGTTCTGCGCAGACTGATCGGTATATGATACCAAAATACCACGAGAGTGATTCAATAGCATAGTGAGCTGTCTGCGCTCTAATCGCTCTCGCGGTACTTTGATATCATATATTCTTTAATATAGTCTTTTCTTTTTTTTTTTTTCTTTTTTTTTTTCCTGGTTGTTGATGCTATTCTCTTGTATCTACTATTGTTTGATACCCTGTTATATTGTATCTGTATCTGCTGACTGATTAATTAAATAATAATAATAATAATAATATTTTCCCACGTAATAAGTCCCAGGACAGTGATTATAGCACTCCGTCTCAATTGGACAGCCACACACACATATGTATAAATAATAATAATAATAATAATAATAATAATAATAATAATAGTAATAATAATAATAATAATAATAAAGCTTACAGAAGCTTACATATCTCCCAAGAAGACAAAATAAGTACAATTTGGCTCTTAATGCATCATGTTGCATTCTTGAGCATCAGTGAATGTTTTTACCCTTTGTAATAGTTGTCCCTCAATTGTCCTCAGCGTGAATAGACGGATCTCAACATTATTCACTTTTGTAAAGGGTTCAAGCATGCAGAATATGCATCTGTGTGGTAAACTGAATCCTAGCTGTTTAAAAATTTTTTGTGATTTCTTATAAAACAGATATTTTTTTTCTAAAAATATTTAAATATTTGAATATTTAAAGGGTTAGTTCACCCATGAAAATTCTGCCATTGATTACTCACCCTCATGTCATTCCAAACCCGTAAGACCTTTGTTCATCTTCAGAACACAAATTAAGATTTTTTTTTAATGAAATCCGAGAGGTATCTGACTCCTCCATATGCGGAAATTTAACGACCACTTTCAAGGTACTTTTCAAAGGTACTTAAGATATTGTTAAAATAGTCCGCATGACCGCAGTGGTTCAACCTTAATGTTATGAAACAAAAAATAACGACTTAACCTAATTCAACAAAATCTTCTCTTCTGTCATTCTCCGACACTCTTTATGTTCAGCGCTTCTGTGTTCTACATCAGAACGCTGATTCATTCTTGGCCGCCCTTGCGTCAGCATCACACGCATGTGTCATGCTGAGCGAATACTGAGCTGGCGGTCTGACATAGAAACTGGAAGCGCTGAACGCTCTGTTTGCTGTTAGATTTTGTAATGTTTTTTTTTTCATTTGTAATGTCAATCTCAGTGCCAATTACCCATATAATGCTGAAATAAATTCCAATCCCTAACCCTAACCAAACCTTTAACCTCATTGTAGCACATCCTGAATCATTACTGTTTGTCACAACCTGATCCATCCATAACATTTCTGAACTGTGAAGAAATAGAGAGAAATAACAATCAACCTCACAACAACCACTGTAACTGTGGGCTGCCAGCTGAACAGCCCTGCTTTATAGGGTCTTAATGTTCCAGTACTAATTCTAAATATAACAGTAGTTATCTGTCAGCCATCACCTCTTAGACCTTCATAAACAAATCACCATGTACAACTTAACATAATGACAGCTGATAATAGCATTAAAAAAATGGAGACTAGCTCATGCAGTCAAAATAAAGAGATAGGGGGAAAACAATACACTCTGTTTGTCATCTTTATAGCTTCATTTCAACAAGGAACTTGTTGTCCCATCTGCTACTGAACATTGCGACTAAATTAATGCATCAATCAATCATACACTCCTGCATTTCAATACAACATAAACAAACCATCATCAACAAGTAGGCATCTAAAATACTAAAGACATGTAAATTAGGTGCAAAAACCTCAAAAATAATGATCACGTGTGGGATAAGTTCTGTGGTCCATTTCTATAGCTATTCTATGGAATACATGGTTGACAATTTGGAACAAATAATTTAATTAAATTTTTTTGAATTTTTTGTCCATTTGTGTTATCAGTCCCTAGGCAAAAATATCTGGATCTTTTCTTTTTCTTACTCTCAATCACATTCACATTCATCTCATATACTGTAGACACATAAAACATAAATAACTTGTAACACCATTTACTGAAATTAAAGCAATCGTTTATGGGTGGGTAATTTATAATGTGATTTGGATTTGGAAGTTTTTGCTTTAAATAATTATTAGCAATGTTTGTACAATTTTGGCTAAAATTTTGGATACTTATTTTGGTGATCCATTGAACAACAGTGTTTTCACACTATACAAAATTATTTTCCCAATCAGTATATTTATTTTGTTCCCAGTAAAAGAAACCTGTATATTCTGAAAATAAAAATATCAAAGGCAATTTTGCTCCCTTTTAACAAATTTATCGTGTTTTAAAAATATATAGATATACGTTTTTGTTTAGTTTTTTTTCTACAAGGTTTTACGGTTTGTTACATCTCCTCTGTTTTCCCTTTTTCACTTTAAACCAAATGTTCTAAGTAACACTTTTCAGTTGATGTGTGAAAATGTGAAAATTCAGTAATCTGTACTATTTGTGTACTATGCCTTTGTTACTCTAAAAACCCTAGTTAGGATAAATTGACATTTTGTGTGACATTTTGTCAGGCAAAAAAAGGAGGTTCTCGAGTGGGGAAACCTTAATAGAATTTTCGATCATTTCACACATCTGCAGCTATATTTCTCTTTTCTTTTTTTCACTCATTTTTGCAAAGTTCACTTGAATGTTATGAAATTGCCAATAAAACAAATTAAATTTCTGAGAACATCACAGAAGTTTCAGAACTGATGCTGTTTCCCAAAAATAGTTTTGTCTGAAGTCACCATTATGGTGGTTAGTGTTTCCTTTGTTGGGACATTTGGCACTTCTTAAATTATATGAGTATAGTTGTCTTCCAGTGCAGTGGTTTTACAAGTGCTCTCAAAGGAAAAGTATGAACCAATATAAATGGCCTGACTTCAAATTAGATCATAATACACATATAATGTTGATGTATATTACTATTAACCTAGCCTGACTTCGTCATACTCATATTCTAGGCAGAATGTGAGTCTGATACTGCTCCATTGCACTTGAATTATGGGGCGTGTCTTAACCGAACCAGTAAAAAAAAAACTCTGCACTCAATTGGATAGGCCTACAACCAATCAGAGCAACGCAGTAAGTGACGTATGTTGAACTTGTACTTAAACTTTTGCCGAATCCCGTTGGAAGGACGGCAAACACATCTTTCCCATCGACAAATGCCTTGATTGCGGTTCTTTGTTCGTTTTTTAAAATGAATGCGCTGTCGATTTCTTTTATTACAGACGTGATAGCGGAATCTAAACATCTTACTTCTCCAGCAGTCATCGTTGGTGAAAACCAATTCAACCCAAGCGCTCTTTGATGACGTGGGTGGTTACGTAACCGCAGATAGCCTGTCCATCATCGATTAAAGCCCGCCCTAGCAATTTGATTGGCTCGGCCTTCTGGGAGCCGAGCATAATTACTCCACAATGGATCGATTCCAGACCGAACTTCCCGTCACAAAAATGTTGTGGGCGGGGTTCGGGCTGGCACCCAGGCTACTATTAACCCATTTGTGCCCACATTTTTCTGAATGGTTTCATGCATATAGTCCTGTTAATAGTGTCCTATGTGAGCATGTTCTGCATTTATTTTCCCCAGGTTTTTTTTTTTTTTTTTTTCTTAAAAAAAACATGTTTGAATGTGCAGCAACTATAGTTGCAGGTGGGCAAATATGTTGTATGCACCCCTCAATGTAAAATTTAAATAGGAGGAGAACATTTATGCATCTAGCTCAAATTAGCTGCTTTCACCAGATCAATAAAAGTTGAAGAACATTCAATGTGAACACAAAAAAAGCTGCATCTAGATTATAATCTCTTGAATATGAAAACACAACAAACAACAAATCCCTTTGTCTTAAAGTGGTGGAACATAGTGCAGAACAAAGTGCAGCCATTAAGTTGTTCCAACAGAGTGTTGTGAATCAAAATGTAAATTACATTAATTAGAAAAAAAAATACATCTATATGTGATAATTCACACAGGTATATTTGTAGCTATAGCCAACAATACATTGTTTGGGTCAAAATTATATTATTTTTTTCTCTTTAATGCCAAAAATCATTAGGATATTAAGTAAAGATCATGTTTCATGAGGATATTTTGTAAATTTTCTACCATAAATATATAACAAATCCTTTTTGTGAGTGGATATACATTGTTAATGACTTAATTTGGTCAAATTTAGGGTGATTTTCTCAATATTTAAATTTTTTTGCACCTTCAGATTCCACATTTTCAAATAGTTGTATCTCGGCCAAATATAGTCACCTTTCAGATGATGTACAAATCTCAGCTTCAAAAAATGTACCCTTTTGACTGGTTGGTCCAGGGTCACATATAACAAACAAACTAAAAATAAATAAATTAAAAATAAATGAATTAACAAATAACAATATATAATATATATAAAAAAATATAAAATATTATGAAAGCAAAAAGCACTAAACAAGACCAATAACCTTTATTTATTAACCCGTTAAGCACAGTATTCCCATTTCTCCATGATATATGCACTTACAAGTCATTTGCCCTAAGTATACAAAAAACTATAGATCTCGTGTAAGATTTGTTTTGTTTGGATGATTCTAGAGACCCTCATGATTACGTGGATTATATATATATATATTTATTTATATTATATATATAATCAACAAAAAAAATTATTAATATTAACATGAAGATTACTTTTCATTGGGGGGGTTTGCCTTTGCTATGCTTCCTGGAAGTAGGGGTTGGAAGATGACAGCCTCATGTCACAGGAAGGAAGTAAATACCTTTTTTTTTTGTTCTCGAAATCCTTTATTTGGATGTTTTCTTGCATGTCATTGAGACATAAAACATGGAAAACATCTAGAAAAATACTTACAAGAGAAAAATGACAACCATACACTGCGGCAACTATAGTTGCTGGTGGGCTAAAATGGGTTAACACCTGTATCATAAACATCACACTAATGTCACATATACTATTAATGGGGTTAATATAATCACCATTAAATTGTGATGATATCTTGCAAGTGACTTCAGTTGTTTCACACACAGTCATCAACAATCAGCATGCAAAACACAATGATGCTTACAATCTAATTATCTGAGTTACCAATACTCACATTTTTTTGTTATCTTTACCGTCATACACGTTATTTATATAAAGTTGTATTAAGCTTTATCAACTCAAAAATTATGAACTAGCCTTCTTGCAAATTTTAAGGCAGTGTTGATAACAAAATACATTTAGAAATTATATGCAGACGAGGTTATAAATAAATGCACTGGAAACAGGCTGCATGGGCAGTGCTTTATCTCGGGTAATTCTTGATGTTGCACATAAAATTACCTGCAATTTGTAGTTTATTTTGTGACAATTAAAAAATAAATTCTGGGTAATTTCAGCATGGGATTAAACTTTGTGGGTTACTTTATAGAAATTCCTCAGGTGACAGAATGGAGAAAAAACCTTGGGAGAAACCAGGCTTAGTCGGGGGAACAGGCCAACAAACGATCATGGTGTGATTATGATTCAGGCTGCATCACAAGTCAGAAATCAGATTGTGGATTGGCAGCATTCAGATGTTTCGTCCGCTTCATTTTGCTTGATTGGATTCATCACACCAATATGGAGACAAAGCTGGTCATAGGCCTGTGCAGAGAACTTCTCTCATTCTTGTGGTCTTTGCTGATGATCTGTGCTGATGGCTGTTCTGTCGACGAGGCCTTCACAGGGGATTGTCTAGTTGGCAGGATCTCTGCTGACAGTCAGGGCTGTGTTGTGGTTGTGGCTAGGTACAGGTCCATCATCTGATCTGGATATTGACCAGATGCAGTTGACTATGTTAACCTCAGAATAATCTGAGCGACTAATATTAGCATAAATGCCATTCTACTTCCGATGTAACAAGTATATTGGGTATTATGGGAAGTGGTTCTGGTCCCGGTTGACATAATCTTTACAGCCTAACAATCCGATGTGAATGTGGCAAGCAGGATGTGGCTGAGGGCTGTGAGAATGATACAAGTCCGGTGCTGTATTGGTCTCGTATCTCACAGAGGGGCTCAGAAGGATAAAAGGAGGAGCGACAACAATCAAGGACAAGAGAGGACCAGGCCTGGGTTATTTTACTTTATGTTTTGTTTGTTTGTGCAGCAGTCATCTGTGAGGGGGCCGCCTGTCAGGGGCCGGAGGGAGCCGTCATTGTCCATCAGACGGCGGAGTGGTGTTGAGCCATCCACCGAGGGACAAAAGGAAAATTATTATCAAGCTAAAGTTGGATTTTGATTGAATCACTTCCGTTGTAAAAATTGTTCATTATTACTTTTGGGGCCACTGAAATGACACCTTCCCTACTGAAAAACGAATACCTTTAATGCATTCTTGCCTTTCATTTATTTGTTTAGTCTATAGGTTTGCGTGTTTGAGTGTGTATGTGCGCAGAAGCTTGGTCATTTTAAAAAAGTGATATTTGCCAAATTACCTGTCTGGTCCGCATAATACATTGAAAAATTAGTTGTGTCCGCGGATCTATGCGAACTGGAATAATTTTGATAACATTTTATCTATACATAGGGAAAAGAAAGGGAAGGAGGCCTTCGCAGGGGATAGTTTAGTTGACACTTTAGGGCTGCGTTATCATCATGTCTAGATGCAGGTCCTTCATCTCATCTGGATACGGCCTGGATCTGGCAGGCTGCGACAAACCTCGGGATAAACAAAGAGAGACAAATATTAGTGTAGACACCATTCTTTTTATGATGTAGGGAATACATCAGGTGTTATGGGAAGTGTTCCCAGTTCCGGCTGACCCAATCTATGCAGCCTAACAATTTACATGATTTGAATTATAGAAGTAGATAATTGTTTGTGTGTATGCAAGTTTAAACAGATGTGTTTTTAGTCTAGATTTAAACTGACAGAGTGTGTCTGCTTCCCGAAAAATGATAGGAAGATTGTTCCAAAGTTTAGGTGCTAAATATGAAAAGGATCTACTGCTTGCAGATTTTGATATTCTAGGTATTATCAACTGTCCAGAATTCTGAGATCGCAATAGACGTGAAGGACTATAATGCATTAAGAGCTCACTCAGATACTGGGGAGCTAAACCATTTAGTGCTTTGTAGGTAAGTAGCAAGATTTTAAAATCTATACAATGTTTAATAGGGAGCCATCAAGTGTTAGACTGTATTCTAGGTTAGTATTGTATCAAATTATTAAATGTTAGTACAAAGTAGTTAAAGACACTTCATATAAACTGGGTCCATTTTGTGCATATAAACAATTTTTGCCAACTGGGTGTATCAAGTTGACTTTGCACAGGTTCTTGTAAAAAAAAAAAAAAAACTTACGTAGTGCCCTCTGTACACATTTTTAGAAAAAAATCTATGCAAATTTTCATACATGAGACCCCAGAATAGACATGGATCAGAAAGCAAGCACTGGCAACTGCATAGATAAAGAGATCATGGCATGTATATTATTATTATTATTAGCAATATCCTAGTAACCATCCACAACAACCTCACTACGGCAAGTTTTCATCAGCAGCAATCAAAATCAAGCTTACATTGTGAAGTCTAGTATTTCTTACAATTTGTCAAATATGAATGTTAACTGTTATCCAATATAATGCAATGTGAAATGAGACTATATATCAACTATATGATATTTGATTTTAATCGGTTACTTAAGCAGACTATTATTATAATTAAAAACAAACAGTGTATTGTTGTTGTGTGGATTCCATAGATACGTTGATTTAATATTGAACTGTTGCATATTTTTGACAAAACTCTAATTGAGAATTTCTTTGCATGAAATATTCATTTGAATAATTAAGCTGAAACAAACAACATAATCAAAACAATACTTATTTGAGCAGTTTGTTGCATGTACAGCAGTAAGACAATGTAGAGACAAATTTTACATGAATTTCTCCAAAGTAAAAGAGTCATGGTTATAGTGCAGATGTCACCATGGGAACAAGCAGTTTAACTTGTGTTAATATGTCTGGGATTAGTAGACATTGCCATTCAGCATTAGGAATCTAGCTCCAGTCTGATTCAGTGTTTATTTCATTGGTAATAACTACATGGTTAAACATTAATTCCTCAGAGAATCATATCACCATGGATAAACACTCAAGAAAGAACAGCAACCATCACAACCACTGAAACAATTTTAGAAGCGTATTTCAAAAGGCATCAACAAGCAACAGCAGCACCTTTGTAAATAAAATAATAACACAATAACAATAAAACACTTAATCAGCAAACCAACAAAAAATACTTAAAATATAATTGTACATTTCTGAAACAAAGCATAGTCATCTATCACCAGAATCTGCTTCAAGTGCTGTTTACATGTATCGTGTTGATAAAATGTATATCTGCAATAATCCATCTTGCAGTAATAACTCCTTTCTCCACATCCTTGCCTCCCCCATTCCACATTTTCCTTGAAAGCAAATGTTTATTAAATTTGCACTTAAGAGGGGCCTGTATCCCTTGCCAATATTTTAAAGTGAGATCGTCTAGATTTGACAAGCACATATGACAGCTACAAGTTTGGAGACATTAAAAAGAGAGGGGAAGCAGGGAGCCTCAGAATGAGACAAAAGAGCGTTTTAGCTGTGAGTTGAGTCCCCAGTGTGTGTATTTTGATCATTCTGTGCCTCATCTGCCCTCAATCTCATCTCGATCCTCATCTTAGTGCTGTATTTGCTCAGCCTGATGAGGAATGCAGCCTTTTGAGAGCACCCCAAGCCAAGAGAAGGAGAATATATATGGTCAGGGCATTTAGACATAGTGTGTGAATATTTTGATTTGCTGTACAAAAGTGAAGAAGTTCGTGGAGTTTCATGTCATAGTGTGGGAAGCATAGGAAATATCCTTATAATTTGTGAACCCCCCCCCCCCTTTAAAAGAAACTACAGATGTTTTGTTTTGTTAAATTGTTATTTTATTTAATTTAATGTTCTTTTATTTACAATTGTTTATTTACTTTCATTTTGGAGATGGTTAAAAATGCATAGCATTATCAGGCGCCGACTGGGCAGCAAAAGGAGGAGTTGCTGGGGCCCGAGGGTTGTTGCCGGGTCCTAGAGGGAAGAAGAAAAAAAGATAATGATGATGCACGATGATGTGCGCGCTGTTAAGTTTTGTTTATTTCTGCTTTAATAAATACCACTTGATTTCCATTTCATCACGCTTGTCTACAGCTTTGTATACTAAGTGTGCAACAAATATTGGCGAGCCAGAAGCCAGGAGAGATCGCGGAACAACAGCCGAAGCGGCGCGAGGAAAACAGGCGGAGCTAAAGCGCGAGCGAGAGACGCGATCGGAAGACGCGATCGGAAAAAAACCATGGATCTAGAACAGATGCAGGACAAAATTGCAGAGAGTCTAGTCCGGCTGGATTTAGACCAACTGAGAGAGGTATGCTTCTTCATGAAGATTCCTGTAAATGAAGGAAGAAAGAGACATGCATTAATAAGACTGATGAGTGAGGCTCTGGAAAAAAGTGTTGAAGAGGAGGAGGAAGATGTAGCACAGCAATATCTCACAGAGTTGTTAGCCTTGTGCAGTCATCTGAAAAACAAAGATAGGGATACTCAAACAGTGGAAGAGAGTGTGGAGGGTGGCATGACTGAACTACAGTGCTTGCAAAAGCAATACTCAGAACTGCAGATTAACTTTCAATCAGCTACTAAGCTTTTGGAAAATGAAATGAAACGTCTGAGTGATAAAGTGAGTAAAAAAGAAAACAGTCAGTCACAGCCACAACAAAATGTCTTCCTTGAGCAAAGAGTACCAATACAACCACCAGAAGTGACAATACGTCGTGAGTTCAGAATTTGTGGCCAGATTGGTGAGAGAGGGCAAAAAGATAAATTATCATACACAAATCTCATGCATCAAATCAATGTGGGCCTCAAAAAGGGACACAGTGAAACTGAAATCATAGAGGCAGTAGTGAAAGCAATTAGCCCTGGCTTGAGTTTGAGAGATATGCTGGAAATCAAAAGTGGGTTGACTCTCTCACAACTAAAGACAATTTTGAGAGGCCACTTTAAAGAAGATAGCTCAACTGATCTGTACCACCGATTAATTAATATCACCCAAGATGTTCGGGAATCTCCTCAGAATTTTCTGTTCAGAGCAATTGAGCTGAAGGAAAGGCTGCTTGTGGCTGCGAGAGAAGTTGATTCAGATGAGCAATACAGCCCAGAGCTAATACAGAGGAAATTTTTGAGATCGCTGAGTACTGGATTACTAAGCGACCACATCAAATTCCAGCTGAAGAGTAGTCTGGATGATCAAAATGTTCCAGATGAAATTCTGATTGACAAGATGAACGAAGCAGCAAGTTTTGAATGGGAGAGACAACAAAAATTAAGAAGAAACACAAGTAGTAAATGGGTGAAAGTAAATGAAATGCAAATGGAAGCTGGTGCTTCATCACATGACACATCAGTAGGGGCTGCATGTGTGGTAGACAAACCGGTACCAGCTAAAACAAATGTTAAATGTCAGAAAACTGTTGCAACACACCGAGATGCTGAGTGGATAGAAATAGTTAGGGAGCTGAGAGAGGAGATGGCTGAATTAAGGAGGACAGTACAAAGTGTATCACAACCTTTTCGTATGCCCCCCCGCAATGCAAAGAAGGAGTGCACAGCCTGCCAGGAAAGTAACACAGGTGAACCATGTGACCACTGCTTCAAATGTGGCCAGCAGGGTCATTATTCCAAGGGATGCCGGACGGCCAGAAAATCAGGGGGAAAAGTCAGTATTGCCAGTAACACAATAACTCACCTCTCCACCGAAGACTCTGAGCTAATGGAATCCAGTGAGAAATTTACGGAAGAGCAGCTAAGTGTAGTAACTGGGCGAGGTTCTACTTACATCAGCCACATCTCACCCAAACACCACTCAGAGCTGTTGAGCCTCATTGGAAAAAGATGTACGGTGAGTTGTTATATTGAAGACGTGGCAACCCAAGCATTATGGGACACTGGGTCTCAAATCTGCCTCCTGAATGAGAGGTGGAGGGCCAGAACAGATTCCCCACATAAAAGTGCAAAGCCTAGAAGAAATCCTGGGGCCCGGCACACTTGTGGGTAAAGCAGTCAACCAGACAGCCATCCCGTTCTTAGGCTGGGTTGAAGTAAGATTCCAGCTAGGCACAGAAACCATAGTCCCGTTAGAGCTCAAGGCCCCCATGCTAGTCACTGCAGAGGCTAATGTAGCAGAAGAACCCATAATCGGCTATAATGTCATCGAGGTGCTGTTGAAAAAGGGATCTGAGCAACCACCCCAAACCACAATACAAGCTGTGAGTGCTGCTTTCTCCATCAACAGTAAACGTGCTGAGAAGCTGACCAAATTAATCCAAATGAGTGACCCTCAGAGCAGTGATGGAGTAGTGAGGTTGGGGCGTCAAAAGGTTGCCATTCCACCAGGCTTGACCAAAGTTATTAAATGTGGTGTGAGGACCTCTTCTTTCCCTTACCAGCAGGAGGCTCTTTTCATTCCTAATGAAAGTCCCTCTTGGCCAGATACCCTGGAGGTTGGGGAAACAGTTGTTAGCCTTCAAAAAGGAACATGGTCACGAATATCCATCCCTGTAACAAACAGAACAGAAAAGGATATCATTCTGTCACCCCGAACTGTTTTTGGTCAGGTTCAGCGGGTTAAAGCCATTTACCCATTAGAAGCAAGGCCGGTGGAGAAAACGGCAAAAATTGAGGCTGAATCTGAGGTTAGTCCCAACCTCCAGCACATAGCCAGGACTGATTCAAAGGCTGGGGAGCAGACAGAAGGAGAGAATAGGGAACTATGGGACCCCCCTGTGTTACTTACCCATTTAACTCCAGCCCAGCAGCTGAAAGTGAAAAAAATGTTAAGAGAAGAAAGTGGGGCATTCTCCAAAGATGAATATGATGTGGGATGCATACCAACACTGCAGCTACGCATTAGGTTGTCTGATCACACCCCAGTCCGACGAACATACACTTCTGTACCAAAGCCCTTACACAAGGAGGTGAAGGAGTATTTGGAGGACTTGTTAAACCGGGGTTGGATACGGAAATCAAAATCCAACTACTCTTCACCTATAGTGTGTGTGCGAAAAAAGGACGGGACGTTGCGTCTCTGTTGTGACTATCGAGAGCTAAACCAAAAGTCCATCCCCGACAGACACCCCATCCCGCGCATACAAGATATGCTCAACAGTTTGCAAGGCAGTGCTTGGTTCTCTGTACTAGATCAAGGCAAGGCATACCACCAGGGTTTCCTGGAAGAAAGCAGTCAACCCCTCACTGCATTTATTACACCCTGGGGTCTGTATGAATGGGTGAGGATACCATTCGGTCTGTCTTCAGCTCCTTCAGAGTTCCAGAGAAGCATGGAGGAGTGTCTCTCAGGGTTACGAGATGATGTTTGCCTTCCGTATCTGGATGACAATTTAGTGCATAGCAGAACTTTTGATGATCATCTTCTGGATATTCGTAAGGTGTTACAACGGTATCAGCAGCACGGGGTAAAGTTAACAGCGAAAAAATGTGAACTGTTCAAAAACAAGGTGAGGTTTCTTGGGAAAATGGTCTCAAAAGAGGGCCACACCATGGATCCGGCCGAAACTGCACCTGTGCTAGCATTAAAAGAAAAGAGGCCAGCCACAGTCGGAGAGCTGAGAAAAGTGCTGGGGTTTATTTCATATTACAGGCCCTACATTCCCAATTTCTCAACCATAGCAAAGCCATTATATAACCTGCTGTCCCCAGAGAAGCTAATGGAAGAAGGAGCTGTAAAGTTGAAAACAAAGCAAAAGGCTGCAAAGAACGGCAAGAAGCAAAATCAACTTCCTCTTACCATCCAATCATATGGACTGACAAACACCAATCTGTACTCTGCCAACTCATTGATTACCTCTCTAGCCCGCCAGTCCTTGGGTATCCTGACTTTGATGCTGCATTCGTTCTTCATTGTGACGCTTCACAGGACGGGCTGGGGGCCATCCTCTATCAGAGACAGGAAGGGAGGTTAGTAGTCATAGCTTACGGCTCAAGAACTCTTTCAGCTGCCGAAAAGAATTACCATCTTCATTCTGGCAAATTAGAGTTTTTAGCTATGAAATGGGCAATCTGTGAGAGGTTCAGGGATTACCTATATTATGCCCCTTCATTTGTAGTATATACTGACAATAACCCCCTGACTTATGTCCTCACCACGGCCAAGTTAAATGCCATAACACACAGGTGGATAGCTGAGTTAGCAGATTTCCGGTTCACAATAAAATACAGACCTGGAAAAACGAATGCAGATGCGGACGGGCTGTCCAGGATGCCCCTGGACATGGAGAAGTATATGCAGACCTGCACCCAGGAAGCTTCAGCGGAGGTAATTTCCAGTGTGGTGGAAGCATTATCTGTAAAGAGGGATGAGGGAGAGCCATGGTTGTGTCCAGCAGTCATTGCAACAGCGCTCGCAGATGAGGAACATGAACAACATGCATTACCTGCATCACCTGTGACACGAGTATCCAGTGAAGCCTTGAAAAAAGCTCAGGAAGGGGACCTGATGATCTTGAAAATCTTGCAGTATCTCAAGGAAAATCAGTGGCCTCAAGGTGAAGAACAGTGATGAGACAACCAAGGCATTCATGAGGGAGAGAAGCAAACTGTATCAGGATGAGAATGGTGTCTTATATCGAAAGACTGTTACGCGCTCACAGCTGGTACTGCCTAAAAGCTTACATAAATTAGTCCTTCAACAGCTACACCAAGAAATGGGCCATTTGGGCGTGGAGCGGACACTGCACTTAATCAGGGAACGGTTTTATTGGCCACACATGCAGCGAGATGTGGAGCAGCACATCACTAAAAAGTGCTGTTGCCTGAAAAATAAGAGGCCCAACAAGCCTACAAGAGCTCCACTGACCAACATTGTGAGTACATACCCCCTTGAGATTGTGTCCATTGATTTCCTGCACTTAGAGAGATGTAAGGGAGGCTATGAGTATATACTGGTCGTGATGGACCATTTTACCCGGTTCGCACAGGCTTATGCTTGTACCAACAAAGCCGCTAAAACTGCAGCAGAGAAAATCTTTGGAGATTTTGTCCTTAAGTTCGGGTTTCCAGCTAGGCTCCATCACGACCAGGGCAAAGAATTCGAAAATCAGCTGTTTGCTAAGCTCCAGCAGTACTGTGGTATTCACGGTTCACGCACCACCCCATACCATCCGCAGGGGAATGGTCAGGTCGAAAGGTTTAATAGAACCCTCCTGGCCATGTTGAGAACTTTAACAGTTGAGGAAAAAGCTGACTGGAAAAGTTCCCTTGCGAAGGTGGTACATGCGTATAACTGTACACGCCATGAATCCACAGGCTTTTCACCATACTATCTCCTCTTTGGCCGTCACCCCAAACTTCCAATTGATCTCATGTTTGGTCTGAGCCCCAAAGATACAAGTACTTCCCCTCAGGAGTATGCAACCAAATGGAAAGAGAGAATGGAGGAGGCTTACCAATTGGCGTCCAAGAGGGCTCGCAAGAGTGGGGACAGAGGGAAGGAGAGGTATGACAGGAAGGTGCACGGCGCAGAATTGGATCCAGGATGCAGAGTCCTTGTCCGAAATCTCACCGAGAAAGGTGGCCCCGGCAAACTCAGATCTTTCTGGGAGCAGAAAGTTCACATAGTGACTCAAAGGAAATATCCAGACAGCCCAGTGTATGAAGTGAGACCAGAAAATGGCCAGGGGCGAACGAGAGTGCTTCACAGGAATTTGCTGCTACCATGTGACTTTCTGCCTGTGGAAGAACTAGATACATCAGGGAAGAAGAAAAGGCAGGAAAAGAAAAGGGCTCACAAAAACACAACCAGTAACAGAATTGAACCTACCAGTTCGGAGGATGAAGATGAATGGGAATACATTGACGGAGTTCAGCTGGAATCAGCTGATGAGCCTGTTAGAAGCACTCTCAGACCAGAAGCAGAGAAGTTCCAGCCACGGAATGAGATAATGGACCCAAAACAGTATGATGGAGATAGGGAACAGTTCCAGATGACATTGGATGAGGAAACAATGGAGGAGCAACCTGCAAATGAAGAAGAGACACTACAGGAGGACACTGTACACACTGCACGGAATGAAGAAGAAGGGCAGCTGAAACTCACTTTGGAGCAAGAAGAAGAAAAAGAAATGCAACAGATGAAAAGCTTACCAGTGACGAGACTCAGGATGAGCACGATCAGCAGCGAAAGTATCCTTTGAGAATTAGAAAAAGCACAAAGACGTTTACGTATGATATCCTAGGCCAGCCTACATTCACTTAAGGTTAGAAGGTAATATCTAGTCATTGAAACTAGAAAATGTGTTTATAGGAGTGTTTAAGATGTTGCATTAATTAGTTTTGTTAGAAACTGAAGTGTTATGAAATGTTCAGATATTTGTAGTTCTATTATAGTATTCCAGTTTGTTGATGCAATTTAGTTTCTTCAGGTGGACACAAGCTCAAGATGACACTGCAGACGGAAGAAGGAAATAGTATGAACTCTGGCAGTATGTGCTTGAATATTGCGAGTGATAAGGGAAAGTCCACAATAGTTGTATCCATTTGGGTGTTTTTCTTGAGGGGGATGAATGCTCAGGTCAAAAGGTTAAACCTATTTTCAGTATGAGTATTTTACCTGTGAGTATTCCAGAGTGAGTGGTGGGTTATCATAGTGCACGATGATACCTGCCACACCCAGGTTATGTTGAATGGGGTTAGACGTGATGTGACGGAACTGAAATGTATCAGGAGGCAGTACTCAAATTGAGCCCCGGACCTGTTTATTTCATTCATTAGAGATGTCAAGGACATGGCCTGCTAAATGTAAAGTAATGTATAGTAATGTCGGGGCGACATTTAATTTTTGAGGGGAGAGTGTGGGAAGCATAGGAAATATCCTTATAATTTGTGAACCCCCCCCCCCTTTAAAAGAAACTACAGATGTTTTGTTTTGTTAAATTGTTATTTTATTTAATTTAATGTTCTTTTATTTACAATTGTTTATTTACTTTCATTTTGGAGATGGTTAAAAATGCATAGCATTATCAGGCGCCGACTGGGCAGCAAAAGGAGGAGTTGCTGGGGCCCGAGGGTTGTTGCCGGGTCCTAGAGGGAAGAAGAAAAAAAGATAATGATGATGCACGATGATGTGCGCGCTGTTAAGTTTTGTTTATTTCTGCTTTAATAAATACCACTTGATTTCCATTTCATCACGCTTGTCTACAGCTTTGTATACTAAGTGTGCAACAATAGTTAATAAGCTTGTTTGAGATGCACTACACTGGCCTGCCACCGGCTGGCGAGATCTGCCTTTTGCAGGCTGAGGAGGAGTACAGAGACAGCCATCAGTTCGGACACTTTGTGCTTTCCGTAATGTACTGAACCAATGTCATTCATGGCAGACCACACAATTTTTGCATTGATTTTAGCCGAAGAAGTGGATGTGATTGAAATTACCTTGAATATCAGATATCCAATGTCAAGATTGGTTAAATACAGGAACTTGTCTAAGAAAAAGTATGCAACACACATCATCACAGAATCTGACCAATGAGAATAAAGTGTGTCGTCATCAAGGCTTTCGCAGCCAATTTTGAGCAACTGCAGATTCTGACCTAGGCGGCTGGTCTCATTTTGATCTCATGGTACTTTGATGGCACGTGATCATAAGGCGGCCAGAATGCATTGCTTTTGCCAGGCGGCAGCCGATCTTTGTCAAACAAGCCTATTATTTCCTGGTTTACCATGTGCTCCCCCATGTCATATGATTCCCTTGTCCTCATGTCATCATGTCATGTTCTTCCCTAGTCTCATGCGGTATGTTGTCATTGGTTAATTGTCTTGATTATGCTCACAGGTGTCCTGTTTAGTCACTAGACCTTGTGCATTTAAGCCCTCATATTTGCCATGTTACTTTGTCTAGCTTTGTTCCCTGTTACTGTTGTTGGTGAGTGTCTTGACTTTATGGACATTATGACAAATGTATGTGCATTGTTGTTGTAGTTGTTGTTTTTTTCATATATAATTCTTACTCTTGCCTAAATGTTTTATTTTTTATTGTAATTTATACTGTGGTGTTTACCTTATTTATAATATATAAATGTATTTTAATGTCCTGCATTTATTGTCTGGGTGCTAATGCTTGCTAAACTGTCAATTTGGCACAAGTGTACATTCATAGCCTCTAAATACATACTTATTTAATACTTACATACCTATTCAACCAATTCTGTGAATATGAAAAGAAAAAAAAAAAAAGATATTTCTTCTCTTCAAGAGATGAGGTTTCATCTCTATTTAATTGGTTTATTTTAATTCACTCAAGGACAGGAAAAAGTCAGCATTTGTAAGATGTCTTATTTTAGCTCTGTTCTTGTCTCTGAATGGTGTTAATTAATGTTAACAGTCCAAATCTGAGAGATGGTTTTGAAAAGGTCAATTACTAATAAATAATACTCATTATTTAAAAAAAGAGGGCTTACATCACTAATGAGGTATTATGTGAAAACTTGGCAGTAAACTTAACTTATTCTTGTTCTAAGAAATAAGTGGAACTACAGTAGTACAGTGTTGCCAGCTTATAAAAGTAGGCCACTGACAACCATGCCGAAAGTATGGCAGGGCGATGCAGTGTCTCGTTCCCTCTTCAGGAAAACAAGGTTACAGCCATAATCGAGACGTTCCCTTTCAAGGTAACTCGCGCAGCGTTGAAGATGCTGTGGGAGCGCTTATACCCACACTGCCATATTGATAAGTGCCTGACTAGTGTGAAATCGTAAAAGCATTAGAACGAGAGCACCCGAGCCCTTGGTGTAGAGCTCAAGTCCAGTTCTTAGAACCTCACGAATGTGTGCACTGAGGACCAGCCTGCTGCATCACACACATATTGGAGTGAAACTCCTGACAAGAGAGCTTTTGAGGTAGCCATACTCCTGGTAGAGTGGGCTCAGACTAACATAGGGGAATGTTGTCTGGCCGACTCATAAGCAAGAGAGATAGCCTCGACTATCCACTTGCTCATCCTCTGCTTAGATGCTGGGGACCCTTGTCTAGGACACCAAAACTGGGCACAGCAGATTATGTTTCTGGTCTAGATCCCTGAAGGGAGGAGGACAGAAGGCATGCAGCACAATAGATCTAGCCACATTAGTGGGGACCTTAGGAATTTACCCTGTCCTAGGGTGAAAGAATGCCTTTACCATGCTGGGTGCAAATTCCAAGCACAGGGCAACCGAAAGAGCTTGAAGATATTCTATCCTTTTAAGAGAAGTGGTAGCTAAGAGGAACAACATCCTGAGAGTCAAATATTTGATGGGAACCTCTTCAATAGGCTCAAAGGGAGCCAGGGACAGGCCTTGGAGTACCAAAGCCATGTTCCAAGCCAGCAACCTAGTCACTGACTGATTCAGATGATGCAGGTGTAAAATGGGACGCAACCCTCCATCCTTCTTTGAAATGATAAAGTACCAGCTGTAGAAATCTCTTTCTCTGTTGGGGAGAGGTACATGTTCTATGGCCCCTTTCGTGATTAAATACCATATGTGATCTAATTTTCAGCAGTAAGAAAAAATAAGTGTTTTTAAGCTTGTTGTTTTGCAGAACATCACAGTTATACAGGTGCTGGTCATATAATTAGAATATCATCAAAAAGTTGATTTATTTCACTAATTCCATTCAAAAAGTGAAACTTGTATATTATATTTATTCATTACACACAGACTGATATTTCAAATGTTTATTTCTTTTCATTTTGATGATTATAAATGACAACTAAGGAAAAAATAAAAATAATCTCAAAATTCAATATCTCGGAAAATTA
The DNA here is from genome assembly GCF_024489055.1 of Chanodichthys erythropterus. Taxonomy (NCBI): domain Eukaryota; kingdom Metazoa; phylum Chordata; class Actinopteri; order Cypriniformes; family Xenocyprididae; genus Chanodichthys; species Chanodichthys erythropterus. Next base: position 11,993,263 of record NC_090227.1, on the reverse strand, counting down.
GAATATTACTTAAGACCGATACAAAGAAAGGATTTTTAGAAATCGTGGCCAACTGAAAAGCATGAACATGAAAAGTATGAACATGTACAGCACTCAATACTTAGTTGGGGCTGAATTACTACAGCAATGTGGCGTGGCATTGAGTTGATCAGTCTGTGGCACTGCTCAGGTGTTATGAGAGCCCAGGTTGCTCTGATAGTGGCGTCCAGCTCTTCTGCATTGTTGGGTCTGGCATATTGCATCTTCCTCTTCACAACACCCCATAGATTTTCTATGGGGTTAAGGTCAGGCGAGTTTGCTGGCCAATTAAGAACAAGGATACCATGGTCCTTAAACCAGGTACTGGTAGCTTTGGCACTGTGTGCAGGTGCCAAGTCCTGTTGGAAAATGAAATCTCCATCTCCATAAAGTTGGTCAGCAGCAGGAAGCATGAAGTGCTCTACAACTTCCTGGAATACGGCTGCGTTGACCTTAGACCTCAGAAAACACAGTGGACCAACACCAGCAGATGACATGGCACCCCAAACCATCACTGACTGTAGAAACTTTACACTGAACCTCAAGCAACGTGGATTGTGTGCCTCTCCTCTCTTCCTCCAGACTCTGGAACCCTGATTTCCAAAGGAAATGCAAAATTTACTTTCATCAGAGAACATAACTTTGGACCACTCAGCAGCAGTCCAGTCCTTTTTGTCTTTAGCCCAGGCGAGATGCTTCTGACGCTGTCTGTTGTTCAAGAGTGGCTTGACACAAGGAATGTGACAGCTGAAACCCATGTCTTGCATACGTCTGTGCGTAGTGGTTATTGAAGCACTGACTCCAGCTGCAATCCACTCTTTGTAAATCTCCCCAAAATTTTTGAATGAGTTTTGTTTCACAATGCTCTTCAGGGTGCGGTTATCCCTATTGCTGGTACACTTTTTTTTCTACCACATCTTTTCCTTTACTTCGCCTCTCTATTAATGTGCTTGGGCACAGAGCTCTGTGAACAGCCAGCCTCTTTTGCAATGAAATTTTGTGTCTTGCCCTACTTGTGCAAGGTGTCAATGGTCATCTTTTGGACAACTGTCAAGTCAGCAGTCTTCCCCATGATTGTGTAGACTACAGAACTAGACTGAGAGACCATTTAAAGGCCTTTGCAGGTGTTTTGAGTTAATTAGCTGATTAGAGTGTGGCACCAGGTGTCTTCAATATTGAACCTTTTAACAATATTCTAATTTTCTGAGATACTGAATTTGGGATTTTCCTTAGTTAATCATCAAAATTAAAATAAATAAACATTTGAAATATATCAGTCTGCATGTAATGAATCAATATAATATACAAGTTTCACTTTTTGAATGGAATTAGTGAAATAAATCAACGTTTTGATGGTATTCTAATTATATGACCAGCACCTATATGGCATGCTGCTATATAAATTAAAACATATTGCTGTTTTATTTTACTGTATCTGCACCAGTGGTATAGTCTGTGTATTTGTTAGGTTTGTGTGTCACCTGAGGCCAAAGTTTGATTTTTACCAGAAGAAAAAATGTTTTTGTTTGAAGTTTAAGGTTCGTACAAACTGCTGTGTTGGTATGAGATTGTGTTTATACTTGTGACTTGTGAAAGAATGAATTTTTCATGAATTGTGTGATGAGAAAATTGAGAAAAACTGTAATAAAATCTGTGTCCTTAAAATGTGATTTTTTTTTAAGCCACACAATACAAATTTTAATTTCCACCTGTGTGAAGATTAAGGAATAAAAATAGACTTGCAGAATCTCCATGAAACACTGTAACACTGTAAAAGACGTCACAAGCATGTTGCTTGTTATTATGAGAGCTGATTAACTTGCAATGATGCATGTTAGTGTGCAGATTAAACTGTAGACTATAATGTTTGTAAATACATTTTTTGATAAACAGGAGCAGTCATACGCAACATCATCTAGCAATAATTAATGGCACATTTATTTACTGTTATTGAAATTCGATCGTTTTGAAGTTGAATCATGCAAACATTGTTGTTTTTGTTGTTGTTGTTTTTTTTTGTTTTTGTTTTTTTTCTCATTACTGTCATATCTGAGTACTTGAGTGTCTGTGCCTATTTCTTGCCAGTTTAAAAAGGAATGTTTTGTTCTGGGGTGGAAGGAAATGACACAATGTCTATTTGCATTCTTCACTCTTTATAGTGACTGACATTTTATGCCATGCTTGCTTATAATGAATGCTAATTGGGAATTTAAAATGCTCTGGTTGTATGATAAAGTGTGCAAACTCTTGAACAAAAGGCTGTAACACCTATCTCTGAAGTAAGTGGTGTGTTTTTGCAATAGAGAAAGAAGCAAGAGAGCATTAGAAACGGAATTAAAGATTAAACTCAGTGACATGATCTCTCCTCAATGTGTTATTCCCCTGTTCCTCTATCACTCTTTAATTACTGAGAAGCAATTACAAACCTCCCCTTCCACTATGCTGTGCAACACCACAGGGCAGCAACAAACATGCCATATTTCCCAGCATGCATCACTCTTCTCCCATATAACCTCACCTCATGTATGTTCCAGCCTGATAAGATATATAGCGGTGAACCACTACAACCTTATTCCTCATAGAATCTCATCTAAGCCACTAAAGGAAAAGTTCACTTTAAAATGAAAATTACCTTAGCTTTACTCACCCTCAAGCCATCTTAGGTGTATATGACTTTCTAACAACTGATTAACGCCTTCCGTACTCAACTTACGAAACCTGGAGAGATGACAGAAGGATGGACCAGAGTGGTGGTGATGACTGTGGGAGGAGCCAGGGAGGAACCAGAAGCAGAAGGAGCCAGGAGCCAAGATGGAACTGACAAGTTGATGGGCCGAGGTGTAGTGATGGGATTTACTGCTGAAGGCAGAGCCATGGGATCCTGAGTGAAGCTGGAGACTGGAACACCCATGGCAGATCCACACAAGAGTGATTTTAAAGCAGAAGTCGAGGGGCTTATGGGAACCAGCAGAGGCAGGGCCAAGAAACTTGCTGATTTTGGAAGAGGAGGCGGGACACGGAGGCTGGTTGGGAACTCTGGAGACACAGGAGACTTCAAGCTGGGCAGAACCAGCGCAGACACAGGAGACTTGCAGCTGGACGGGACCAGTGGGGACAGGAGAAACTTCATATCTGTCTCCTGCATTGCGGCAGACTGTCATAGTTTAATGCTGTTATCTTTGACATTTTAATTTAGAGTGTCTGTTAAGATGAAGGTTTTGTTCTTACCATTGTGCTCATGCTAGGTTGTGGGTGGCTATACACTACACTGACCATATGAAAAATTGACTGCGCTAATGGCAGTGACAAGTAATATCTTATGTGTTCATTACATTTATATGTAAAATAAGTTACATTTAGCATAGGCTATACTAGCTGTTAATTTGGACTGAATTAGATTAATTGGATATTACCCACATAGATGTTGCTGGTATATCCTCTGTGACAAAACTTCTTGTTTAAAAAAATAAATAAATAAATAACAGAAATTGGGAGTATTAATAAGTTTAACGAGTTTGTTTGCCTATATAATCTTTAGGGTATTAGTTTAGCTAATTTGGCTTGCTGTCCACTGAGGAGGGGCTCGATGAAGCAGCTTCAACTCAAGCTCTGATACACCCCCCAGTGAATAAATATAGGATATGATTACATAGGGCAAGGTACCTGAGATGAAGGTGGAATTTGGGGAGGTGGAGGGATGCTGGAACAGCTGAGACTAAAGAGAGGTAAGCAGCTGCTTATATACTCTGGCTGTTGATTGGAAGAGTAGATGGGCTCGCTCCTCCCTAAATTACATTTAGGAACTTCACTAAAATAAATAACCATGATTCATTTTGTGATTCCAGATATTTCAAGAACTTTGTGTTCTTTAACACTAGAACCGCCACGGGGTAAATTTTACCCGTGGCTGTTTTTCAAATGTACATAACAGGTTTTCAAATAAAACATTCAAGTCTCCCACTCATTGACTTTTACTAAAATTGTGTAATTTACAATCCCTTTGTGTTAAAAATTGTTTAGATAAAACCAGATCAAAAAACGGGGCATTTATACCTATAAGCTCAAATTTACCCGCTATATAATGCCTGTATTTTCGCACTGTCATTTTCGCGTCCCCTTATATTTAAACATTGTACATTGCTTGGCAATGCTTTTCACTCACTGAATGGTCATCGGTTCATAAATAAAGTCACAAGGAGTAAAAGTCGGTGATTTATGGATGCCGAAGAGGTAGAAGGCCTAAATGCCATGAATGAAGGAGAGTCTGATGGTGGTGAGATCAGTGACGCGTCCTGGTCGGCTCAGCATCTGACGGCTCATCTGACAGCGATCCAGAGCCTCCGAGAAAAATTAGACTGAGTCTGTTCTTCAGGACAGGATTGCTAATAGTTACAGATCAGCATCAATGAACTTTGGATATAAATAATTAAGGTGAAGCTGCGTGCTTGAATTTGTCATCGCATCATACATTCTATGCAGTGTGGTGAATTATTATTGTTCATTATTGTCTATAGGCTATTTTAGTAATATAAATAACATGGGTTATCTTAATATATGATTAATTTTAATATTACACCACCCAAATATGTATTTACTTCCTTCTAATGCTCGTTGTCAGTGCAGACTTGTTTAGCTTGACCGTTATGAAAAGTGATTAGTGTAGCCTGCATAAAAAAGCCTTGAACATAAAACAACAGGACACAAATATAGTTGATGACAAAACAATCATTTCATGGCTCTAGACACTTCTTTGTGAAGACAGTGACATAATACAGTGAAATAATATGTTATTTAGCTATATAAAAACGGGTCTAATGTGCGTGGGTAAAATTTACCCGCATGGCGGTTTTAGGTATACAGCGACCCCCGGCGGTTCTAGTGTTAAAAAAACAAAAAAACAATAGTTATCTTAATTTTATGCATTTTTTTAGCATTTTGGTTTAGATTAGCATTTTGTTTTAATACATTAATAATAATGTATTAGTTTAAATACTTTTACGTCATCCTGTGGCCCACTTGGAGGTTTGCTGAGGCCCCCTAGTTGAGAAAAAACACTGATTGCCTGTTAGAGCAAGAATATGTTGATACTTACATGACATTTGACATTACCCACAAATCCTAATACTAACCTATATCGCACACCTCTCTGTTTTGTCTCTATGTTCTCTCTACATCTCTTTATGTACCTCAGAATGAACTGCACAATCATTATCTTATCTCACAATTTCCATGCCTTTTTATTAGAAACCTAAAGCAGGTCTTCAATTCTGATTTTGTTTGGAAGAAATCATGTGCTAATCAACTTAATTGAAGCTTATGATTGTGGACTTATTACTGCCAAAGCAAGTGGAAGATGAAAGCCTTGCAAGAGACGTAAAGACAAAGAAACCCTGAAAATGAATTTACAGTCATCCCTACAAAAAGCAAACACACAGGAACGCTCCAAATTCCCTATTCACTCAATAATCTGCTCACTAGACACAACAATATACACACATGCATAAACACACTTTACATGTATAAACATCATTCAACACACTTATGCGCTCAGTCAAAGAATACACAGTCTAGACATAAGCACTCTCCTGCAGGCAGTGCACTTGCCTATCTCTGCACACAGTTCAATAGCTAATTAAAAAGCTGATAAATAGCATAGAGGAAACTGATAAATAGCACTGGGAGTCCGCTCTCAGTTATACTATAATGGGTCATGAACTACAGCACTTCAGTCAAGCACTCCGGCTGCAATCTCTTTATACTATTCCAAACAAAAGGAGTTAAATGACTTGTAATGTGTAATCAGTGAAGCATAATGTGTTTGGTGTAATGCCCATTTGAGTACTGAGAGATTAGATTTGCTAAAGTAAAGTTTGTTTAGTTTATGAAGCAGAGACATTTGCATGGAAATTATCATCTGTGAGGGTTTAATACAGTACAAAAATTTAGAAGCTGTGTAGGGCAGGTGTTGATGTATTGTTCTTCAAGGAAGACAACTGTTGTTATAATTATTACTGAAAGCCTGTGTGTTGCAGAAGTAATAACAATGCAGTTCATTTGAATTTATCAATTTGAATCCACTGCTTTAACATAGTGATGTAAAAATGTTAAATTAATTTGAGAAGTAAAAAAGCACAATAAATAAATAGTTTCAGAAAAAGTGAATTTCTGACAGAAACCTAGTACTGCACGAAAGACTGTTTTGAATTAGTTTGATGTTTTAATGGTTTTGGTTGAAAAAGACAAATGGTATTTCAGAAGACATTAGAAAGCTTTAGGATTAGAAAGTTCAAAACAGTTAATAAGCTAGAATAAAAAATGGTTACAAGAATTTATGTGTCAGGGTATAAAGAAAACATTGTGGTTAAAAAACGATTACTCTGCCCAGCCTTAGGCTATATATGAGAAACATCTTTATAAAACAAACCTTGAGGGTGATCCAGTTGCCATTAAAGAGAGCATTTTGTATAAATTCATTTTATGGCGATTTCTCTTACACACAACAAAACACAAGAAAGATCATGGGTGACATCTACTGGCAATAGAGGTAAATGCATTAGTAACAAACAGAATTAAGCACTGAAAGAAGACTTTTGATGTTTTAGTAAACACCCATTTTCATGGCAAATAAAATAAATTCCTCAAAAAAATTAAATATAGACGTTTCTGATCTGTACATATCTTTCCACGCAATAATGCTACCTATCTATTTCTTTCCATTATAGAGATATTGATTAATAGGGTGACTTTATTTTTTAAAAGTAAATCATCAGATTTAACTAGAGCTACACCTCTCTTAATTCCCTTAAACAACTTTTACACATGTATGAAAAGTTTATGTAAACTTACTTATAATAAGTCAACAGGTAGATAGCATACAATGACTGCAAGTTTCTAGTGGCAATGTCTAATCTCTCATTGCAATGCTGTTCTCAATTGTTGTGGCAAAGAAAAATTATATCACTGAATAAGAGACAAACATGTCCAATTGTCTTTAAAGATGGTTTATTACCTTGCAAGAAAATGTCAGACAGTCTTACAGTCACCTTAATGCCTCAGAGTGTGTGACAGTGAAGGGAGGGTATCTTTCTCTTTTATAGCCTAATTTCTCAGAATGTTGTCTCTCTAGGCCAGTGATGGTATCTTCAACCTTATGTGGAAGGTTGTGTGGACATTCTTAGACTTGCTCATAATACTCTATCCTTGGGTGGAGGCCCTCCTGTCACATACCAACACACTTTTAGTCTCATATTTGATTGATATTGAAAGAATATACTATTATTAAATATATATAAAGAATTCCATCACACAATTCGTTCTCAAAAGTTCTAAATCTCTAATTTGCAATCTATTCATTTCCATCTCTACACACTTCACAAAGTCATAATTTCTTTTTCAAGGGAACTCACGCTGCGTCAGAGTCTTTGACGCTGTGGGAACACCTCTGCGTGATGGCGCCATGAAGCATAGGTAAAATCACTCCAATGGCGTGATGGAATGTCATAGGCGAGTAACGTCATTGACCAGGAAACTATAAAGCAGAGACCCAGTTCAAAAGTTTGTGAACCATTGATTCTTAATACTGTGTCATTACCTGGATGATCTACTGGATGTTTTTTGTTGTTGTTGTTTTGTGATGGTTGTTCATGAGTCCCTTGTTTATTCTGAGCAGTTAAACTGAGCTCTGTTCTTCAGCAAAAAATCTCCAGGTCCCAAAAATTCTTCGGTTTTCCACCATCTTTTGCATATTTGAACCCTTTACAACAGTGACTGAATGCTTTTGAGATCCATTTGTTCACATGGAGGACAACTAAGGGACTCAAACACAACTATTAAAAAAGGTTCAAATATTCACTGATGCTTCAGAAAGAAATATGATGCATTAAAGGTGCCCTAGAACTTTTTTTAAAAAAGATGTAATATAAGTCTAAGGTGTCCCCTGAATGTGTCTGTGAAGTTTCAGCTCAAAATACCCCATAGATTTTTTTTTTAATTCATTTTGTTCATTCATTAATTCAACTGCCTATTTTGGGGCATCATTATAAATTAGCCGATTCAGGGCTACTGGTTCTTTAATTCTCGTGCTCCACGCCCACGGAGCTCGCGCTTGCCTTGAACAGTGCATAAACAAAGTTTACACAGCTAATATAACCCTCAAATGGATCTTTACAAAGTGTTAGTCATGCATGCGGCATGCATACGTCGGATTATGTGAGTATTGTATACTGTTATATTGTTTACCTTGATTCTGAATTAATTTGAGGCTGTGCTCCGTGGCTAACGGCTAATGCTACACTGTTGGAGGGATTTATAAAGAATGAAGTTGTGTTTATGAATTATACAGACTGCAAGTGTTTAATAATGAAAATAGCAACGGCTCTTGTCTCCTTGAATACAGTAAGAAACGATGGTAACTTTAACCACATTTAACAGTACATTAGCAACATGCTAACGAATCATTTAGAAAGACAATTTACAAATATTATATATATGCAAATATTGGGGGCGTACACCCCGACTGTTATGTAACGGTCGGTGTTATGTTGAGATTCGCCTGTTCTTCTGAGGTCTTTTAAACAAATGAGATTTATATAAGAAGGAGGAAACAATGGAGTTTGAGACTCACTGTATGTCATTTCCATTTACTGAACTCTTGTTATTTGACTATGCCAAGATAAATTCAATTTTTCATTCGAGGACACCTTTAAGATTCGGGGGGTGAAAACTTTTGAACAGGATGAAGAGGTCCAAATTTTTCTTATTTTGCTTGAATATCTTTTTTTTTTTTTTCTTTCATTTAGTACTGCCCTTCGGAAGCAACAGAAGATACTTGCATTTTTCCCGGAAGACAAATTAAATACAATTTACCTTGATCTTCAAATTACAAATGTTTTCACCCCCTTCTATTAATGCATCATGTAATGCATCAATGTTTGAAACTTTTTTAAAAGTTGTGTTTAAATCCCTCAGTTTTCCTCAGTGTGAAAAGACAGATCTCAAAATCATTCAGTCACTGCTGTAAAGGGTTCACATATGCAAAAATGCTGGAAAACTGAAGAATCTGCAGGACCTGGAGATTTTTCTGAAGAACAGAGCTCAGTTTAACTGCTCAGGACAAACAAGGGACTCATGAACAACCATTACAAAACAAACAAACAGTTGTAGATCATCCAGGTAACCACACACAGTATTAAGAATCAATGGTTCACATACTTATGAATGGGGTTATTTTAATAAATTCAGCTATTTTTTATTTATTTATTTATTTATTTATTTTGTCTTGGATTATATGTAAACATATTTTATGTAAAATGTCTTACTCAGGACAGTACTAAAAAAAAAAAATAAATAACTATAACTTTAATTATCTCCCTTATTTTGTTAAAATTATTAACATTTTCACAGATTCTGCAAGTAGTTCACATACTTTTTCTTGCAACTGTATATAAGCATTATGGCAAGCAAACAACAGTTTAAATCATGTGTTCCTCCTTGCCCTCACTACATCATGGGTGGGGATACACATGATTTGTGTGTTGTTTTTCTGAGAGCGGAGCATGCTCAGGCAGCTTTCAGGGGGCTGGCTGAGAGCATTGTGAGCTTCTCCCACTGAGAACACTCCACTCTCACCAAGTGCTTTTTGAGGACGGCGCTCTGACAAGCGTTCCTCACGGTTCTGTTCCCGCTGCTGCTGAGGCACAGTGGCGGCTGCAGTCGTGGGGTTCGCAGATGGATCTAGCAGAGGGGTTAGAGACGGGTCCTGCCCTATCTCTGCCCTCACCTGCTGGATCCAGTGCTTTTTCTTGGGATTTGGAAGTACGCATTACGGTTCCTTCCATCCCTAGTGAAGCACCTGTGCTTCATCTATCTGGTTCTGAGGAACTGGACGTTGTATATGGATCCTGGAGATGTTGAAAACTCGCCACTTCACACTCCAGCATATGAGGAGCTTATGGAGTTTGTAACTCATGCTGTTTCCCAGTTAAACATTGATTGGCCAGCCGAGAAACAAGAAGTGCATCAGAAAAGTAAACTTGATTAACCTTTTCTTCCATCTCACGCACAACCTCTACATTGGAGCTTACCATTTATTCCTGACCTCCACACTGAGGTCACTCCACATTGATGTTCACACAACAATGCCAGCTCTCATGTGACACAAAATGTCTCAGGTTACGTATGTAACCCTGGTTCCCTGAGTAGGGAATGAGATGCTGCGTCATGACGCATTGGGAACCTTCTGCGTGATTACGTCGTTGAAACACTCTTGTATCTAACCAATCGTCTAGCTAGATGTCAGAGGTGGGTGACGTCACGGACCAGGAAACTATAAAGCATACTGGGATTCAGAGAATGCTAGCTTCTGAAAAAAGTCTGAAGTAATTGCTCGCAAGTATGCTGGGGGTACGGCAAGGCGACGCAGCATCTCGTTCCCTACTCAGGGAACCAGGGTTACATGGAACTGTCAACGCTGCGTCATGACGCATTGGGAACGCAATCCCAACTACGCTGCAACGTCAAGTACTTGCTTTATGTTAGCTCGACAAGACAGATTTCGGATTGGAGCCAACATCAAGATTGTAAAACCTAATAAATGTGTGCTGGCATGACCATCCAGCTGCATCACATATATCATTGATGGAAATTCCTGACATCAAAGCCTTTGATGCCACCATACCCCTGGTAGAATGGGCGCAGATAGCTAATGGAGATGGCTGACCGGCTGCTTCATATGCAAGTGAGATGGCCTCGACCACCCACTTGCTCATCCTCTGTTTAGATGCTGGGCCCCCATTCCTAGGGGACCCATAACAGACAAATAGTTGATTTGACCTACGCTACAGGGCCACTCTTTGGACATAAACATCCAAAGCCCTCACTGGGCAGAGCAGATTGAGTTTTTCCTGATCCGAAGATTCAAATGGAGGAGGATAAAAGGCCTGTAGTACAATCGGGCCTGGGACGTTGGTGGGGACCTTAGGCACATAGCCTGGTCTAGTGTGTAGGAATGCCTTTAGCATTCCTGTTGCAAATTCAAGATAAGATGGAGCAACTGAAAGTGCTTGCAAATCTCCTGTCCTCTTCAGAGAAGTGATAGCTAGTAGAAAGATAGTTTTTAGAGTGAGGAACTTTTCTGGAACCTCCTCTAGTGGTTCGAAGGGAGCCTCGGCTAACCCTTCCTATACCACGGCCAGGTCCCAGGCCGGAGTTCTTGTATGCACTGGAGGCCTCAACCTCAGTGTACCACAGAGGAAGCGTGTAACGAAGGGGTCTCGACCTACCGAGGAATCCCCCAGAGGAGCATAATAGGCTGAGATAGCCACAACATAAACCTTCAAAGTTGAAGGAGATAAACCATCCGAGAATTTTTCTTGGAGAAATTGTAGCACGAATCTAATAGGAAAATGGACAGGGTCCGTATTATGTTGTCTACACAAAGTAGCAAATAAATTCCATTTATATGAGTACAGCTTCCTCATGGAGGGAGCTCTGGAGTTAAGGATGGTCTCCACAACCTCAGTTGGGAGACCAGCATCTATGAACCTGGTCCCCTCAGAGGCCAGGCCCATAGCTTCCATAATTCTGGGCGAAGATGTATTATCGCACCACCCGCTTGAGACAGGAGGTCCTAGCTGAGAGGAAGCTCCATTGGGGAGCCGTCTAAGAGGGACACTAGGTCCGAAAACCATATTCTGGTTGGCCAGTACAGTGTTACCAGTCTTAGGTTGGCCCCTTCCTAGCGTACCTTCTCCTGTAGCCTCGGCCACGTCTGCACCATGGCATCCAGACCCAGAGGTGCTGGATGTGTTAGGGAGTACCACAGTGGACACTGGGTTGACTCTCCCGAAGCAAACAGGTCAACTTCCACTTGACCGAAATTTTTCCATATGAGCTCCACCACCACGGTGTGGAGTCTCCACTCCCCGGGCCTCTGCCCCTGCCTCAACAGGGTGTCTGCTCCCACATTTTGATACCCTGGGATGTAAGCTGCTCTCAGAGAGAGAAGCTTCCCCTGGGACCACAGGAGGATCCAACGGGCCAAGTAATAACGTTGGCGAGACCGCAGACCCCCCTGATGGTTTATATATGAGACCACCAACATATTGTCTGTACGGACCAACACATGGTGGTCCCTCAGGTCTGGGAGGAAGTATTTTAGTACAAGAAATACCGCCATCATTTCCAGCCGATTTATGTGCCAGGAACGCTGAATGTCCTCCCATATTCCCTGAGTTAAGCGACCACTCATGATCCCCCCCAGCCCGTGAGGGAAGCATCTGTTGTAAGCATTACGTGACGACGAGAAGTCCCCAGCACGGGTCCCTGGGACAGGAACCAGGGATTTTTCCACATGACCAGAGCACGAAGGCATCGCCGTGTGTGTTTGATCATGCGAAAAGGATTTCCCCTTGGAGAAAACCCCCTGGTCCTGAGCCACCACTGTAAGGGTCTCATATGCAGAAGGCCAGAAGGTATCACGTTGGACGCAGCTGCCATCAGACCCAACAGTTTCTGGAACTGTTTTACAGTGAGTGACTGGCCTAACTTCACCCCTTTCACAGCTACGAGAATGGAACTCAGATGTGCCTGCATTGTGGTGGAGTCCCAAACTACACCTAGATAATTGGTAGTCTGAGCCGGAACTAGCACACTCTTTTTGGCATTGAACCTCAGCCCAAGCCTTTTCATGTGGGACAGAACAGCATCTCGATGATGGACTGCCAGTTGCTCTGATTGCGCTAGGATCAACAAATCGTCAATATAATTCAGTATGCGGATGCCATGGAGTCTCAACGGAGCCAGAGCTGCATCCACGCACTTTGTGAATGTGTGGGGTGATAGTGATAGGCCGAAAGGAAGAACCCTGTATTGGTAAGCTTTGCCCCCGAAAGCAAACCTGAGGAACTTCCTGTGATGAGGATGGATGGACACATGAAAGTATGCATCTTTCAGGTCTATCGCCACAAACCAGTCCTCGGACTTGATCTGTGGGATAATCTGTTTGAGTGTGAGCATCTTGAATTTGAGCTTTTGTATGGAGCGATTTAGCACACGTAAATCTATGATAGGACGTCTTTGGAACAATGAAGTAACAGCTGTAAAAGCCTGACAGCTTGCTGGAAGGAGGAACCCTTTTTATAGCTCCTTTTTGCAAGAGCGCCATAACCTGTTGTTCCATAACCAGAGACTGAATCTGGGCGGGCGAGACCCGAACTGAATTCTGTAACTCTTTTCTATGATGAGCAGCACCCATTTCGATATATTCGGTAGAAGTTTCCATTCTGCCATAAAATATACTAAGGGAACCAGTCTCTCGAGACTGGCCTCTGTTTTTTTTTTTTTTGAGCACTTGATTCAACGTTCTGAAGTGGCGCACCGGCAGAAGACAGGAAGACAGACAAATCAAGTGATGACCGGCCCTACTTGGAGGGTCAGTGGAGACCGCTGCGCCCTGACACACACTGGGTGGAAGGGTTAGCATAACGGGTGCCAGATATTCTAACACAGGACCCCCTCCAGAGGGGGCTGCCCTCATGGGTCCTGGCCCACAGATGTCAGGACCACTTTGAAGCCTTCTTGGCGATAATGACGTCCGCAGATCCGTCTTTCCCCTCGAAGGCTTCGCCTGTGTGGACCGTCCCGATCCCCAGGCTTTCTGCAGGGGAGTACGGGTGACCACACTGGCTTTCTGTTGTGCTCTGTGGTGCACAGAGGAGCTCGTGGATGGCCGAGGCTGCTCCCGCTCAGCAGCCTCAGGGGGCATTTTTGAACGGTGGGGGAGGAACCTCTGGAATGCTACAGATTGTTTCTTAGTCTCCTGGAACCTCTCGACGACTGATGTTACAGCGCCGCCTAAGAGGCCCACAGGAGACAGTGGCGCGTCCATAAGGGCAGCTTTTTCTCTGTCCCTTATGTCCAAGAAGTTCAGCCAAAAGTGCCTCTCCGTGGCCACCAAGGCTGCCATAGAACGGCCTACTGATTTGGCCATCTCTTTGGTGGCACGGAGAGCCAGGTCTGTCGCTTTTCTAAACTCCTGAATGCACTGGAATGTGGCCTCCCCGCTGTCATCAGTTTCCCCCAGCAGGTCAGCTTGGTATGCTTGCAGCAGCGACATTGTGTGTAAACATGCTGCTGCCTGACCTGCTGCCGCATAAGCCTTGGCCACCAAGCCCGATGTTGTCTTTAGGGGCTTAGTGGGCAGCGTCTGGGTTTTTAGGGACGATGCAGACTCGGGCGAGAGATAGCTCACAAGCGTCTCTTCTAACCAAGGCATCGCCCCATAGCCATGCTGTTTCAGCCCCACTATATTGCTGTAGACCGAAGTCTGGGAGCTGAAAACTCTGTGTTGGACAGGCCTTCTCCACGATCTCTACACCTTTGTGTGGAGATCAGGGAAGAAAGGCAAACCTCGACGCTGGGGTAGTGACCGGGCTGGGAGAAAAAGCGACCGTTCATCGAGTTTACTTTTGGGTTTCGTTTCTCCCCTCTCTGCAGGCCAATCGATTTTTAATTTAGCAACAGCCCTGTTCACTACCTCCAAGAGCTCCTCATATGCTGGGCAAGAGGATGGCGGGTCCTCCTCCCCAGTCTCGACGCTCACCACATCGACCTCATCAGAGGAAGAGAGGTGAAGCGCAGGTGTCTCTCTCCGGGGGGGAGAAACTGCAGAGCGTGCTTCCACCGCCAGAGGAGAGACACTGGATCTGGCAGGTGAGAGCTGAGATAAGGCTGGGCCCATCTCTAACCCCTCTGCCACATGCATTTGTGAACCCCACGAACGAAGTCTGCGCTGTGCCTCGGCAGCAGCGGGACCCGATCCGCGGGGAACACCAGCCGCGGCACCCTCTCTGTCAAAGAGTGCCCGGTGTGATTTTAATGTTCTGAAGGTGAGCTTATCGCAATGCACACAGACAGCCCCCTTGAGCCTGTGCTCAACCCCCAGACAAACACACATTTTGTGTGTATCCCCAACAGTTCTAAATCTGGTGCAGGGATGAACACACTTAGTGAAATGTTGCTGTTTCTCCGCCATTTTGTGTCATATATTATATATATATATATATATATATATATATATATATATATATATATATATATATATATATATATATATATATATATATATATATATATATATATATATATATAACAAAATGGCGGAGAAACAGCAACATTTCACTAAGTGTGTTCATCCCTGCACCAGATTTAGAACTGTTGGGGATAAGCCTACCCAGGGCAGATGGGTTCCAGGACAAGGAAATGTAGATGGGCTAGGAGTTAAGCCTGCAAAAACAATCACCCTGACCATTTGTGCAAGAGAAGAATGATGACATTAGCATGTCACTGAGACTAATTCTATCACCATTTTCCCCATTGTTCACCCCAGTCCCTCAGTCCTAAGACCTGAGGTGTGAACTGACACACAATGGCCAAAATAAGACCTTTGGCCTTTGAGAAGTGAGGTGAGAGGAGAACTGAGCAGGCTGTAATTGTTGATGAACCTTCAGTAAAAGTTGGCAAATCTCATTCCAGCCACTAGAAGCCACTAAGGTGTGAAACTGGAGAGCGTAGGCACTGACCAAATTATTCCTTTGGCACAGGTTTGGCACAGCTGATCGTGAGCAGAGGGATTAGAGGTGGTTTGGCCAAAGACCTCCTTAACCCTCTGGGGTCTGATGATTTTTGGGGTCCTGGAGTAGTTTTGACATTCCCTGACATTTGTGCTTGTTGCAGTTGTTTATAAACATATTAATGGTAAAAGTGTCATTACACTGTATTCAACACAAACTAGGCTACCATAATATGTGAGCAACATCTATGTTGAGAGAAAAATGTTAATGCAAGGTTATTAAAAGATACAAGTCACTGAAATAATGCCTCAAAACACATACTTAATATGTGTCCACAAGACTTCTGGGTATTGGAGGTTGTAGACAAGAGTTTTTGCTTCAAAATGATGGAAAAATGATCCTGCATACTCGTTCATATAAAACAAATATTGATTTAAATTTTGTAAGACACTTTTTGTTGAGAAAGACAGTATTCATGGAGGCGTGAATCTTCATGAATAATGCTGTGATTCACACCTGAGAAGACCTGCATAATGAGCCCTTTCAGTCAGGTAGGCTATGTGAGAGGAAACGGTTGCGAAAGTGTTAACTACAACTTTTGTCTCAATTAACTCCTAATTTACTGTTTATTTATAGTGGCAACACTTTAGTATAGGGGACATGTATTCACTATTAACTATGACTTTTCCCTCAATAAACTGCTAATTTACTGCTTATTAATAGTTAGTAAGTTAGTTGTTAAGTTTAGGTATTGGGTAGGAATAAGAATGTAGAATAATGTCATGCAGAATAAGGCATTAATATGTGCTTAATAGTTACTAATAAACAGCCAATATTCTGGTTATATCCATGCTAATAAGCAACTAGTTAAAAGACCCTAAAATAAAGTGTTACCTTTAAAGTTATAAAGGTAGTTTTTGTAGCGTTTAAATTTAGATACTGGGGATGTAGAATAAGGTCATGCAGAATAAGGCATTAATATGTATTAATAAATAACCAATATACTAGTAATATGCAAGCTAATAAGCAACTAGTTCAAAGTGAGAATTGAACCCTAAAAAAAATGTGTTCCCAAATACTCTTAGATCAACTTCAATATTACATTGGTATTTAGGGACAGGCATTAAGTTGGTTTAGATCATACTTAACAGACTGTTACCATTTTGAAAATCTAAGATAACATCAGCAAATTATGGAGTGCTGCAAGGATCTGTGTTAGGCCCTCTGCTATTTTCAATATATGTGCTGCCACTTGGTAATATTAAAAGAAAACATGGAATTAGTTCCCTTTTGAAAGGGAACTCAACACTGCATTTTACTGCATATGGGGAACGTCACCCATGAACCGGTGTCTGAAAGCAATGTATCAAATCTCACCAATCCTATTGGCCGGCGATAGCCTACGACGTCATCAAGATGCAGTCCGGAAGTATAAAGGAGCCGCCAGTGAAGCAGTCAGTTTCTTTTCGTCTTTCAAGATTGTTTTGTCTGATCGCGATTTCATTGAATCTGGAAAAACAACAACAAAAAAATAAGGAAATTTTATATCATGTCTGGCAAACATGTCAGAAAGTACTGACCCATGTCCCAGGTTTTTGACACCCCGTGACACACACAATCTGTGCGTTTTTCTGTCTGGGAGAGGGGCACACACGAACAGTGCTTAAGGGCGCTGTCTGTGTTAACTGTGAGTGTCTCACTATCAGGACACTTCGTCTGAAGGAACTGTTCAGCAGGCAGCCCCGATGCATGGCAAGGAACGCAGTGTCTCGTTCCCTGTTCTCAGGGAACCATGGTTACATACGTAACCTGAGACATTTCCACTGCTATGTTGATAATACTCAGTTATTTATTTCATAAAGACCAGATTAAATCTCTAAATTATACAAGTTGACAGAGTGTTAAAGATATAAAATATTGGATGACCAGTAATTTTCTTCTATTAAATTTAGATAAGACTGAGGTATTATTATTGGACCAAAAACCTGTACACAGAATCTCTTAGAATACAACAGTTACTTCATCCTCTACAGCAGTGGTTCCCAACATTCCTGGAGGCCCCCCAACACTGCATATTTTGTATGTCTCCATTTCAGGTCTTGGAGTCTCTACTAATGAGCTGATGAGTTGAATCAGGTGTGTTTGATTAAGGAGACATGGAAAACATGCAGTGTTGGGGGGCCCCCAGGAATGTGGTTGGGAATCCCTGCTAGGGCTGCACGATTAATCGCATGCGATTGTCATGCGTGTCTCATCAGTAAAGCCGGTTCTGTGATTAGCGGTAAATGTCCATCACCTGCTTTCAAATGGAGCGGCACTTAATATACAGAGCCGTAGTTTGCGGACAAGCTACGCAATATCGCGTTCATAATCGCAGATGAATCGCCTTCGATTATGAACACGATATTGCGTAGCTTGTCCGCGAACTACGGCTCTGTATATTAAGTGCCGCTCCATTTGAAAGCAGGTGATGGATATTTACCGCTAATCACAGAACCGGCTTTACTGATGAGACACGCATGACAATCTCATGTGATTAATCGTGCAGCCCTAATCCCTGCTCTACAAGACCTGGGTATTATATTAAACAGCAACTTTTTCTTTGAAAATCATATTTCATATGTTACAAAAAAACAGCCTTCTTCCACCACAGAAACATTGCTAAACTATGGAACAAACCATATCAATTATACGGTATTGCTACTGACCTATAAGGCCCTAAATGGTTTAGCCCCTGTGTATTTAACTGATCTTCTACAATCCATCATGCTCTTTACGATCACAAAACTCTGGGCTTCTGGTTGTACCTAAGATATCTAAGTCTACTAAAGGAGGGAGAACATTTTCACATTTGGCTCCTAAACTCTGGAATAGCCTTCCTAATAATGTTCGGGGCTCAGACTCACTTCCTAGTTTAAAGCAAGTAGTTGGTGGCTCTGTGTATCTTTACCTAATTTGTTGAAATTATTGAAGTAGAGTTTCTTTCCATTGTCTCTCTTATTGCACTCTATGATTGAGATTTAAAAGATAGAAGTGAGTGGTAACGTCTGTGATCATTTATTGCATGTTTTGATTAATCTTCTTTGTCTTTGGTTTACTTGAAGTTTTCTAATTTGATTTATATTTCTTTATTGTGGGGTTAGTAGGGAGGTGGGTGCCATCTTATTTTGAACTGAACTTTTTCTCCTAGCTAGGGAGTTAGCTTATTTTGCTGTACTTTTGTTTTGTTTTGTTTTCTTTAGTTTAGGTAATTTGGTTAATGAGGAGTTAGATTGATTTATGTTTGTTGTTTTGGCGAGCCACGGCTTAAAGCAACAGGTTAACTAACAAGAAACTCTGAAAAGGATCCGGTTCACTCATATTCAATCGGTAAGTTGATTTTGGTCTTCTGTTATGGATTACAGATTCACAACGAATATGAGTTTATTAACAAAGTTTGAGAGGACACAGAGATGATGGTGAGTATGATAATCAACTGTACGAAGTAATATGGAGAATGAGTACTGACAGTAACTTTGTTCTTGCAGATGGAGGATGGCGATCATGGAGCAGAGCAGAAGGGCACACACTTCGGTGAGTATAGCTGAATGTGGTATTTGGAGGACGCCGGAGACACTGGAGAACAAGAGATGCTGGAGACACGAAGGAATGGGAGAGACGAAGGAGCACAGGGGCACACAGGTAAGTGGAGCAGGTAAGTGAGTCCTTCTCAAGTTTGAGACCAGATAAAGTGCTGTAGTGAAGTGTGTGCTTTTATACTGCTGTGGTGATGACATGATGAAGAACAGGTGGGGGTGATTAGTATTCTGATGATTGAGATCATTGTGACTGGGTGGTGATGAAGCCTGGCCGGTCTCTGACAAACATACCGTAGTCAAGAAAATCTGAAAAATATTCTTTGCAGAATGCTGAACACATTTACTTTTTATTATTGATTCAGCTTATAGAGGTCTATGTTATATTTTGCCCATAAAGACGAGCCACAGCTTAAAGCACCAGGTTAACTAACAAGAAACTGTGATTAATGAATTAGTAAGTAATAGTGCTCAGTTGAATGTGGTAGTTCACTATTAGCTAATCAGTAACCGCAATTTTTTCTAACCTCCCAGAGAACGATGAATGATGCATAATGTATAATGTATAATTAATTCTAAAGTAAAGGTCTACATTGCTACATGGTAACATGGTAGTAATGACTGAAGTATTACCAAATCCTTCAGAAGGAATTACCAATTATGTGGATCAGTATTCTAAAGTGAAAAACATGATAACTCTCTACTTCAGTAACTACTGAAGTCATTGTTAACTCTTTGAGGTATTAGTACTGTGGCTCAATAGAACATTACCCTTCCAATCACATATCCACTGTGCCTGATTCTGTTGGTTTGTATGAATTTCTTGAAAGCAAAATGATGTCTGCTTTTTATAAAGTAATTAATTAAACAAAGCAAATCTATTTGTATCCTGACAACCATTAATGTTAAAAGATCCAATACTTATGAATGTCATGAAGAATATAATACAGGGTATCTAATGACCCCAAAAAATCTGACTGACAAACATGACCCTATGTTTTCTCAGAATGAGCTTTTAACAGTGCTCATGTGTTTTTTTTTGAGTCCATAGCTTTTAGGCTGATTGAGCTGATCGAGTGTAGCTTGTCTCATAGCCAGTTTACAAGAATCAATGAAAAGTTGTAAATCTAGAAACATACTTTAAAAAAAAAAAAAAAAAGTTCAACAAATATTAATAATTATAATGATTTTGTTGACTTATGTAGAGACATATTTCCTAGGGTTAAACAGAAGTTGGTTAAAAACTTTTTCAAATTATCCAATTGGAGCCAGATGACTGATTTTATGGGTTAAAATAGTCCTTTTAAGGATTGGACACTTTCAGCCAAATTATAAACTCCCTCTGTAATTTTTCTTTGGATTTATAAAAATAAATAAATAAAGAATAGATAAAGAATAAATTGTGTAAATTTGAATAATATCTGGACAGTGTATATGAGGATGATTGACAGGCCAGTTTCCAGAATGCATGTAACTAAGTAAAAGAGCACAGTTTTATTTACATGCTAATATGTCCCAAAGCTTGACTACTTTTGGGACACACTCCAAAGAATCTACTTTTTCTTCTTAAAAAGAGTAGTTTTAGGGCATAGTATTGTATAAGTAGTTGAACTGGATGCAGCAATTGTACTGCTACTGTGTTCTGTTCACATCGGCAGAATGTACTGTATGAGGATAAGAGTTAACAAAACTAAAAATCATGTGCTAAATTCCTGACCCCTGCCAGATATGTAATCCAATGACTTCCAGACATTTTCAAGTATAACATAAGTGTTCCATTATTATTATTGGGTCACTTTTGTCTGAAATTTCATTTCATTCATTTGCAACAGCGCTGTAAAATTAAAATGCCTTAAAATGATCAATCTTAGATTATGACACATATCACACAATTACAAATTATTAGATATATACGTATGTTATGCTTTTTCTGCAGATAATTCCTAAAGTCTGAACCAAAGAAACAGATGCTGGGAACAAAATAAAACTGAACAACAAGTTTAAAGAGTTCAATAAACAAGAATCATATTCATTCTGTTATTTTTTTATTGCAAAATGGCTCATCAAAAATGGCTCAAACACAATTCTTAATAGTGCTTTATTAGATACATGGTTCCAAATCAGAATAACATCAGCATATTGATTTTATAATACTTAAATTAATAAATGCAAATAAATGCAAATACTTTTCTTTTTTTAAGTTTACTTTGACAGTAGTGAATTTTGCACAGGATTTGAGTGTGACCACCAGATGTTACTGTGCCTGCAACTGACTATAGCCATCAAAGTTTTCACTGTTTATCATATGATTTAAACAATGTTTCAGAATGTAAGTAAACTGTATATTAAGAAGCTGCCTCCAAACAGATATGGGGTGGGTGAAAACTATATTCAATGTGAAAATAATCTAAAATATTCAAATTGATATTTAAAAGGAAACTTTTTTATGAAGACATTACAATGTTTTGTATGTAACAAAATCAAAATGTACCACCTTTTAAACATTTAAATGTTGTTAGTTGAAGATAAGTTTGGGGGATAATGTTGGGATTATAGGTAAAAAAAACAAAAAAAAACATACTTATTAGAGTGTAAGTAATACAGTACAAGTATAATGCATTGCTGCCACCCCTTCAGGGCATACATATAGTATACAGCTGTGGGGACAGTATGTCCTATAAAACTCAATTTACATACAATAAATACACAAAAACCGTCAAAAACTCTTGTTTTCTTTAGCCACTTCAGGCTACACACAGCATGCTCAAGCTAATGAATAGTTAATTGCTTATAGTTTTATTTGGGAAGATGATGTGGGCTAGTTCAGACCCATGTTGGCAATGAAAATACTGGATTGTTCTTGAGACATTAAAGTGATTATCATCAAACTTCTGGGTATTTTTTAGACATGTATGCAGAAGAGACATGAGTAAAGTGCGTATCAGAGATGCAGTCAAATCTATTATTTTATGTGGAATCTAACTCATAAACTGGTAAAAAGTTTCTTTAAAGGAAATAGATAAATTGTGTCAGCATATGAATATATGACAGATGTGTCTACTTCAAATGCAGTTTTTTACATTAAAGTAAGCCCTTATGTCCAACAAACGATTTAAATGTAAAAAAAAAAATAAATAAATACAATAAAATAAATAATTAATGTGATTATCATGATGTAGTACAGCCACAATAGCACCTTTGACAGCAATTTTAATGGTATGTTGTTATATCTCAAGTTATTAAAGCATAACACATTTGATGATTATGTAAATAGATTAAGCTCTTTAAAGTAAAAATGATAAAAAATGATTTTTGCTGTGGGCCTTAGTCAGGGTAGACGTCATGTATAATTCATTGAATAAAAATGAGACTGAAGTCAGAGGTGCTGCTACTGATTCTGAGAGTGTCCTCAGGAGGTCCTGCTGGCCCTGTCTGAACAGGCACAGATGCACAAACCACTCAGTAGGATCAAAAGGTATAGTTCACATCTATTTTTTTACATAGATTTCTGAAGTTGTTTGTGCATAATATTGTCATTATTTTGATCAACACTATATATATTTTAAAAAGACTATATTTCTGTCTCTTTATTGCCTCATTTTTGTTTGCTTCAAGTTAAATATGGGCTCTACCCTGACAAAGGTCCTCACAAAGGTGTCTACATGGGAAGTGTCCAATGTGGCACATCACTTTGAGTTGGCTTAGTTTAGATTTTTGATATGTTGCGGAGCTATACTGCAGGCCCAATATTTTCCTTTCTGTACAAATAAATTCACTTGTGAATCATGTTTTTTGTATTAAATGTTATATTTTCCTATATCTTTATGTTAGTATACTGTATTATGTTTTTTAATTATATAATTTCTGTCCATTACGTTTTTAGCCATATAAATACACTTACACTTGCAAAAATACAAATGTAATAATAATAATATAAAATAATAATAGTTCTTTTTTTTTTTTTTTTTTTTACCAGTGAATTTCCATAAAGTTTTAAACAGATGACTTGCAAATTTGACACTTCCAGTGTAGACAATCTCAAGACAACACTGCTCCCAGTGGTGTTCCAAATAATTATACAATAATTATACAAGAAAATAAATAAATAAAGTGCCATTAAGGTTCTGAGCCTTGAAAATGACTTTGTTGCAAACTGGTTTGTTTGTACTTGTTGTAATTTTTTTGTGTCAGTTTGTTTCTGGATTAAAGGGATAGTTCACCCCAGAATGAAAATTCTCTCATCCTTTACACATCTTCATATTATTCCAAACAACTTCCATTTATCTTCGGAATACAAATTAAGATGTTAATAATATCTCATAATTTTTGTCAGTCATACTTGCTTGATTCCTGAGGAAAAAAAAAAAAAAAAAAAAAAACTATGTTGTTCTCCTGTTGACAATATTTGATGTGCTCTGTATGTATTTTATGTAAATAAAAACCTAAATTAAATCGCATAAATTGATCATTTCTTTTCAGAAGACCGCTAGATTAATATGGATTACTTTTAGAATGTCTTTATGGACTTTTTGAAGCTTGACAAATTTGGTTGCATGGACAAAAATAATGAGTATTAAAATATTTAGATTTTTTGGGTAAGTCATCCATTTAATTACCATGTCAGGTTTCATAATTAAACCTAACATTGCTAAAATGGGAAAACAGTGTGAATTTTCATATTGTTTGATTAAATAAAATATTTAATTACATATTAATGTTATACTACAATAAAGAAAAAAAAAATGCAATTACACATTAATGTTATAGTACAATGGCAAAGAGAACCACACAAAACCTGTATTGAAAACAGACAGGCATTTCATTGAAGAAAAAAAAAAAGTATCCAGGGAAATATGATTAAGTCCAGTGAAATTAGAAGTCTAATTTTTACAGAAGTTATACATATATCAATGCAGCTGGTCCATGAATCCACTGGAAAGTTCTACACCTGGAACTCAAACATGTCTGCTTGTTTCTTGGCAAGTTTGGCCACCTCATCACGGATGGCTTTAACCAGGGCTGAAGTGGAAAGGCTGCTGAGGGGGGTGTCAGGGCTGATCAGATCTCCAGGCTCTGCTAGACTCTGCTGGGACGCTGCAGTGGAGGAAGAGGGCGGTTGGTCTGGACCACCCTGAGTGGCCTGGCGGTGGTGCCACAGGAGAGGGCTGCCCTGAGGATAGTGAGGGTGAGGAAAGGCCTCTGCGTAGCCTGGTAAGGGCATCTGAAATAGAAAACAAATAACATTCAACAAGGCCTATGCTAAAACCAGTAAGCAAGGGTGTATTGTTTTTTTTGTTTTTTTTGAGTCTTGAGCTGTGCTGCAGTTGACCAAACTTTACACTTAACAAGAGAACCAACAGACAAATGCACAAGGAAGACACTCACGATAAGGGAAATAAAAAGGGATAAGGGAAATAAGGATCTACTAATATGAGTAATATTAGTGATACTCCATTCAAACAAGTTTGAATTGTGTGATTTGATAATTTTCATTAAACTAAAAGTTATGAAATCATAAACACTTTGAATAAGGGTCACATTGTCACCAGGGTTGGGCATAATTCAGAATTAAAGAATTGACTCCTTTGTAGCTGTCAAGTGTAAATTTGAATTTAATTGGCCAGCCTAGAGGAAGAGGAAATGTCTGAAATGCCATTTAAAGAAATTCAACACTGTCACATAACAGAGGAAGTTTCATTAGTCCACAACGACCTTCATTAGTTCAGGTTATTTCAACAAAACATAAACAATTAAATCATTAATGTTGAATAATTATGCCTATTTGTTCCCTAATATGTAGAACACCCCACCTATGTCTTTCAAGTAATTACAATCTACTATCAAAACCTCACCGCTACATGCCGCTAAAATGTACACACTGCACCTTTAACCCTTCCATCGAAAACAATTGTAATGTCCTCTGAATTGTTTTCATATTAATTTATAAAACTAAATATAGACACCCGAAAATGTGGCATTTCAGTTATGGGAGTGGGAGTGGCATTACAGTAACTGCCAGTAACCATTCTGAGGCTACCTCCGCCTTCCCTGCCCTCGATGGTGGGGCAGCCAAAGAGTATGCAGGGATACCCCCAGTGTAGTGCTCTGCTGCAATGCAACTGTGTCCTCAAGGCACCTCCACCTGACATGATGATCCCGAGTACCCGACTAAAGCCTGAAAGTTCTCATCCACACTTGTTGGCAAGGCTTACAGTGCTGCGGGTAGGGCTTTGCATGCCATGGCCATCCCCGGAGTCAGAGACGTCAGCTCTTCAAGAGATGGTAGCAGGACCACTCCTTCTCCTGGAGGAGAATTCTTGGTTTTCCTTTTCTTTCTGTTCTGGCCTGGTGGCCGGCAGTACCCAAATTGTCAAAAAAAAAAAGCTGTTTCCTCTACCTCTGGGTCCCAAGTTGACGACGTGACACCTCGCTGCTCTTGTCCCCCTCATTTCCTGTAGCTAGCTCTCAGCCCGAGGCAGCCTTAAGAGAATGATATGCTTTCTCACGCCACCTCTGACAGTCCATGGAACCAGACCCTGTCCTCACCAAGGGACACTACGCCTCCCATGTCAGGGCCAAATTTTCCACCTCGCTGACCTACGGCGAGTATGCCTGTAGTTCCTTTAGAGCTCCCCAGTCCATCCCGCTGGCTCATTTGAACGTTCAGGCCCGGCTATGCGATTCAATTTGCCTGGCATCCCCCCACGTTTCAGGGTGTTCATGCTACGATGGTGGGCAAGGATGCATGCGACAAGGTGGTCTACCCTCCCACCACATGTTGCAACTCACTCGCCATCTCCTCTTGTGGAGTCAGGATTCCAGGCAAGCTCAACTGTGCAGCCAATGAGTTCTTACGGCAGCGCTCATGCCCCGGAGAATGGAGACTCCATCCCCAAATGGTCCAGCTGATCTGGGAACACCTCGGAGATGGTCAGGTAGACCTGTTTGCCTCTCCAGACACTTCGGACTGCCAGTTGTTTTACTCCCTGACCAAGGGGACCCTCGGCATGAATGCACTGTGTGGTCTGTGCAAGTATGCGTTTCCCCCAGTGAGCCTTCTCGCACAAACTAACATCAGGGAGATCAGGGAGGACGAGGAGCAAGTCCTCTTGGAAGTACATAGTAGTACATAGTAAGTACATAGTAGTTAGGCCACTTAATGTAAAGTGGGACCCCATAACTCTTCAACCGTTTGCACTATCGTAATAATTCAAATTGCTGCAGACAGTAGACAACATGGGAGTTTTGGCAATTAATGGGCTATTACAGTCATTTCGTGCCTTCCGTCAGCAAATGGCAGCCACTTTCAGGGAGAAAAGGTGGAAGGAGGATTTAAACAGAGAGATATGGAGTGCGGCATTTTAGGGAGTTTTGGATCGCATAAATCATAGAAGAAACAAACAAAAACATGATGGAGTACACAGGCGATTGGTCTGATTTTTGATAAGACTTGGGAGGAGGCTAAGCGAGACTCTTTCGCATTTGGTGTGTGCATCTGTGTAATGTGTCCGTGTGTGTAAATGTATGCATGCATATACATATGTATATGTGTTCGTATATGGAAAAGAAAGTCTCCTGAATTAGGTCGGCCGGAACCGAGAACATTTCCTATAACACTAGATATACCTGTACATCAGAATAAGAATGGCATCTCCGCTAATATCTGTCTCTCTGCTTATCCTGAGGTTTGCTGGGTGCTGGATTCAGGCCGTATCCAGATCAGATGGAGAACCTGTGTCTGGACCTGACTACAACGTAGCCCAGGAGACAATGGGCCTACAGACCCAGTTCTGGCTGCATCTATAATTCAGATTTTTAATCCCCGTATCCGCTTACATATATTTATATATAATCTATTTTTAATCTCTATAATAAAATGTATAATTCAGATTTTGATCTCCATATCCATTTACATATATTATATATATCTTCCAAGGGGTTTTTTCCCTCCTAGGACTTTTTTTCCAGTGCTAGCACGCTGGGTTTTTCTCCTAGGGTTTTTTTTCCACCCCTGGGAGTCAGCCGACATTGGCTTAATGTAGCACCATCTTGTATATGTTACATATTACCACGCTTGGTTGTACAGCTTATTTTTAACCACTTCCCTTTTTCTGTGCTTCTAATATGTAAAGCTGCTTTGAACAATTACCAATTGTAAAAGCGCTATATAAATAAATTTGACTTGACTTGAATGAAAACTGTGCAACCTGGTGTCACAAAAAGACTTGCATATTTGAAATATAGCTGAATTTTCAAGTTTGAAGTGTTAGATTCTTTCAATCATCATTTTCCTCTTTTTTTTCTAAATATTTTTTTTTTGTGTGTGTGTGTGTGTCTATTTAAATTCTATTTACAAACTCAGCATACATATTAATGGTCAATAACTGTAATATATTGAAAGCCATTTGTTTTCTGAAAAAAAAAAAAAAAAAAACTTGTAGAGTTTTTGTGTGACAATTTTATATAAAAAAAAAACAAACAAACAAAAAAAAAAACATAATATCTAAAGATGGGCTATTTTAGCTTCAGGTTCTAAAGGGTTAATCTGCCTTGCCCTCAACAGTTGCCCTTTTGGGATCTTGTAGTGGTACTATCAGTGCTGCAGAGAGTACCCTTTGAGCCATTGCTCTCAGTGGAGCTAAAGTTCCTCTCTTTGAAGATGGCACTCCTGACGGCTTTGGCCTCTGTTAAGAGGGTCAGGGACCTACAGGCATTTTCAGTTGGCCTTTGTCTGTTACGGAGGCAAGCAGAGGTTATCCCACTGGATAGTGGATGCTATAGCCTTGGTTTACCATAAAGCCATGCCCCCTAGGGGTGAAATCACACTCAATCAGGAGTGTTGCTTCCTCCTAGGCGTTGGCGCATGGCGCCTGGCTAACAGACATTTGTAGAGCTGCAGACTGGGCAACACCTAACACATTTGTGAGATTTTATAATCTCAGTGTAGAGCCAGTGTCCTCCCGTATACTTGTCCCAACTGGCCAGAAAGTAGGACATGCTCTGTGTCGATCTCACTTGAGACTCCACGGACTGGTAACTGAGACGTTGGGTACTTTTTCAGAAGATGCATAATAGTGTCCCTTACTGTATAACAGTGAAAACACAGACAGACAGAAAATTCTGCCAATGCTGGGGAAGCATTATGTCATAAATGACAGAAAATTCCATCAATGGTGGGGAAAGAGTGAAGAGAATTATTTTTAATATCCTGAATTCTTATTAAGTTTTAAGGAAAAGTAATTAGAAAATAGCAGTTAGAAAGAATGCTATTCTTAAGAATGGTTTCTGAGTCTTGCCCCTGTTGTGTAAAAGCAGAAAATCTGAATATATCATATCAGATATAGATATAGCTTGTTCATATCAGGATATGAACACAGCTACTGTATATCTATAGGTTATTTGAATATCATTAAATTTAATTTCTTTTTCATTCTACTTCTTTAAATTCTGAATCTTATTTGCTACTTCAATTCAATTCATTTTTTTAAAAAGTTATTTCAGTTCTGAATGGCACACAACCCTGCTTGTGACACAGGAAAGAAAGAAAAAGAAAAGTGTTCATTTGAAGAAATGTGCTCAACTACCCCGGGAATTTGTTGTTTCCACTCAACGTCAGCGATAAATTCAGTTCAGCAAATGGTTTCTAAATGACACTGGTTCTGCAAAAAGACACTGTGTGAATGCAGGCACACACAAACAGGGATAAGAAGGACAATCCTTGCGCCAAAAAGCAGGTCACATGATCAGACAGAATGTTCCCCAAATTTAGAACAATGTATAGAGGCACATGTGACAGACCAGTTCTGCTCTCTTGGTTGCAGTCCATGAGGTTTACTCCACATTAAATTGTATTAGTGGTGCATGCACTGTAACACTGGGGTCTTGGGATGCAACCCAGTTTGAAGCAGAATTGGACGACTGATAGAGAACCAATAAATAAATTTGATAAATGCATTCTTACAGATTCGGCCCACTGAGGAGGCACATCCTCGGGTTCAGGGGGGTAAGACATCCAGGACGGGCTGTGATAAGAGGAGGGTGGTGTGGAGATAAAATATCCTGTGCATCCTGGACGAGTGGCTGGGATGGAGTACACTGCTGTCATAGGATTTCCTGTGACAAAAAAGAGAAAGGATTGAAACAAGTACATGCTAATATTAAGCATGATAAGATTAATTCATTTTTACATATTCTGAAGGAAATATGAGTAGTGTTTGCCAGTGCCATACTCATGGCCATGATGCTAAAGAAGTTGCTAAGGTGTTCTGAGTGGTTGCTATGTGATTTGTCTGCTATTTGAAGTCAGAATAGCCCACTCAAAAATGTATGATATTCTTATCTAGATATGGGTTTAGTCCTTCCTTCAATGTAAGTTTCTGATGTTTTACAATACAGTATATCATCAGCCAAGTCGAATCATTTAAAAAAGTAACAGCCCAACTCTCTTCAACAAGGTTCACAATTCGAGGTATGGTATCCTTCATGTGCAGATCATTAATGGTTCAAGAAGAGTGCTAAACTTCCCTGACTATAAATATAATAATAACTACACTCTGAATAACTATTACATGCTGAACTTCTCATTTGCTGGATGTATAATAAATGAAATGAAAATTATAAATATGGTACCATAACAAAAAAGATTGCTCATATATACAGAAGTATAATACAGGAATCCATCAATGTTCATGGATATACATAGCTGAAATTCTGCGTGTGAATGCCTTTGAGAGAGTGAGGCCATTATTGCATTATTGTTTGTAAACCATAGAAAAACAATAGAAACACACACTAACCTGAGTGGTCGGGAATGGGCTCAGTAGAGACAGGTGGGAGTGGTGCTCTGCTGTTTGGCATGTAGGGGGCGCTTTCATGCTGACTGGGCATTAACTCAGAGCAGTGACCCTTTGGACCAAGATCAGAAGATGACCTGAAGAACATAGTAACAATTTCATACATGCATTGACATGGATTTACCACCAGGTGACAGTGTTGATTTACGATCAAAGTCAAAAGTCAAAATCTGCTGCCTTTATACAGAGAGAATTACCATGCGTTATATGACTGACTTTATCAAAATGATTCACAATTTAAAATACACATTTGGCTTTAGTACTGAAATAAACCTGAAAATTATTAATTTACCTGACTATGCATGAGTATATGAATAGCTCACCCAAAAATAATTCATTATCACCCTCATGTTGTTCCAAACCCACATTTCTGTTGAAATGTTAAGAATAATTTCCTGACTGCTTTTTCCAAACAATGAAAGTGAATGGCTATTGATACCATCAAGCTCCAAAAAATAATAAGCACAATGTATTATATTTGATACACAAATTTCTAAGGCTCCTAAATTATTAATGTGGTCAAAACTTTACTGAAGAACCTGTTTTACACAATCTGCTACATGTCATCAGTCATCATCTGGGGGCTTCAAATGTTGTGGACAATGGGAGGACCTTGAAGTCAAAAGGGTTGAGATCCACTGCTCTAGACTGTGACTAAATGGTCGCATTTTTTCCCACTGGTGCTACTGAATTTGAGATGCTGCAGAGCCAATAGATGGAGCTTGACGTCCAGCTTCCCCCAGTTGGATGTAATGGGTGGAGCTATATGGTCCAACCACACCCTAACCCTACCCGTAAATCTATCGCTAAACATAACATAAGATATGTTTAGCAGTAGGGTTAAAGTGTGGTAGTAGGACCACCTAGTGAGCGTACCCTAAAAGACAGCACAGTGTGAGATTAGATATTCGCAGTTCTCAAATGTTAGTCTAGAGCCCTGCAATAACTTTGCATGAGGAACAGACCAAAATTTACAGTAAGCCATTAATCAAACTTGGCACAGTGCGATTGGTTACAACAGTGACAGCAAACTTGGCATGATGTGTTTTGAGATGATGCTGTATGTTTGAATATCAAGTTTCAAGTTAAGTTTAATTTATTTATGAAGCATGTTTAAAAACAGCCACAAGACTGACCAAAGTGCGGTACAAAACATCTGAATACAAACCCTAAAATATACACACAGATATTGACAAAAAGAAACATAAATAAATAAATGAAATAAAATAATGTGCAAAAGATATTAATTTGCCAGAACAGATACGTTTTTAAGAGAGACTTAAAAATCGTCAGGGAAGGTGCCACTCTGATAAGGGCAGGTTATTCCATAACCGTGGCCCAACCATATAAAATGCTCGATAAGCTCTACATTTAAGTCTTGAGTGTGGTACTAGAAGGAGGTTTCGGTCACTTGATCTTAAGCTTCTGGAATGGGTATAGTGATACAGCAATTCAGATAAGTATAGGAGCTTGGTTATGTATGAGATTTAAATACAAATAAAAGAATCTTAAAATCAATTCTATACTGAATAGCCAATGAAGATCTATCAGAATTAGAATGATGTGATCATATTTACGACTTTTGGGAATAAATCTAGCAGCAGCATTTTGGACCAGTTGAAGAAGGGCAATCTGAGACTTGGGAATACCACAATACAATGAGTTGCAGTAGTCCAAGCGAGAAGTGATAAAAGCATGAAGAGCCATTTCAAGAGTTTTGTCTGTGAGGAAGTGTTTGATTTTTGATAAAAGACAGAGTTAAAAAAAAAATAATAATAAAATAGTTCCAGTTACCGAAGATATTTGCTTGTCAAGTTTCAAAGGCTCACCCAAGGACACCCAAATTTTGCACATGCATAGATCTAAAGGCAGATAAGCTCTACAAATCGATGCTGGAGGTCTGAAAATTGTCAGTGGGGCAGAAGACTATCACCTCAGTTTTATCTTCATTTAAAGATAAAAAATGTTGAGCAAGCCAAGATTTAACTTCATCTAAGCACAATAGAAGAGATGTTAAAGCAGACGGATCATTTCTCTTGATAGGTAAATATATGTTGGTGTTGTCATCATAAAAGTTGAAAGATACACCGTGCCTTCTTAAAATAGAACCCAAGGATAACATGTACAATGAGAAAAGAGAGGGAGCCAGGATGGAGCCTTGTGGGAGGCCACAGGTGAGGTGGGCAACAGAAGAGGAAAAGTTAGCTATCTTGACCAAAAACTTTCTATTAGATAAATAAGACTGAAACCACTTGAGGACAGTACCTTTTATCCCCACACATGACTTTAATCTAGCAATAAGTGTGGAGTGGTCAACAGTATCAAATGCTGCAGTTAAATCTAAAAGAACAAGAACCACCAAGTCACCAGAATCACATAGCTAAAACAATGTCGTTTAGCAAATTCTGTCCTATGAGCAGATTTAACTGGAAAATCTCAGAGATACGCTTACAATTTAGAAAAGACTGAAGTTGAGCAAATACAATTTTTTTCCAAAACCTTAAGATAAATGGTAAAACAGAGATTGGACGAAAGTTTTTCAACACAGAAGGATCCAGTGAGGGCTTCTTGAGCAAGGGAGTGACAGTAGCCACTTTAAGATGATCAGGAACAGAGCCAGTAGAGAGAGACTTATTAAGAAAAGACACCAAACCCAGTCAAATAGAGCCAACAATGAATTTTAATAATCTAGGGTGTATGATGTCATAAGAACAAAAGGTGGGTTTAAGAATAGCGATGGTGTCTTTAAGTACCTGTAGCGAGATAGGTTCAAAAAGATCCCAGGAAGCAGGATGCAGCAAAGGTTCACTATGAAAAAAAGCTTACATTGGGTCTTAAATGAGAGATTTTGTCATTAAAAAAATCTCAGGAAGCTTTCACACAGAGCATTAGAAGCAGCAGACATTGTATTGACTGGAGGATTTACAACAGAATCAATAACTGAAAATAAAACCTTGGGTCTGGAATGGTTTTTTAAAATTAAATTTGAAAAGTATGTAGCTTTTGCGGACTTCGCCGCATTCTGATAGGCTGATAAACAGTCTTTGAACAGTTGAAACGATATCTGTAATTTGTCTTTTTACGCTCAGCCTTTCTACATGCTTGTCATAGAAGTCGAGTCTCAGAATTTTGCCACAGTGCAGATTTACGTTTGGGCTTGTAAGGCTTGAGAGGAGCAGTGGTGTGGCGACCAGGGCGGGCGAGAGCCGTGAGGGAACGGCGCGAGGCCGGTGACGCAAGTGATAACAAGCATCACCTGGGAGGCGCACCGGCCTTGAGTCTCTCACGGAGGAGCTCCCTGAGCATAAAAGGAGGAGCGACGACCGTGGAGGACGAGAGAGGACCAGGCCTGGACTTTATGTTATGGTTTTGTTATGTTTGTGTGGCCGGCAGACGTCCGCGAGGGTCTGCCGGCATTACTTTCGTTTTGTTCTTTGTTTATTTTTGAATTAAAGTTACGTTGAATGTTCGCCGGTTCCCGCCTCCTTCTTCCCATTTACGAACTGTGTTACAAGTGGCATTTAATATATCCAGCCAAGTGGAATCTAATAGACTGTTGGTTGACATCGAAGTCAGGTAGCGGTGAGTCCAGATGCAGATGTAAACAGGAATTCATAAAACACTGATTGAAATTTGCACTAAACTGAAAAGATAAAATATAATATGTTGTAGGCTATATTTCGTAGTGATATAAGAAAGATCAGGAAGAGACAGAAAATAAAATCGCCTTATGATCCGATATCAAGGAATCAGACACACTAATATCAGAGATGGCAAACCAATGTAAAAGAACAAGGTATGGCCCTGTATATAAGTCAAGTCTTTTACCCACTGGACCAGGTTAAAAGAGTTAATAAGATTAAGAATATACCCAAACATTATTAATTGTATTATTATTATTAATAAAAAAGGAAGCTTTTCAGTTTTCAGAGCATAACTACTTAATAATGACAAGCTATCAGAAGACTTATATAGCACACATACTTATATAGTCGTAGGCCTACATACTTTTATGTCATTTTTGGAGCTTGATAGCCCTATCCACATTTACTTTAATTGTTTGACTTGTGAACATCTCCTACTGTGTCCCACAGAAGACAGACTCATTTGGGTTTGAAACGATGTGTAAATGATGGAACAAAAATAAATGCTGAATAAACTTCTGCACCTAGTCTGCCATGAGAAAAAAAAAAAAAAGGCATAACAAGGCCCAAGTGTGTGTGTGTTCTGACCGTCGCAGTGAGGACTCAGGTGGAGGGCCTGTCCTTGGTGGGATGGGGGGTGGAGGAGACTCAAGAGCCATGTCAGGAAGCTGAGTGAACCTGAATGCCTTTTTGAGAAATTGAATATTAGCATTCACATAAATGTAACGTGATATGGGTTAATCCTATTAACAATAAAAGTGATATGGGTTTTGACCAAGAAAATAAGTTTTTAACAGTGAAGCTTTTTGTTGATATTTCTGTACATATATACACAAATCTATACAATAGTTGAATTATAACAAATTTCAAACATTGTTTGATTTTACACAAACACAAAAAAGGCATAATTATTCACCACTTCTGATAACATCAAATTGACAAAATGTTAATTGATTAATTAGCAATAAAAAGAGATGATTTATTTCTTTCAAAAAAAAAAAAAAGAAAAAAAAAAAGTAATTATTCCAACTTTTGACCAGTAGTATAAATCAATCCATTTTACTTCCATAATCTTATTTAACCTTCATGGACTGTTTGAATTCTGGTTACAGCCTGTATGGTCAAATTGGCCATCACTGGAGTCTATACAATTCCCCAAAAATCACACTATGAAAAAACAAAAAGCGTTCAGCGTAAATGAGTACACCCCCTTTGAAAAGTATCTCAATGAACACAAAACCAATTTCCAAAATGTTGACAAGTCTAAGTTTAATATAACATCTGTTTAACTTATAACATGAAAGTAAGGTTAATAATATAACTTAGATTACACATTTTTCAGTTTTACTCAAATTAGGGTGATGCAAAAATGAGTACACCCCACAACAAAAACTACTACATCTAGTAGTTTGTCTGGCCTTCATGATTTTTAATGACAGCACCAATTCTTCTAGGCATGGAATGAACAAGTTGGTGACATTTTGCAACATTTATCTTTTTCCATTCTTCAAGAATGACCTCTTTTAGAGACTAGATGCTGGATGAAGAGTGATGCTCAATTGACTCTTCAGAATTCCCCATAGGTGTCCAATTGGGTTCAGATCAGGAGACATACTTGGCCACTGAATCACTTTCACCCTGTTCTTCTTCAGAAATCCAACAATGGCCTTAGATATGTGTTTAAGACCATTGTCATGTTGGAAAAGTGCACGACAACCAAGGGCACGAGTGATGGTAGCATCTTCTCTTTCAGTACATCTGTGAATTCATGATGCCATCAAAAAAATGCAGTTTCCCGTGTTTCACCATGTTTCACTGTAGGCACCATGCATTTTTCTTTGTATTCCTTACCTTTGCGATGCCATACAGTTTTAAAGCCATCAGTTCCAAAAACATTTATCTTGGTCTCATCACTCCAGAGTATAGAGTCCTAGTAGTCTTTATCTTTGTCAGCACGGGCCCTTCATCTTTCTGGTGTAAAGATATCTTCTTTTTCAGATCTTGTGACATTTCTCTTCCATGTGGTGAAATTGGAAGAGGTTTTTAATACCCTTTTATTGTCAACTGTCTTCTGGACATCTGTGTAATGAATAATTAGACTCACCTGTGGTTGAATTCTTGTTAAATTAGACATTTGTAGTCTAAAATTTAGCTTTGCTCCAGAGACTTTCAGTGGGGTGTACTCATTTTTGCATCACCCTAATTTGAGTAAAGCTGAAGTTATATTATTAACCTTACTTTCATGTTATAAGTTAAACAGTTATGTTATATAAAACTTACACTCTAAAAAATGTTTGCCCAACGTGCTGGGTAGTTTTATTTAACTCAACTGTTGTATAAAAATTACTGTATTGCTTGCTTAAAATGAACCCAAAATATGCTGGAAATTAACATTTATTAATATGTTTAATAAATGAGCATTTATTAATAAGATAATGAATAATAAACAATAAACATTTATTAAATTGCTTATTAATAAATGTACACTTTTTGATTATTATTGATGCCTCTAGTAATTATGTGTCTGATTTTTAATTTCTCACCTATTTTTGATTCATTTTAAGCCACCCATATAGTCATTTTTAATCAGTAGTTGGGTTAAATAAAACTACCCAGCAGGTACCCAGCAAACATTTAACCCAACCACTGGGTTAAAACAACCCAATTGCTGGGTTTGTCCATTTTCAACCCAACTTGGGTTGTTTTTAACCAAACATTTTTTTGAGTGTAGTCTTGTCAACATTTTGGAAATTGTTTTTGTGTTTCATTGAGATATTGTTTAAAATGTTACTTTTCAAAGGAGGTGTACTCATTTATGCTGAGCACTGTACAATCATACATTTATAACAATAATATCATTGTCTAAACCTAAAGTAATCTTTACAAACTATATAGCCTTTGAAAGGCTCAGACTCTAGTCTTCATATTTGGTGACTGATTTTCAAAATAAATGACAGAGCTATAGCTAAATAGTAATAGATTCTTCATTTGGGGTATGGTGCCAAACTATAACATGCTCTGATTCTTTCCATGTTTTTTTTTTTTTTTTTTATGGTTTTACAGATTGAATTCAAATAAAATATTACCATTACTGCCTAAACTTCTGAATAGGATGTTTACTCATAAATATTTTGAAAAGTATGAAAATATATGGTTCAGATCACCAGGGCTGGACTGGGGCTAAAATTCAACCCTGGACAAACCCAGCCCATGTGGCCCATGAGTTCCTCTGCAAATGTTTTTTGCTGGGGTTAAATTGGAGTAAATAAATGAATAAATAAAACTAGGACAGGGACAAAATAATGATCGATATTATTGAATTTACTTCAAATGCAGTTAACAAATTTAATATTGCACTTTTGTCACATAGAAATGAACTTGACCGTAAAGCATTTATTTTGAGCTAGGGTGCTGTAAAGTTAATTTACTGCTATTAAATTCTGTCATTATTTACTCACCTTCATGTCGTTCCAAACCTGTATGACTTTCTCTCTTCTGTGAAACACAAAAGAAGATATTTTGAATAATGTTAGCAACCAAACCATTTGGGTTAGGCTACTCTTGACTAGTATTGTATAGATGAAAAAAAAAAAAAAAAAAAAATATATATATATATATATATATATATATATATATATATATATATATATATATATATATATATATATATATTTTCATTCATGTTACAAAGAAAGAAATTTATTCAGGTTTGGAATGACATTAGGGTAAATAAATGATGAGATTTTGGGTTGAACAATAGCTTTTTTAAAGAGCTAACACCTAATTCATTAGAACTATTAGAAGTTAATAAAACCTATAGAGAAAAAATATATTTTCCTTAAAGGGTCATGAAACCCAAGAACACATTTTTAAAGAGATTGTAAACAGATATGTACAGGTTGCATGCCACTGAAAACATTAATAGCACTCATAAAGTTTATCAATAAGTGGAAATTGGTTATTATTGAACAATAATTGGTTATTATAGAGCAATTTCGAACTTCTAGTTTGAAAAACAAAATCAAAGCTTTGTCACAGAATCTGACGAAAAATTCGGGCCTCGTGTGATAGATAGGCTGCAGGGGCGGGAGAGGCCTGAATCTACACCACCCAGTTTTGGTGCAGATGGTTTGTTTTGCTGTTTTCCACCAGCACAAATGAAAAATAGAGATTGCATTACAGAGGAGAATTCAAATGAGTTTAAAGGGTTAGTTCACCCAAAAATGAAAATTCTGTCATTTATTACTCATCCTTGTGTCGTTCCACATCCGTAAGACCTTTATTCATCTTTTGAACACAAATTAACATCTTTTTGATGTAGTCTGAGAAGTTTCTGTCCTTCCATAGAGATCCAATGCAACTACCACTCCAAGGTCCAGAAAAGTAGGAATGACATCATTAAAGTACTCCATGTGACTTCCCTTTCGTGGGAACTATCGACGCTACGTCGAATGACGTGATGGGAACCCTCTGTATTTTGTGTTCGTGAAGCACCTCTGTATCCAACCAATGAAGAGACGTGACGTCAGAGGCGGGTGACGTCACGGATCAGGAAGCTATAAAGCACACCTGAACACAAAGCACGCCAGCTTCTGTTGTCTTCAGCAAGCGCTCTCTGTATCTTGTGTGTCTTATTTGGTGTTGTTTGTCTTATTACATATAAACAAGTCAAGATCTCTTCGTCTGAGGACAAGAGTATCTCACACCAATCCATATATTTATATATAAAAAAGACACGTATTATGGCGAGAAACAGCAGTGAAATGGGAGTGAGCCCAGGCAGCTCTCGAGGGAGCGTCTGTGTGCACTGTAAAAACTCGCTCTCAGGACACTGCTGCAGTGTTCCCCGCGGATCGGGTCCCGCTTCTGCTGAGGCAGGGCGGAGGCTCCGTTCATGGGGTTCACAAATGGATCTGACAGAGGGATTAGAGACGGGCGCGCCTTTTCTCTGCCCTCACCAGCCAGGTTCAGCGCCGTCTCCCAGGTGGAAGCACGCTCTGCGGTTTCTTCCCCCGGGTTGAGGCACCGATACTCACATGTCCAGCTCTGAGGAGGTGGATATTGTGATATCGTTCTGAGGATCGCCACCTCACAGTCACACACACATATCGTGTTTCAAAATCACACGTTTATAACAAATCAATCGTGAACAGCAGTTTGATTTTTCCCCCTGTGCTACACTACAAAGTTGGGATACACACGATTTATGTGTTGTTTGCTGGGAGTGGAGCGTGCACGTCAGCTCACAACTGACAGTGACCGTGTTCATTCATAAAAATGTCCCGAAGAAAAGTATGCACTAGCGGGAGTTTTGTAGCTCCACTCCTGTTGGCTTTATTCTCGAGGGAATAAAAGTCTATTGCAAAGCTCGAATCTCGCGCTTGCCGAGGCAGCGCGTGGATTGAGTTTTCATTAAAGAATATAGCTCAGATCTCGCGCTTGCCGAGGCAGCGCGTAGACTGAGTTTTAATTAAAGAATATATGGCTCGGATCTCGCGTTGCCGAGGCAGCGCGTAGATTAATTCTGCAAGAATGAAAATACGGCTCGGGTCTTGTGTTTGCCGAGGCTGCGCATATATCACGTGTCCGTAATTATGCATGTGTGTGTATGTGTATGTATATATTAAGGGATCTGAGTAGACGGGAGTTCCCTTTCTCTATTTCCCTAAAATACCTTGCGAATTATTACGAGCTATAATTCTTTTTTGTATTCTAAATATATTCAGTCTGTTCAAAAATATAAGAACTGGCTGCATTTAATTTGAGGATTAAATGAAATATTGAATACATTAAATTCTGAGGAATTTAAAAGCCTCCGGACTAGGATGGATCTGAGGACCGTCATTATCTCTCGGAAGGCTTCAAAGAAGAGGTCCTGACATAGTGCAGGATCTCTCGAGGGCAGCCCCCTCCGGGGGGGTTCGGATATTGGGTCCTCCTCGGTGCCCTCAGGGGACCGTTCTGTCAACCCTGCCACCAAGCGTGAGTCAGGGCACAGCAGTTTCCACCGATCCTCCGAGGAGAGTCGGCCAGCACGTGATTCGTCTGTCTGCCGGTGCGCCGCGTCAGATAGACAAGCCAAGTGCTCAAAAAACACCAGAGACCAGTCTCGAGAGACTGGTTCCCTTAGTAGAATATTTGGAAGAGTGGAAAAATCCCGAATGTTTCGAAGTGGGTGCTGCTCATGATAGAACAGGGCTACAGAATTCAGTTTGGTTCACGACCGCCCAAGTTCAATGGGGTGCTTCCTACGGTGGTAACCCCAGAGCAGTCTCTGATGATGGAGCAAGAAGTAACGACGCTTTTGCAAAAAGGGGCTATAGAAAGGGTTTCCCCTCCCAGCAAAATGTCGGGCTTTTACAGCTGCTACTTCATTGTTCCGAAGAAGGATGGAGGGTTGCGTCCGATCATAGATTTACGTGTGCTAAATCGATCCATAAAGAAGCTGAAGCTCAAAATGCTTACACTCAGACAGATCATCCCTCAGATCAGGTCCGAGGACTGGTTTGTAGCGACAGATCTGAAAGACGCATACTTTCATGTATCCATCCATCCATCCATCCTTCACACAGGAAGTTCCTCAGGTTTGCTTTCGGGGGCGAAGCTTACCAACACAGGGTTCTTCCGTTCGGCCTATCCCTCTCACCCCGCACGTTCACGAAGCGCGTGGATGCAGCGCTGGCTCCGCTGAGACTCCAGGGCATCCGCGTGCTGAACTATATCGACGATTGGTTGATATTAGCTCAAACAGAACAACTGGCAGTTCAACATCGAGATGTTGTCCTGTCGCACATGAAGTGGCTTGGGCTGAGGCTCAACGCCAAAAAGAGTGTGCTGGTCCCGAGTCAGGTTGCAAACTACTTAGGTGTAATCTGGGATTCCACCACGATGCAGGCGCAGTTGTCCCCTGCTCGTTTGAGTTCCATTCTCGGGGCCGTGAAAGGGGTGAAGTTAGGCCAGTTACTCACTGTAAAACAGTTTCAGAGACTGGTGGGTCTGATGGCAGCTGCGTCCAACGTTATTACTTTTGGCCTTCTGCACATGAGACCCCTACAGTGGTGGCTCAGGACCAAGGGGTTTTCCCCGAGGGGAAATCCTTTTCGCATGATCAAAGTCACGCGGCGATGCCTTCGTGCTCTGGTCATGTGGAAAGAGCCTTGGTTAATAACCCAGGGACCCGTGCTGGGGACTTCTGGTCGTCGTGTAATGCTTACGACAGATGCTTTCCTCACGGGCTGGGGAGCGGTCATGAGTGGCCGCTCAGCTCAGGGTCTGTGGGAGGACCATCAGCGCTCCTGGCACATAAATCGGCTGGAGATGATGGCGGTGTCTCTAGCACTGAAACACTTCCTCCCAGACCTGAGGGGCCACCACATGTTGGTCCATACGGACAACATGACGGTGGTCTCTTATGACCAGTCACTCACTGTAAAACAGTTTCAGAGACTGTTGGGTCTTATGGCAGCTGCGTCCAACGTTATTACTTTTGGCCTTCTGCACATGAGACCCCTACAGTGGTGGCTCAGGACCAAGGGGTTTTCCCCGAGGGGAAATCCTTTTTCGCATGATCAAAGTCACGCGGCGATGCCTTCGTGCTCTGGTCATGTGGAAAAAGCCTTGGTTCCTGTCCCAGAACCCATGTTGGGGACTTCTCGTCGTCGCGTAATACTTACGACGGATGCTTCCCTCACTGGCTGGGGGGCGATCATGAGTGGTCGCTCGGCTCAGGGTCTCTGGGAGGACCATCAGTGCTCCTGGCACATAAATCGGCTGGAGATGATGGCGGTGTTTCTTGCATTAAAACACTTCCTCCCAGACCTGAGAGATCACCATGGGTTGGGCCGCACGGACAACACTGCGGTGGTCTCATACATCAACCATCAGGGGGGCTTGCGGTCTCGCCTGTTATTCAGGCTGGCCAGTCGCATCCTCCTCTGGTCCCAGGGAAAGCTCCTCTCGCTGAGAGCAGCTTACATCCCCGGGCGGTTGAATGTGGGAGCGGACGCCCTGTCGAGGCAGGGCGTGAGACCGGGGGAATGGAAACTCCACACTGAGGTGGTGGAGTTGATATGGAAAACTTTCGGTCGAGCTCAAGTCGATCTATTTGCCACAGAGGAGTCAGCTCAGTGCCCTCTGTGGTACTCACTTCAGCACCCAGCACCTCTAGGGCTGGATGCCATGCTACAGACGTGGCCGAGGCTACGTCTGTATGTGTTCCCCCCAGTCTCAATGCTCCTGGGAGTTCTGGAGAAGGTTCGCCAGGAGAAGGTCGACCTAATATTGGTGGCCCCGTACTGGCCGACCAGAATATGGTTTTTCGGACATAATGTCTCTACTTCAAGGCCCTCCTCTCAGGCAGGATCTCCTGTCTCAAGCGGGCGGCACGATTCTCTATCCCCGCCCAGAAATGTGGAAACTGTGGGCCTGGCCCCTGAGGGGGCAAGGCTCATAGGAACTGGTCTCTCAACCGAGGTTGTAGAGACCATCCTTCACTCCAGAGCTCCCTCCACGAGGAAGTTGTACTTATGTAAATGGAAATTGTTCTCTGTGTGGTGTGAACAGCATAATTTGGACCCGGTCCATTCTTCTGTCTTTGACATGCTTCAGTTCCTTCAGGAAAAGTTTTCGGAAGGTTTAACCCCTTCCACGCTGAAAGCATATGTGGCCGCTATTTCGGCTCATCATATCCCTGTAGGGGGCTCCTCGCTGGGTCGAGACCCCCTAGTAGTACGCTTCCTCCATGGTGCACTCAGGTTGAGACCTGTGGTGCGCACAAAGACCCCGACCTGGGACCTCACTATTGTGCTCCAAGGGCTGGCTGAGGCTCCCTTCGAGCCAATAGAGGAGGTGTCAGACAAGTTCTTGACACTTAAAACTATCTTTCTCTTGCCGTCTCTTCTTTGAAGAGAATTGGTGATTTACAAGCGCTGTCAGTCGCTCCATCTTGTCTTTAGTTTGCGCCTGGTATGGTGAAAGCCTTTCTGCATACCAGGCCGGGCTATGTTCCGAAGGTTCCGACGAGGGTCCCAGGTCCCATTGTACTCGAGGCTTTCTGCCCGCCTCCTTTTACGAGTTCGGATCAGGAAAGAAAGTGGATAAGCAAGTGGGTGGTCGAGGCCATCTCACTTGCATATGAGACAGTGGGATGTCCGTGTCCCTTAGTGGTGCGCGCTCATTCCACGAGAGGTATGGCCGTGTCCAGAGCTCTCTTATCTGGAGTCTCCATGGACGACATTTGTGGTGCGGCTGGATGTTCATCCCAGCACACCTTCATCAGATTTTATAATCTTAATCTTAATATCACTTCGGGGGCCAGGGTCCTACAAGATAGCAGCCAGGCACTCTGAGACACGGCGTAGTTGGGATTGCGTTCCCATCACGTCATTCGACGTAGCGTCGATAGTTCCCACGAAAGGGAACGTCTCGGGTTACGAGTGTAACCCCTGTTCCCTGAGTAAGGGAACGAGACGCTACGTCACGTGGCCGTATCTCCTGCATACCTGGTGCGCTTGCTTCAGACATTTTACAGAAGCTGGCGTGCTTTGTGTTCAGGTGTGCTTTATAGCTTCCTGATCCGTGACGTCACCCGCCTCTGACGTCACGTCTCTTCATTGGTTGGATACAGAGGTGCTTCACGAACACAAAATACAGAGGGTTCCCATCACGTCATTCGACGTAGCGTCTCGTTCCCTTACTCAGGGAACAGGGGTTACACTCGTAACCCGAGACGTTTTATGAAGCGATGCGAGTGCTTTTTGCGCAAAAAAAACAACAACATAAATGATCACTTTACGTACAAAAATATTGATCTGCAACATGCGTTCACGAGAGCATCACAACGCATGTGTTTTGTGTTCAGACTCGTACATCAGCTCAACGCACATGCGCGAGTGTTCGCGAGAGCATCACTCAAGTGTTCAAGCAAGAGCTGACATTGTTGCGTGAACACGCCTTGGATAATATTATTTTGTAAATAAAGTGGTAAATTATGTTTTTTGTTTGTTTGTTTGTTTGTTTTTTGCACAAAAAAGCACTCATGTCTCTTCATAAATTTGAGTTTAATCCACTGAAGCTACATGGAGTACTTTAAAGATGTTATTCCAACCTTTCTGGACCTTGGAGTGGTAGTTGCATTGGATCTCTATGGAGGGACAGAAACCTCTCAGACTTCATCAAAAAGATCTTAATTTGTGTTCTGAAGATGAACAAATGTCTTAAGGATGTGGAACAACATGAGGGTGTATAATAAATTACAGAATTTTCATTTTTGGGTGAACTAACCCTTTAACAACACTCACCACATGGATCATAGATCATATACAGACTGAAGTATGCATGTTTAAAGTTATAGAAGTAATTTATAGAAGTATTTCACATACTCTCCTGCATTAACCAGCATGGTGTATGCACACATATTTCATCATGTCTTCTTCAAATGAAATATATGTGCAAATATCTAAACTGATACAGTGGTGTATCTGAACGTGACATGATGGATTATTCTGATACACAAAAGACAATGATTTATACCGAAAATTCAAAGAAAAGTTACTTTGCCTTTATTCTTTGTGTTAAACTGGCATGTCGTT
The DNA here is from genome assembly GCF_024489055.1 of Chanodichthys erythropterus. Taxonomy (NCBI): domain Eukaryota; kingdom Metazoa; phylum Chordata; class Actinopteri; order Cypriniformes; family Xenocyprididae; genus Chanodichthys; species Chanodichthys erythropterus. Next base: position 11,949,015 of record NC_090227.1, on the reverse strand, counting down.
TATCATGAGACTGTAGTGCTCATAAACGTAATGAAAATATTATTAGACCTTCTAAATGTTCTTCGCATTTCTCCCTTGTGCTTGTCATTTTTCTCTGTGCTCATATATTAATATTAATATTCATTATTCTGTATAATGACTGTGTTGTAGGTCTGTGTTTTATTGGATGTTCTCTTTATTGGTTTCTAAAATAAATAAATAATAATAAACTATAGAATTTGTAATAACATAATGTAAACACATGAAGAAAATTTGAAAACAGCCTCTATAAAAGTGATTTATATTCCGCAAAATTTAATGTAATTAATAATACCAGCATTTTTATTAAATACATTTCTGCCAAAACAACATATTTCTTCACTGTTAGTAGCTGCAAGTTAAAGGGTTAGTTAACCCAAAAATTAAAATTCTGTCATTTATTACTCACCCTCATGCAGTTTCACACCTGTAAGACCTTCGTTCATCTTCGGAACACAAATTAAGATATTTTTGTTGAAATCCGATGGCTCCGTAAGGCCTGCATAGGGAGCAATGACATTTCCTCTCTTAAGATCCATAAAGGTACTAAAAACATATTTAAATCAGTTCATGTGAGTACAGTGGTTCAATATTAATATTATAAAGCGACGAGATATAAGTCACATCATATATCCAACATCACTATATAAGTCATTATTTGTTTTTTTGTTTTTTTTGGTGCACCAAAAATATTCTCGTCACTTTATAATATTAATATTGAACCACTGTATTCACATGAACTGATTTAAATATGTTTTAGTACATTAATGGATCTTGAGAGAGGAAATGTCATTGCTGGCTATGGAGGCCTCACTGAGTCATCGGATTTCAACAAAAATATCTTAATTTGTGTTCCAAAGATTAACAAAGGTCTTGCGGGTGTGGAATGGCATGAGGGTGAGTAATAAATGACAGAATTTTCATTTTTGGGTGAACTAACCCTTTAAATTACTATAAATGGTGCTGGATCAAGCTTGTAGTTGTGTATATTGTCGTTTTCCAGTTTACCTCATCATGTATTTACATGGTAGTGGCTGTTTTCAGTTAGCCTAGATTCACCACAGAACCTGTAATGTTCCTATAATCACACGACTATTAAACAAAATTCAGAGTCAAATCTGAATGAATCAAGTGACTTGCGCTGTTTATCACTTCATAGAGTGGCAGAAACGCAGCGCACATTCATCAGCGGCAGCTATGTGCGGGTATTTGCCTTTTGCAGTTTCCTGTGTGCTAAAATTAAAAAAAAAAAAAAAAAAAATCACTCATATGGGGGAGGTCTCTTTTGCTTTGGCCTGTCAATTCATAAGACAAACCAATTGGCTGTTGTCCCTGCATGATGGGCCAGTCTGTGCCAAAAAAAAAAAAAAAAAAAAAAAAAAAAAGGTAAATAAATAAATAATCAACATTGTATGGGCCCCAAAGTGCTTCGCCCCACCGAGAAAATGCTCAGTATGCCAATCCAGGCCTGCAGATCACTCAAACTATATATGGAAATTGAAGAGTCCTTATATGGTCACCGGTGGAGTCTGGATGTCATCTAGTGGAAAACTACTACTCAAAATCTTACTGAAAGTTCTTTTTTTTTTTTTTTTTGAGATATTAACCAAAAAATTGGTACAGAACTTGTTCAGATATTTAGCTTTGATTTAAGTTTTAGAGTTGAACATGTTTTGTAAAATATATCGTTGATATAAAATATAAAAATATATATTTTACATATTTTAAATTTTCATACACTTTTTTCTTACTTGTACTATAATCTGTGAAGTGTTCCTTTTAAAAAGATGCCAAACTTAAGTCTGTGCTCTGAAGTATTCAAGATTTTTAACAATTTAAGTTGGAAAATTCAATATTTTCAAGTCTGTGCTCTTTAAATGGGACAGACAGTTAACAGGTAAAACAACTTTTTATTTTCACAAACTTTGAAAATAAAAAAGTTGTTAAACTCAGCAAGACACTGGTACTTCAAAGGAGCTCTGACATACAAAAAATAAGTGTTTTGTATCCTGGATCTGTACAGTTGCTTTTGAATAGCTATCTACATGGGTCAAATTGTCCCATGAACAGTGAGATTGTATAAAATTTCGGTATGCACATTTCACAACACATCAAGCATGTTGAAACTTTGCATGCATGTTCATGACCCTGAATGAGAAAAAGTCACAAAATTTCAAGAAAAACTATGCAGGTTAGATAGTATTTCAGAGAGATTATAAAAAGAAATTATAGCTCATTTTTACCATATATGGCAGACAAAATATTTTTCATTATTGAAAATAAGTGGGGAAAAACATAACAAAATATAACCCAAAAAATATTTGGGGCTGTACAGATGCCTTAGAACATGTGGAATATAGCCTTAGAATATGCTAGTCAAACTGACCTATGAACATTACAAATGTAACAATTTGTTTGTGTATATGTCAAAACATATCAGCGTGTTAAACTTTGCATGCATGTTCGTGACCCTAAATTAACAAAATTTCAAGAAAAACAACAAAGATTAACTGATATTTCCAACAACTCAAAAATCAAAACGGGTTAAATTGACCCCCAACAGTACATAAATGTTAAGCAAGTATTATGCAAGTAAATATGATCAATTTTACTTTCATGTTGACTTTAAGACTAATAAGTGTGGCTTAGTGACAGAATCACAACTGTACCTGCTTGGCCAGACTGCACTGGTAAGGGTCTGGTTTATAGGCTCGCACCCACTGCAGGCCTCCCTGCCCTTGACTCGTGGTGCCTGGTGCACTGGTCACCACCTCTGAGTAGGGGATGACTGGACCCAAGCCATAGGGCCCCAGCGGTGGATGCTGATGGTGGGAATGATAGTGGTGGTGTCTGCTGGAGGTGGAGTGGCCAGCTGAAGCTAGACTAAAGGCTTCCTCTAGCAGGAGATGCATCTGCTGACGAACCTCATCTATGGAAGGCTGGGAGCTCAGCGTTGATGTCTCAGATTGACCTTTGATTTGTCGACCACAGCCAAGATAATGGCGGCCCGCCAGTCGGTCGACGTCAGTCTCTTCAATAATCTCTGGCTCAGTCTGCAAAAGAAAAAAATAAACACAAACAGATGCACAGATATTCAAAAGCTACTGGATATTGATGCTCAAAAGAAAAATGAAAGGAATCGTTCACCCAAAAATTTAAATTCTGTGATCTTCAATGTCCATTTGATTTTCTTTCTTTTGTGGAAGAATGTCCATGCAGTTGTTTACCATAAAATATATATATATATATATATATATATATATATGTTACCCCTCTAACCCAGGTCCTACTCGCCCTGCGATGCATGGGCCTCGAACCTGGGTCTCCAGTGAGGGAGTCGGACGCTCTAACATGGAGGCTAAATGCTGCAACCCTTAGTGTCAGTCACTAGAGCATCACTTGAGATCTGAAGAGTGAGGTTTACTCACATAGTGACTACTAGCTGGCCTCCGTTACACTCACCCCCTAAACCTCACTCCCATCTGGGTCACGGCACCAATGTAACCCCTCTAACCCAGGTCCTACTCGCCCCGCTCTGCACGGGCCTCGAACCTGGTTCTCCAGCGTGGGAGTCGGATGCTTTAACAGGGAGGCTAAAAGCTGCAACCCTTAGTGTCATTTGCTAGAGCATCTCTTGAGATCAGAGGAGTGAGTTTTACTCACACAGTGACTACTAGCTGGCTTTTGTTACACATATATATAAAAGAGTGGGGTAATGAAGCTCCAAAATATCATTTTTGCTGTTGCAAATTCAAATATAGTGCATAAAGAGTCCAGTGCACCAGGTTTGGCATCAACAATCCTAAACGCCATTGGTTCTCCATTGGCTGAGGAGAATAAAAATTATAGTATGGCTTCACAACATTTATAGCATATTTTTTTTATGATTTTATGTTGTTTTTGTCCCCGGTGGTCACTGTATGGAAATGATTAGCAAGAGCATTCTTCAAAACATTTTTTTTTTTTTTTTTTTTTTTATCTCGACCTGTCAGAAAATGTAATACAGGTTTAGAAGAATATGAGGTTCAGTAAATGATGACAATTTTATCTGTATTAACTATCCATTTTAATTGTATTAACTATTCATTCAAGTTGGATTTGTGATTCTTTTTGAAACTAAACTACCCAAAGGACCTCAAGTACAGGTTTGAAGCACTTCTGAAAATCTTGATGGAGCTAGATACAACCAAGTTGTCACCAAAAGTCCAAGCACTGAAAATTAAGATGCTGCAGTGATTGGGTAACTGAGAGACACAAAACAACATGTATGAACACTGGCTAGTATGTCTTGATAGCTCCTCTTTTTGCTGCCTTTTGAGTTTTTGTTATTTCCAAAATAACCCCAATAAATAACCTAACCCCCAGTTGCTCCCCGGGTGCCGCAGCAATGGCTATGTGTGTCCATGGCTTGTAGTGTTTGTGTTCACTACTCACTGCTCCTAATGTGTGTGCACTAACTTTGATGGGTTAAATGCAGAAGACAAATTACAAGTATGGGTTACCATAATTGGCCTTCACTTCACTTAATAATAAAAAAAAAAAAAGAATCTTATGAATTTAAAACAAATTGGATTTATTGGTTCTATTACATAAATACCATTCATTCTTATTTCATTTACATATGACTGGCAAATATGTATCACATCAAGTATATTAGTTTGTTTATGTTAACAAAATATGTAATCCAAATTGATGGAAATTTCATATGCAGTTAATTATTAGGCCTAATTGTAGGTGCTGCATAGAAATGGGGGAACCCCTGCCTCAACCTCCAAAGCAGGAAGAGAATAGGCTTCAATGATGATAGGATGAACAATTTAGAATGGATAGATGAATAATGATAGCTGAATAATTTGACATTGTGGGGCCGTGTCAAGTTAAATATGCTCCAGGACCTCGATACCTCAGTGTGGAGGTCTGGGAAGAATGGCAGATGTCTCCTGGGTTTAAACCTCACACGCTTGTGAGAAAGCGTTAATCTAACTTGCATTTTCTCACTCCTTTTTACTCATCCGGCCATTATAAACTTTGTCTACAGTTTGGGTAACCACCTCGGGTAGCTCTTCAAAGGCACAAGACTGCTGTGTTGACTTATGAGGGGTACCCGGGGCATCCATGCCGCCACCCAGCTCTTCAGAACCATAGGTGGCCGACGGTAGGTCTTAGTCTGGATCGGAAGTAATTGCTGAGCAAGCTTCTGAATCCAGGATGAGGTCTTCTGAATCTGGTGATGGAGCAAGAGAAAAAGGCAGAGCTCGTCTCAAGCTCCTTAGCCAGCTCCACCTATGACCCCCGTGATTGATGCACTGACTTGGCAGATGATGCACTGATTGATGCACTGACTCTTTGAATCATGGTGCGCACAAAACACACCACCTTTGTAGACGCAGGACCCAAAACCACGGAGTGCAGACACCTGGCTCCCATCACTCACGAAAAGACCCAGGTGTCTGCACCCCGTGCTTTTGTCAGGGTTCTGCCCTGGCAGCCTTGTCTGTGTTGTCTTTGTTTCATGTCTCTATGTTTGTGTTATTTGTCAGCACATGGCTTTGTCTTTGTTTGTGTTTGCCATGTGCTCCTCTTGTCCTGCCTCTTAGTTTGCTTTCACCATGCCCCCTTGTTTAGTCCTGTCTAGTCCTCGTTTCACTAATTGTGCTCACCTGAACCTTGTGTGCTTTGGTCCCTTTATATTGTGCTTCCTTCCCTCATGTCTTTGCTGGTTTGTTGTGTGTTCACCGTGTGTATTGTGCGTATAGATCCTGTCATTCATATCCTGAGTTTCCTGGCCTCTGACTCCTCTGTCCAGTATCCTGAGTTTCCTGGCCACTGACTCCTCTGCCTGGCAGCAAGGACCTTAACAGCAGTCCACTCTCTCGTCAAGCCTCTGGTTCTGTCTTCACCAACTTGGACTGTGTCAGTGGTCATCAACCCTGCCTGTCGTTGTGTCGTCTGCCCTGCCCTGCTGTTTGACTGGTTCACACCCATTTCTCCCTGTTGTGTCTTTAGTGTTGTTAATAAATCCCTTTATTGCTCATTCTGCGCCTGGGTCCTCACTCCTGCAAAACCCTGACAGAACAAACCAGCCAAGACTGGACCCAGCAATGAGCATCCGTGTAGTTCCCCCCGCGACTGTCCAAGAGAGACTGGCACTCCAACAGGGGTTGGCATCGCTTCGCCAGCAGGGCCGGGATGTGGTGTCCTTTGCACAGTTCTTTTGGACCATGGCTAAGGGCCTGGAATACAATGATGGGGCCCTTAAGGAGGCCTTTAACCTTTCTTTGGATGACCCCCTACCACGTTGGGAGATGGATCAATTAAAGATTCTGGACTTCTGGAATTTTTCCAAGTATCTCCACCACCGCAAGGACTGGCAGATACTCACACCACCAGAGTCCGCCTGCAGCAGTGACCATACCGCCATCCATCCTTCGAGTCAAGTTCAAGATCCTCCTCTGACTCCCACGTTAAAGCGTAGACTGAGAAGGAAGAGGGCAGCAAGAGCTGCTGCATCAGTCTCGGTCTCCGTCCAGTCCACTCAAGTCACCCCAGAGTCTGTCCAGTCCACTCAAGTCACCCCAGAGTCTGTCCAGTCCACTCAAGTCACCCCAGAGTCTGTCCAGTCCACTCAAGTCACCCCAGAGTCTGTCCAGTCCACTCAAGTCACCCCAGAGTTGATCAAGAAGGTGGCAGTCACCCCTGAAGTGGCCAGTCATGCACTTTTGTGCCCCCGGAAGCGTAAGAAAAGGCGGGTGCATGTTGTTGTGCAGTCAAATGCTCTTCCTGTGGTCCTAAGCCCACTGGTCCAGGAGGGCCAGAGTACAGAGGTCTCTAATCCATTGGCCCAGGAGGGCCCTGGTTGGGTTTCCCAGAGTTCAGTGGTACCAGAGGACCTGATTCTGAAGGTCCCTAATCCAGTGGTCCTGGAGGACCATAGTCAGGAGAGCTTAAACCCTTTGGTCCAGGAGGGCCCAAGTCAAAAGGGCCCCGGTCCAGAGGTCCAGGAGAGTCTGAGTCAAGAGGTTCTTTATCCTATGGTCCAGGAGGACCTGACTCAGTTGGTCCTGTATCCAGTGGTTCCAGAAATATTTAGTCTGGAACCAAACCCTAAGCCACTTACTTCACCAGCTATGCCTTTGTTGAGGGAACCTGAGACTGAACTGTCTGAATCACTCACCAGTCCTGTCTTGTCCAAGGTGTGTATTCAAGTTGGCACGGCTACCTCCACAGAAACTGTTCTTGACCTGGCCACAGAGGCCATTCCAGAGCATCTCACCCTGCCTGATATGGCCATGGAGGACCCCTCAGAACAGCTAACCAGTGCTGTAGTGCCCACAGAAACCGACCCTGCCAGTCATGTTACTTCCCAAGAAGCTGCTCTGGACCAGGTCACGGAGGCCATTTCAGGGTGTCTTGATCTGCCCGCAATGGCCACGGAGGCCACCTCTGAGCTTTTCACCAGTCATGACTTGCCCAGTGAGAGAATTCCTGCCAATCATGTCATGCCCATTGATGTTGTTCTTGTTAGTCATGTTATACCCACGGAGGCCATTCCAGAGCAGCCTGCTTTCATCAGTTTGGCCATGGAGGCCATTTCAGAGGCTCCCATTCAGCCTGTCATGGGCATGGAAGCCATCCCTGAGCACGCCAGTGCAGCCCAGGAGGGCGCTCCCGAGTCAGTCCCTGAGCACACGAGCGCAGCCCAGGAGGGCAGTCCAGAGTCAGTCCCTGAGCACGCCAGTGCAGCCCAGGAGGGCGCTCCCGAGTCCAGTCCAATGTGTGTCCTTGAGGCCCTGGAGGGCATTTCTGCAGATTTAAGTCCAGTGTTCGAAACATCCTCCAGGACTTCAGGGACTAAGTCTGTATCTGTGTCTGTTTCCCAACGACTTATCCTTCCTGCCAATGCAGTCATGGCTCCTGAGTTCATCCCCAAGTCCTTCCCAAATAAAGAATTTATACCGCCTGGAGGCGTCCATTGGAGGGGGGGTACTGTCAGGGTTCTGCCCTGGCAGCCTTGTCTGTGTTGTCTTTGTTTCATGTCTCTGTGTTTGTGTTATTTGTCAGCACATGGCTTTGTCTTTGTTTGTGTTTGCCATGTGCTCCTCTTGTCCTGCCTCCTAGTTTGCTTTCACCATGCCCCCTTGTTTAGTCCTGTCTAGTCCTCATTTCACTAATTGTGCTCACCTGAACCTTGTGTGCTTTGGTCCCTTTATATTGTGCTTCCTTCCCTCATGTCTTTGCTGGTTTGTTGTGTGTTCACCGTGTGTATTGTGCGTATAGATCCTGTCATTCATATCCTGAGTTTCCTGGCCTCTGACTCCTCTGTCCAGTATCCTGAGTTTCCTGGCCACTGACTCCTCTGCCTGGCAGCAAGGACCTTAACAGCAGTCCACTCTCTCGTCAAGCCTCTGGTTCTGTCTTCACCAACTTGGACTGTGTCAGTGGTCATCAACCCTGCCTGTCGTTGTGTCGTCTGCCCTGCCCTGCTGTTTGACTGGTTCACACCTATTTCTCCCTGTTGTGCGCTGTCTTTAGTGTTGTTAATAAATCCCTTTATTGCTCATTCAGCGCCTGGGTCCTCACTCCTGCAAAACCCTGACAGCTTTGGGTCCTGCGTCTACCAAGGTGGTGTGTTTGTGCGCACCATGATTCAAAGAGACACCACTTCATGGCACATTAATCACTATAATGGTGACGTCAAATTAAATAAATATTAGAGCAAATCCCTGTTAATTCTCAATAAGTACTTTTGTACAAAATGAAGGTAAACTGGTTAGTAATAAGTGAAACTGGTAATGCTGTTTTTGGAGTTGATTAATGTAATGATTAATCTAGTTGACTGATCTAATGTCTTTTATTTTCAGTTGATTTCATCTAAGGCTGTGGCTGGAAGTCAGTTGTAGTTGCTCGTCTGTTTTCTTTTTTTTTTTTTTCTGTTCTCTTCTTTCCTTCAGTGATTCTGCTTGTTAACAGGCTTGTTGACTGCCCAAGTGCCATCATTTCATGTGGTATGTGTGGGCCAGATCTGAGCAGTTACTATCTGGGAGGCCAGTAATTAACAAGAAAAACTAAAACAGCCATGGTACAAATTGTATTCCTTTTGTGGCTGTGTACCCTAAAGGAATAGTTCATCCAAAAATGAAAATCATTTATTTGGCCTCATGTAGCCCAATGATAAACCCATATGACTTGTGTAGAGCACAAAAGGAGATGTTTTGAAGAATCTTTACACTGCTCTTTTCCATATAACAACAGTTCACAGTGTTCAGGAGCTGTCATACTCCAAAATTAACCAAGTTCGAACCAAAAAAACAAAACAAAATACAAATATTAAAATAATCCATACAACAACAGCACTATATAAGTCACCTTAAACCATAAGATGACATTGTGTGAGGAAAAATTGAAATATGTACTGAAAATATTGTCCGCCATGTGTGCTTGTGCATACTGATGCAGCAATGCAGTGATAACAAAGGCCCTTTTTTTTTTTTAAAGTAGAAAGATTTCATACAAAGGGTAAATATACATTTTCATTTTCAGTCTTATAAGCAGGAATTATTTGGTATTTGGTATTTCAAGATTAAAATACAAATGTCAGATGAGCATTGTGCCTTGACAAGACTAATTTTGGTAACAATAAGCCATACCTGCACACGACCTGATCCCAAAACAGCCCTACCATTCCGATATGCTTTATAAATCAGACTCTCTTTCATCCCAAATTACCATTTTCATTTTAAATCTTTTCATAACGTGTCCCCTGAACGTTCATTGGAACAAGTGAGTGCTGTTAAAATTAATTCATACCATGATCGCTGATTATCCTTGTGATTATATACAACTAATTTTCTAAATTACTTTTTCTTTTTATTACTTTTTCTCCGGTGTCTCTTTCTATCTTAAAAGCACAATTCTTATAAAATACACAATAATAGCAGAATAGCAGAAATAAATGGTGTGGAATCTTCTCTCGTTCAATCCAGGTTGGTTTAAGAGCGTGGGAGTTTTGTTTATTCATCATGTATCTGTTGTGCACAGGCCCAGTAAGAAAGAGTGCAGTGATTAAAGATTTCAGCAATTCACTGACCTGTCTGTCTTTTGTTTTCCCCTCTTTTTATTCCTCTCTCGCACAATCCAACATATTATTCTGTTAACTTACCACTTACTCTACATTTCATCTACTCTTATGTTCAGATCATTCATTGGCGGTGCCCTGCTTCTCAGGCACCATACAGAGGTAGGAAGACATCAAGGCATGTCCAAATTCAATGTTTGCATAACATTATGTCTACTAAAGTGCCTTTATCATGCATCCACAAATGTCCAAATGCTAAACATGCTTGTTAACACACACACACACACACACACACATGTTTGTTTTTGTGAATTGTGGGGACTTTCCATAGACTTCAATGCATTTTACACTGAACAAACTGTACATTCTATCCCCCTACCCTGCCCCTACCCCTAAACCTAACCCTCACAGGAAACTGTGCAAACTTTTACTTTTTCACAAAAACTCATTCTATATGATTTATAAACCCATTTACATTGTGGGGACCGCTGGCTGGTCCCCACGATGTAGGTGAACTCAGGTTTATATTACATCATGGGGACATTTGGTCCCCACAATGTAATATAAACAAAAGCACACACACACACACACACACACACACACACACACACACACACACACACACACACACACACACACACACACACACACACACACACACACACACACACACACACACATGTTTGTTTTTGTGAATTGTGGGGACTTTCCATAGACTTCAATGCATTTTACACTGAACAAACTGTACATTCTATCCCCCTACCCTGCCCCTACCCCTAAACCTAACCCTCACAGGAAACTGTGCAAACTTTTACTTTTTCACAAAAACTCATTCTATATGATTTATAAACCCATTTACATTGTGGGGACCGCTGGCTGGTCCCCACGATGTAGGTGAACTCAGGTTTATATTACATCATGGGGACATTTGGTCCCCACAATGTAATATAAACAAAAGCACACACACACACACACACACACACACACACACACACACACACACACACACACACACACACACACACACACACACACACACACACACACACACACACTTTTTGTAATATAGACAATGAAAAGAAAATTGGGAAACACTTTAGAATACTGTTCCATCATTAATAAATAACTACTCAGGAACAAATGAGAAAGACATATTAAAATTATAGTACTAATAACTAACAAGAAACTCAGTTATTTGTTATATATTGTCTTATTGCCCATCCCTAAAATTTGCTCTATATTATTCAGACATTCAGACAAGAAAATGAAAAGTATGACTTTCTGAATCTCCTCTGATCATTAGATGGTGCCCTGGAAGCTGATCTAAAATCCTAAGGATGGTTTCCTTACAAGTTACTTTCATACAAAAACACACCTTAGGTTTCAGACACAGTCTGTCTCTCTCTCCTTTCCTGTGTGTCAAATGTGAGAGGTGTACAGGATGTCTGGTGCAGTGCACCACATAAATCAGTCCCTCTTACAGCGTCAGTATGAAGATCTGGGGAAATTTAGCCAATAGCATCTAAATCCCACTGTAATCAATAGAAAGCTATTTTTACACAGAGTCAGAATCCACATTAAGTACAGGGACAAAGATGAATTAACAACAGTATAACTCATAGTACATGGACAGAGACAAAGACTGTGTGGCTTTTGTAACTGTTTAAAGAGACCAATTTTCATGCTCAAAATAGGTAAGCTCTATTTCAAATAAAACATGTCAGCATGTTTACAATTGCTGAGAGGTGCACACAGTCAGCATACTACAGTTAATTTCACTTAAGATCTGGGGCACGACTGCATGAGTGCAGTCTTGATAATGTTTCATGTCAGCTTCATGCTTAGATGCTTTATAGAATCATATATATATATATATATATATATATATATATATATATATATATATATATATATATATATATATATATATATATATATTTATTTTATTTTATTTTTACAGTAAAGAAATACAAAATGGTCAACATTGATTCCATTCTCCATTCCCAATTGCAATCCAGACCAAAACAGTGTGCTTCTGTTTCCATAGTGATGAACTTGCATCATGATTCAGGTCACCTTATGATTCTTCTTTCATTAAAAAGACCAGGGGCCTGATGTATAAACGTTGCATACACACACAAAAAAAAGGCACTGAAATGTGCATACTAAATTTTCCACGCACATATTGGGATTTATAAAAAATAAACTTTGCGTAAATATGTGCGCACCATATAGGAGCTCTAGACCATGCGTACGCACTCTTTTACTGGAGTGGGCAAAGTACTTAAGTAAACAGAATGATTTTAAACTCTGTTTTCCATTTGAAGATTTCAATTTTCACATTTAGATTAAAAATGTGCCACTCTCCTTAATGGCATGCTGTGTTTAAATGTTTTAACGACAGCGAGGATTGCTTAGTGCACGATAATTCCACTTTAAATTGTGTTCTAAATAGCAGAGCTCATGCAGAACTCAATAGCAGACAGAAAACATTTTCATGCAAATAATGATCAATGAAGTGCACTTCGTCTAAGCAGATAGCTTAGCAACATAATGGTATAATAAAAGACACTGAAGGAATCGCTCGTTGATCTTCCGACGAGTAGCTACTGTACTGTACAACCTCTGCTGAATGCAGGTGTTCTGTTGGTGATGTGCACAGACAGACAGTAGCCTAAAGATAACACCTTTTGTGGTCTTCCCAATATTATGAAAATTAATTAATAAAAATTTTATTTTTAAAATGTTTTGTCAGTGAAGCACTGAGTCAGACAAGTATTTACAATGCAAAAATAAGACCTATCCGTTTCCATTAAAAATATATAAACATCCTAAAATATATGTTTACCTTTTAGGCAAAATTGCATACATTTGATTTGTTTAAAACAAATATAAATACTATTTGGCCTGTGGAAAAGAATAACTCTTCAGTGAAACCTTTCTCTTAACAGTATTTTGTACGATTTTGATTTATTTATTTATTTTTCTAAAACAAGACAAGGATAGTGAATGATTATTAGCAATGTAATGTGATGGCATTTATTGTCATATTTTCCTAATGTCTTGTACCGTTAAACACGGTGCACGTGAATATGCATGGAAATGATATGCAGATGACATAATGTATAGTAAAACTAGACGTTGTAAGCTCCATATATGGTTATTTTGGGGAGGAGACGGGGCAGAGATTCGTGTATGCACAATCTTCCACTGACTGGGTTTTATAAAGGGAATTTTTTGAGCAGGTTGTGGCATACACATGGTTTTATAAATCTGAAAACTTTTGTGCATACGGAAAAACTGGCTTTTATGCATACACACACTTTTAGGATGCAGTCTACGGAAAGTTTTATACATGAGGCCCCAGAGCTTTTTTTTTACCTTGTTAACCCTTAAATGCATACCTCGGGTCTTAAGTGACCCGGGACGTCATTCACTACCCTCCTCCTCAATTTTTTAAAGTTAGACATCAACATTCTTGATATTCCTCAATCGATTCATTATAAAGAATATAACATGAAAAAAATCATAAAATTATAAAAGAATGCCTAGTTTTGAATTCACTTTTTTGTAAAAAATTGTATAGGGTCGCTAACGACCCGAGGTGTGTATCAGTGTTTTTTCTGCACAACAATAATTGAATCTTACATGATGGAATAAGTGCAATTTACCTTTATTCCACAAGGTGGCAATGTCTGATACACAATGCTGAAGTGACGACTCTTTCAGACAGAAAATGAAATAATAAGAAAAACATGAAATGGCTCAGTGATTTACTGCAGAGCAAGTACTAAACGCAATCAAATATGACTGTAACTGTCACTGGATGGATCTGGTGAAGCTGTTAGCGATCGAAATATTGATTTTGAAGATGTTGAAAATGATATAGTTCTGAGAATATGTTTGAGATCATGAATAGGCTCATATTTCCAACCTCAAACATAAAACTAGCCTATTATTTGCTGAGTTTACTTGGAAATGAGCTCTGATGAGGACAGTGATGATGGCATAAAACATCTGCTCAAACTGAACCCTTTCAAGCTCCAAAAGGTAACAAAATATGATTTATTGTATTCTTCTGTAATTGTTACTCTAATATCAGAGGAGTTTTATATTATCACGACAGACAGAGATCCTTCCGTGTTAGATATAGATCCGGGTCGATAAAGACCCGTATATGTAAGAATGATTGGCGAAACAGTCATGCATTTAAGGGTTAATTTTGCAAAATATAAATAAATAAATAAAATAAAATAAATCAGTCAATCAATCAATCACACGTGGCCTAACAACACAAAAAAGACTTGTAGCAGCAACTAACAAGAAGCGTATCATAACCCACCCAAAACTCCACCTAATAACAACCAAGCAAGGCCTTACAATATCATATGTAACTGTCGAATATACATTTATGCATTTGGCAGATGCATTTATCCAAAAAAGGCCACAGCCTGTTGCTGGCTCCATGCTCTGCCAGCTGTTTTGGAAACCTTTCCATTTGATTTTGCTAATGCTTTATGCCGCTTTTCACGAAGAACACTCACATCATAGCCACTGTTACGGATCCCCTTTCTGGGTCTCTCTCTCATGACCAGAAGATCCATCTCTGTTCCTCCAGGACTGGGACTGTTTAGAGACTGTCTGCTGCGATGTGTGGGGTGACTCACCTGAGAGGGTCTGAAACCAACAAACAAACACACACACACACACACAGTTTAGAACAATAGCATAACATTATGCAAGTACATGGACATGTACACACTACATGTAAACAGGACCTCCGTATGTATGTATGTATGTATGTATGTATGAGTTTGTGATGTCCACTAAAATAGATATTTATGTATGGCATTATAGCTTATTTATTAAGGTGCACTCTGGAATGAGGATGTCCCTTCCCCTATTACCAGTGGCAGCCATCTTGGTTCATAGCTGTTATGTAACAAGAGGCTATTGGCTATTTAAAAATTGTCCATGCAAGAATGATAATCCAGTACCAGTGAGGCCATGAATGTGTTAAGGAAATCCATGTATTAAAAAAAAAAAAAAAAAAAAACTTGAATTATTTATTTATGTATGTATGTATGTATGTATGTATGTATGTATGTATGTATGTATTTTTGGCTAAATAATGCCATTCTAGTCTGATGGATTTACAATGAAATGATATATAACAAAACATGTAAACACTTAGAGTAAAGAGATTTATAAAATCTTCACAGTAAGAAAAACTTCATATGGAAGCTGAAGAAATACTTTAATAAGCAAAAAGATTGAGTTGCTGTGTAGGCAACTTCATCAGATTTCATCATTCTGTGTCCTGCAATGAATCATTCAGACAGCAGATCACAGTAAAGCAGAGGTTACCACTTTCACACAGAAAACACATCCAAAATAACATGCTTAACCTACAAGGGGTCACTGGAGATGTAAAACTTTCAATAAATGTCATCAGCAGTTTTAAAAATACCTAAAGTGCCTTAAAGGCCCCAATAAAAAATGCTCAGAGATATAGCCTTATATCATTAGTGTCCAAATAATACAATTACTGGGTTGACTTTTTAAAAGAAATTATTATTTATTATTATTTTTTTAAAACATTCTAGTGCACAGCATTTAACTAAAACACTTAAAAAAAAAAAAAAAAAAAAAATATATATATATATATATATATATATATATATATATATATTATATTATATTATATTATATTATATTATATATATATATATATATATATATATATATATATATATATATATATATATATATATATATATCTGATATATCTGTGATGTTATATGAATGAAATGATAATGACTGTTTTGTCAATGTTCACAATGGAAAGCAATAGTTACAGACTATGGCTACCGCCTCAGCCAAATGTGACTTCTAACGCCTTTTTGAAGTATTTACAATACTCAAACCTTTAACCCTTAAATGCATACCTCGGGTCTTTATCAACCCAGGACGTCATTCACTACTTCTCCTCATTAATTTTTTTTAAAGTTAGGCATCAACCTTCTTAGTATTCCTCAATCAATTCATTTTAAACAATATAACAAAACTTTAAAAGAATGCCTCTTTTCCCATTCATTTTTTGTAAAAATTGTATAGGGTCACTAACGACCCGAGGTGTGTATCAGTGTACATTTATCTTTTCTGCACAACAATAATTGAATAATTGATGACGGAATAATCGCAATTCACCTTTATTCCACAAGGTGGCAATGTCTCATACACAATGATGATGTGACATTTCATTCAGACAGAAAAAACGAAAGAATAGGCAAAACATGAAATGGCTCAGCGATTTACTGCAGAGCAAGTACTAACGCAATCAAATATGACTGTCACTGTCACTGGATGGATCTGGTGAAGCTGTTAGTGATCAAGAAAATCAATGAAGATGTTGAAAATGATAGTATATTAAAAGCACATTTTAGATCATATTTCATGGTGTCCCAAAATAGCACAGTTAAGAATGTTTAGCATATAAAGTACAAAATTAGTGCGCGAAAATAGAGCACTTTAAGTACATTGTTGAAATTTACTTTTTTTCACCTGGGTTTGAATGGGCTCATTTGTGATTTCAAACATAAAACTAGCCTATTATTTGCTGCATTTACTGGGAAATGAGCTCTGATGGGGACAGTGATGATGGCATAAAACATCTGTTCAAATTGAACCCTTTCAAGCTCCAAAAGGTAACAAAATACGATTTATTTTATTCTTCTGTAATTGTTACTCTAATATCAGGGGAGTTTTATATTTTCGCAACAGGTAGAGATCCATCAGTGTTAGATATAGATCCGGGTCGCTAAAGACCCGAATATGTAAGAATTATTGGCGAAACATTCATGCATTTAAGGGTTAAAGCTGGACTAAAGAGCACTGGACTCTCTATAGCCATATGTGGTTAAAACATAAAATGGCACATGCTATTTTGTGCATGTGAAAAAAAAAGTCATCTGACCAACTTCATCACTGTTACCAACTATTTTCAATGGAAAGTAGCTAAAGCCTGCTCAAAAAGTCGCTAAATGTTGCTATTGTTTGCATTCTGGCTAGTGTCAGCTATGGAAGGCATGTTAAATCTAATGGCTTTATGCTAGAGAAAATGGTCTGATGAAATCGAAATTTTGTACTTATATAATCACCATCAGCTAAATCAGCTCTCTGCAGCCATGGATAAGAGTTGCCTCTGCCAGCAACAACCTATGGGGACCACCGCCCCAGTTACCCACTAGTCTATCATACAGAGAAATGAAAATACCTAGAGGATCGCTTACTCTTTATTTGTCAAGGCACCTCTTCTGCTGCTGAGAACACTCTCACTTTCTGTACTCTGGCTGCAAGTAGTGGGTAAGCTGACATTCCTCTGAAGTCAATCTATAGACAAGCCCTGAATCATACCTTTCCTGTCACTTCCTGTCATTTTGCCTAATGCATTTCTAGTCAGAGTTTACTAGTAGATGTCACCTTATCTAGTGAAACTACTTTTTTTTTTTTTTTTTTTGTCCAAGCCCTGCTTGACTATCATAGCGTTAGATGAACCCTCTAGGGTCCAGCATATGGAGAATTACAACTCAACCTCCAATTCAGAGCACTGAACAAGTAGATCATCTAACTACTCATTACACACACATCAACCAACTCATCTAGGGTTTTCCATAGCTTTCTCAACACAACTAATTAATAATTATTCTAAAACGGTTAGTTCCTGTCCTTGATTCTGATTGGTCAATAGCTGTGTTTTATTCACTACAAAATACGGCTATGACCGCTTCACCCAACGCTTCTGTGTATCACTACACAATACCCTTAGCATCCACACTTAGCAACGTAAACTGTTTGTTCTCAATTGATATTGTTAATCGAAGCATTATGTAGAAGAGTATTGCGAGAAAGACATCGAGTAAGCAAGTTTACTATCTGCATTCAGATTTAGCTTTTTCCTTCAGGTCAGTCCTATGTATAAAAAAATTGTTTAAATGTCCGATGTATTATCTTGTCCTTTTAATAGTTAAGGGGCTGAATGTTCTAATCACACTGGTGTGATCGTACGCTCCAGAGACCAGCCAAGACTGATCACACTAGTGTGATCATATGCATTAAAGGGTTAAAGGTTTTCATGAGTTTGAGTTTTTAAACAACATGTGGAAATTGACACCCTTTCTGTAATTTTCCTTGATATAAAGGTCTGGAATGTTGACTACTCAATATTCTAAACCCACTGATAAGAAGCACTCACCCATCTTATTTGAAGAAAGGGCCAGCCTATACTCAATTTCTTCGTTTAAAGTGTATTTGCAGTGTAGAATCTGATTTTGAATAAAAAGTGGTGAAAATGTAGCCTGGATACCAGCCGAACTTAGCCCCGCCCACAACATTTTGAGGTCGTGGAGTTCGGTCTGGACTCGATCCGTAGAGGAGTAATTATGCCCGAACAAAAACTGTTCGGACCAATCACATTGTCAGGGCGATGATTGACAGATTATCACCAGAAACGTAATCAGTCACGTCACCAAAGAGCGCTTGGGGAGTTTAATTGACAAGCGATCTAACCAATCAGAACGCTGCATCCGCTATTTTGTCCGACAAAGCAGTCAGGAGTTAGAAGATTAACATCGGTGGAGTTAAACTTGAAAAATTGTGCATATTGACACAACATTGAAACAACATTTATTCTCATGTTCATTCATGTTTATTTGATGCTATAAATGGACTAGTAGGAAGAGATGATCGGTTAACGAGCCGCTTGAGCTGAGGCGCTACAGCAATCTGTCACGATCATGGTCACAACACATTAAAAAGCCACAAAACGTTTTTTATTGTTTTACTTTTTTTTAATAACTACACAGTTTGAAAGCTGGGACTTTGTTCCTAAGTAACCTGCTCTGTCTCGTCTGTCGATGTGTGGTCAGTATCCTCTTTGCTCCGCGATGTATTTTCCACTCTGTGGTGTGACAGCGCCACGGCTTGTCGGACAAAGCAACTAAGTAACTAAGGGGGCGAGTCTTTGCGAAAGGTCAATTAGTTTACAACAATGATGGCTGTTGTTGAAGAACTGAGATATGTAGATTCCGCCATCGCATCCGTTATAGAAGATATCGACAGCGCATTAATTTTAAAAGAGGAACAGAGGACCGCGATCAAGGCATTTGTCGATGGGAAAGATGTCTTTGCCGTCCTTTCTACGGGACTCTGCAAAAGTTGGATTTATCAGCTGGCCCCGATGGTCGCTAAGAAGAGTTCTGTTGACAACTATGCGTCGCTCAACATACGTCACTTACTCTGTAGCTCTGATTGGTTGTAGGTCTATCCAATTGAGGTCTTTCCTGGATCGGTTGAAATACGCCCCCATAATCAAAGCCCAATGGAGCAGTATCAGACTCATATTCGAACTAGAATTGAGTATGACCACGTCAGGCTAGTGAAAATGTATAAGCGACTTATCCTCAGGGGTTGTCAGAACAAGTGGATGGATTTTGCTTTGGAGAAAGTACGAAATGCATCCTACAGACCGGTGAAACAAAATAAGTTAAACAATTTGTTACATGTGCTTTCACTAATGTTATCTGTTTGTTGTCTTGTCCATGTGAAAAACAATATGTGGGCAAGATAAATAGTCAAATTATGTCACACATTTTTGAACACATGAATGGAATTAGAAGACCAGAAATACAGAGACTTCTACAAATGGTATGTAAATAGAATACCTTAGATGTTTGTATTGTAGTGATTTTGGATTAGCCTCACACAAGGGCACCACAAATGTAGTTATTTATGGTCTTAAATATTAATATTAATATTTATATTTTATATTAATATTAATATTGAGTTAGGTGATTCCTTCCAATATTTCGGGGCACCAGCAAGGAATTAGAATTTTACTGAATTAGAAATTTAATTCAGAATTAAAATTGACTGAATTAGAATTTTATATTTTGGAAGAAGTTTATCATCTGACCAATATGAAGGATTTAATGAGATTCAGATGAGCTTGTAGAGCCTCTGATTATCAACACAAGAATGACACAGTTTGAAATAAAAATGAATTTATTAACAAAAAGATATACAAGAGTAAAATATCACACTCACTAAATACTACGAAGGAAAATGACTAAACTACTAAGGAAAAATGACTAAACTACTAAGAAAATTGAATCAATAATCAAACAGAAACTACAAACTACTACACAAATGGACATTAACAAAAATGAATGCCAAGTAGATGAGCAACGGATTGGATGAAGCAAAGAATGGGTAATTAGCAGTCTATGAGGGAGTCAATTGTGGTCTTTCTGGATGCTGGTGTGAAATAGTAAATAGATAACGTGTCTGATGTATTTACTGTATCTGTCTACGCTGACCCTAGATAAACAGTCAAACAGCAATCTTATATAGCAACAACCTAATGCCAAGGCTTTTGGGAAAAGCTTTGGTTAGCTTATATTTACGTTTCACTTGGTCAAATGATCAGTCCGGCGATGGGAAAAGTTTTCCACTGGTATCCTTCTGTTTGCAGTGGGAGAGACTGGATTGCTTTGCAACAGTTGCAGAGCTGCACTGAGTGCTGGGATCTTTGTGTAATCCAGAGAACTGTAGGTCAGACGGTGGTCGTTCCGCAGGATCTTCTGTAGGTTGGAGGTACTTGAGTAATGCAGGTCAGGAGCCAAAGTCCTCTGCAGAAGCAGTTGGGCTGCTTGAAGGTCCGTGCAGTGAAAGGTTTACTCGCAAGAATTTAACATGGTCGTGCTGTTGTTTTTCCCTCGTCAGGTCAGAAACTCAGAACAAGGGTTTGTTCACATGGGAAAGCTTTTATTCCTTCCTGGTGGGGAGGGGATTACTAATCCCCACCTTTCCTGATGTGGTGATGTGATTGAGTCATAGCATTCCAGGTGTCCGCCCATCATGCCCACCTTTCATCCTGTGGAACTTGTTGATTGTCCCAAAATACACAGTTACTGTAAATAAAACATTGTCTTTAGGACCTTGCTTTATTTCTTTTTCAAACCTTTCTCAAAGTTCTTGTGCCCGTGTTCTGAAATAGTAGAGTCCAGACTTGATGTGAATTGGTGGAAGTATCACATTTCTGTCTCAGTGGGTACAATTGCATTGGCTTTTATTCCAGGTGCGATTTCCACTGTGTGTGCACAGTTTCCTGGATGAGTAAAAAAAAGACATATAGGACATGTTCCTTACAGAACCGCTTTGGTGGGCCTGAGAGTCCATGGCCATTCACACCTTGGACTCAGGCATGGAGGGCTGAGGTAAACAAAGGCAACTCATGATGATAGCCTGTGATCAATGGGCAGTTGATGTCATCTTTCCTGCCCTCCACCTTTAGCAGTTCTAATTACAACAATCATTTAGCTCTCGTTGAGGGTCCTATCACACTCTTTATTATTAATCAAAGTGGGACAAAAGGATTCTTGTTTTGACATATGAACTTCTGTTGTGAAGCTCTGGTGCCATCATCTCTGCAGTTCACTACAATATTCTCTAGGCATGAATGAATTAATTCTTTTTTTCCCTCTTTTTGTGAATGCTTATTTATTGACATTGTTATGTATTTTTTAATAATGTTGATTTATCGATATACATAGATAATATATAAAATGAAATTGCTTTTGTATTTAATCAAGTGGTATTGGAAATTTATAGAATAATAAAGTATTTTACTGACTATTACATTATGA
Source organism: Chanodichthys erythropterus (assembly GCF_024489055.1). NCBI lineage: Eukaryota > Metazoa > Chordata > Actinopteri > Cypriniformes > Xenocyprididae > Chanodichthys > Chanodichthys erythropterus. The sequence goes on along the minus strand of NC_090227.1, from coordinate 11,927,217 downwards.
GATCAGTGAATGTATAATGATAATTTCTATGGTTATGCTTATGGCTAATGTTTATGTGTGTTGTATATTTCTATATATGGCAAAGTCAGTGTTCAATGTATTATAATGATTACAGCAATGAGACTGTAAATGAGTGCAGGTGGATGCTTGGAACAAACTGAAAGTCCGTTTTCATTCTCATCATGCGTTTCTTTGTTTGGTTTTTCCGCTCCTCATTTGTGTTCATATGTGTCCGCTGTGTTCTGTTAATCATCCTCATTTGCAATCCTCATATAAGTTGGTCTCTCACATTCATTACTTGTCTGAAAACCGTTATGTTTAGTTGTGTTTACCCTGCCTGTCAACCCATTTGGAGTATTATCATTAAACTTGAAGTATTTTTGATCTTGATCTGTCGGTCTTTGTCTTCCTGTCTAAACACGCCGTGACAGATGATCAGACCGCCCGAAATGGACGATAGGACCAGAATGATTATCCAGGCTTAGGATAGCCATGAACTTTTTTCTTTTGTTAAGGACTTTCTTTATTTGGCCGTCACCATCTCCCTGGATGATGAGACCCTAAAGACCCTGTTCCGTATCGGGGCAACATTCCACCGCCATCTCGACCTCCCAGACACCACTGGACTGAACTGGAGAGAGACTGTCATTCGGTGTCTGGAGAGCTTTCGCATCCTGATCTAGAACACAGCCAAACCCAGAGCCCATGTCAACATTCTCAACCTTGGAGTACTCACATGTGCCCCCCGCAGACAGAGAGCTACCACCCACCACAACGCGTCACCAAGTGCCTGAGAAGAGGACAGAGCTGACCCTTGCTCCCTGTGGTTTTCTATTGATCCTGATCTGCATCCTCCACCAAAGCCCCCTTCCTCCCTCTGTTGGACTGTTTTTGTTGTTTTTAAGGTGTGTAGTTGTGTCTTCTTAATGAGGGTGTGATATTTTTATTTTTTTGTTAGTTGCCTTAGTTACTGATGAGTTACACACCTGTATTTAGTTGAGTTGCTCATTATCTTGTTTCATTCCTTTGTTCTCCAGTGTGTGTGTTTATATATGAGGAGCTCTTTTCCAAAACGCTATAAATCCATTTTAATAGTTTTCATGAAAATGACTTTTTTTTTTTTTTTACCTAGACCTATACATTTTGTTAATATTCAATTTATCCTGTTAAAATGGTCTATTGGCTCAGTCTGAACATGTTAAACAATGACTGTTAAATGAAACAACAATTTTGTTGATAATCCTTTTTTTTTTTTTTTTTTTTTTAATGCTACAAATCCATCCTTTTTTTAGCCTTTTTATATAAAAACATCTAGAATCTCAGTATTAAAAGGGTGACTATATGTTTTAAACAGTTTACTGAACAGGTTGATCGCCTGATACGATGTCACACACTTGCACACACACACACGAGGCGAGGCGAGGCGAGACGAGCCGAGACACCCTTTTATTCAAACGACCCTATCTTGGGAACAAAGCCGAGTTGGGGCTCCGGACTCTGGCCCCCAGGTGTAGGTCTCACTGGCTCATCCAGGCCATCAAAAACGTTAATAGAGTTTAAAGCACTCATTTTGAAGACTGAGCACAAGCAAACTCCCTCACTTCAAAGAACCATGTTAGATTGCATCAAACTCTTGCCGAATTCTGATTGGGCGAGAAGACATATCGCATTTAGGCTAAAAACAGGTTTGGCGCTTATAGCGGTTCGGAAAGAAACTGCATCTTGCAGTACATTTTAAACAAGGTAATATAGCGATTTGGCATGAAACATTGATGGAGCAGAGAATGACAAATTCATTTTTTTTTTTTTTTTTTTGGCATTTATCGCATTTTGGAAAAGAGCTCTTCATACATTTCATACATATATATATATATATATATATATATATATATATATATATATATATATATATATATATATATATATATATATATATATATATATATATATATATATATATATATATATATTTATATATTATAGTATGTCCCAAAGCTTGTCTACTCTTTTGCTACACACTCAAAAGTAAGTACATTTTGTTCACAGAAAGAGTACATACTTTTAGGGCGTAGTATAAGTAGGCGAATTGGGACGCAGCAAATGACTAAAAGTAATCCGCCATTTTGTCCGACAAAGCAGATATGAGTTAGAAGATTAACCTCGGTGGAGTTAAACTTGAAAAATTGATTGAAACAACATTGATTCTCATGTTCATTCATGTTTATTTGATGCTATAAATAGACTCGTAGTAAGAGATGATTGGTTTACGAGCCTCTACGACCATGGTCACGACACAAAAAAGAGCCACAAAAAGGGGTTTATTGTTTGAATTTCTTAAAAAAACTACACAGTTTTAAAGCTGGGAATTTTATTAAATATCATAAGTAACCTGCTCTGTCTTGTCTGTTGACATGTTGTCAGTGTCCTCTTTGCTCCGTGATGCAATTATCACTGTGTGTGGTGTGACAGTGCCACGGCTTGTCGGACAAAGCAACAGTAACTAAGGGGGGCGGGTCTTTGCAAAGGGTCAATTCAGCTAGGTATACATCCGCGCTAAACTATCAAGGTGAAAGTCATCATAGATATATATATTAGTCCTCTGTTTGTATCCTTGGTTGTCCATTCTCATCATTATATAGAGGTTGTTCTGTTTGTCAAGTGTTCAAAGTTACCTGAGTATTTTATTTGTGTACTTTCTATTTCATTAAAGAAGTAGATTCCTTTTTTTATTATTATTATCTGCATCTAGCCAGCATGACACCAATAAGCAGCCCTTATAAAAATGATTTAAACATCAGTCAGCATCTCAAAATATTACAAAAATATTGATTAAGAAAATTATTTTTATGCACTATGGAAAATGAAAGGGAAGCTAAAGATAAAACTGTGGGTCACTACCAATATTAGAGAGAATGCCTTCTTGTCATCTGCAAGGGCAACAGAACAAATCACTGGGGTTAGATTTTAAGCTGTGCCAGTGATCCACGGCAACTGAGGCTTAATCAAATGGAAAGCTTTAAGCAGCGGAAAGATACACTCTTCATTATACAATGAGCAGCAAATTGTGCAAGATTTGACAGAGTGCCAATGGATCCAAAAAGGAAATTAAATATTTAAACTGAGACAAAACTCCAAAGTGAGGGTATTTTGGTCAGCTAATGAGACCAGGCAGAGGCTACATATCTGATACAGTCATGTCTGTGACAGTGGCTTTTGTGTCTACTCCCGAACTCCAGGGGAAAGAACAACAGACATTTCTAAGCACACAATGTTTCCATCATCAAGGCTCATGATTGCTAACAGCAAGTCGACAAAGCTCACTGCATATTGATTATACTGGTCCTTTGCCAAATGTTAGAGAAAGCCAGCCACACAGTCCAACTATATTATTTAGTTCAGGTAGATATGAATTTTAAAGCCCTAGAATAAGTCATCTTTTTTAAATAGCACTTTATACAATACAGATTGCTTCAAAGCAGCTTTACAGTGATGAACAGGAAAATAATGATTAACGATGCAAACAGAATTCAATTGTATAAAGCAGCTCTAAAAAGACAATAGTGTCATTGTTCAGTCCGTTTATTAGTATATCAACATTTTTCCTGTGACTAATGTATTTATTATGATACTTACATTACAAAGTCTTTAAAATAATCATTACTGATATATACTTTACATTGATGATGTTTACTTAATACTTAATCTGGGAGGTTTAAAAATAATACTGTTTTTCTTTAACACATTTTTGTTTTGTTTTGTTTTGTTTTTTGATTTACCAAAAAAAAAAAAAAAAAAAAAAATATGCAGACACCTAGACATGAAATGACAGCAGGAAAAGGGGGGTTGGAAAATGACATAAGATAGATGACCAGCAAGTAGTTCAGTGGAAATGATGGTATAGTAGAGTGGATCGCAGCCCTGGTCCTGGAGCAGCACATTCAGGATGTCTTTCTTATATGACATAGCCATTTTAGGTCTTGGAGTTTCTTCTAATGACCTGATAAGCTGAATCAGGTGTGTTGAATCAGGCTTGAGGATCAGGGTTGGGAACTACTGGTATAGTAAGTCATAGTAGAATGCACAATAACGTCTCAGGTTACGTATGTAACCATGGTCCCTGAGAAGGGGAATGAGATGCTGCGTCCTCTAGAGGGCGCTATGGGGAATGTCTCCAGCATGACAGAGTATAAAAGGACACCTGAGAAATACGTCATCCACTTCTTGTCTGAAGGAGACATGTAGGAATACCTGAAGCATGGCAAAGGAATGCAGCGTCTCGTTCTCCTTCTCAGGGATCCATGGTTACATGTGAAGAGCTCTTTTCCAAAACACGATAAAAAAAAATGAGTTCGTCATGCCATTTTGCTGTGTACTGAACCTATTCTCTGCTCCATCAATGTTTCATGCCAAATCGCTATATTTCCTTGTTTAAAATGTACTGCAAGATGCAGTTTCTTTCCAAACCGCTATTAGCGACGAACCCGTTTTTTGCCTAAATGCGATATGTCCTCTCGACCAATCAGAATTCGGCAAGCATTCGATGCAATCTGGCGGTTCTTTGAAGTGAGGGAGTTTGTTTGTGCTCAGTATTCAAAATGAGTGCTTTAAACTCTATTAACATTTTTGATGGCCTGGATGAGCCAGTGAGACTTACACCTGGGGGCCGGAGTCCGGAGCGCCAACTCGGCTCGGTTCTCGAGATAGGGTCATTTGAATATAAGGGTGTCTCGGCTCGCCTCGCCTCGTATGTATGTGTGCACAAGTGTGTGACATTGTATCAGGCGATCAACCTGTTCAGTAAATTGTTTAAAACATATAGTTACCCGATCAATACTGAGATTCTAGATGTTTTTATATAAAAAGGCTAAGAAGAGGCGCTCAACTCACAGCTGCTTTAAGAGGTTCGCCTCGGCTCGTGTGTGTGTGTGCAAGTGTGTGACATCGTATCAGGCGATCAAGCTGCTCAGTAAACTGTTTAAAACATATAATCACCCTTTCAATACTGAGATTCTAGATGTTTTTATAAAAAAGCCTAAAAAAAAGGATGGATTTGTAGCGTTTTTAAAAAAAAAAAAAAAAAAAAAAAAACTTTGAATTTATAATCAGCAAAATTGTTGTTTAACATGTTCAGACTGAGCCAATAATAAATATTAAAATAAATTGAATATTAACAAAATGTATAGGTCTAGGTAAAAAAAAAATGTCATTTTCATGAAAACTATTAAAATGGATTTATAGCGTTTTGGAAAAGAGATCCTCATGTGTAACCTGAGATGTTCCCTTTCGAATAGGAACTTGCACTGCGTCTCCTAGAGGGCACTATGGGGAATGGTATACCCACGGCACCATGCTGAAGGGATTGGTGCCTTATTGGCTGAGCTAAGTCAAAGATTCAAAGGAGTCCAGTCCTCACCCCTACACCAGCAATGTCATGGAGCAGAGCTTCTTAAAATGAAGGCCTCTAATGGAGCTCTGGTAAGCGGAGGCCTCTATAAGCTAACTATCTGAAGTGAGAGGAAGCCTCACAATGCTCGCAATAGATGGCCGAGCTCTAGGAGCGGAGGCCTCAGCATGATGACTCTCTAAAGCGAGAGGAGGCCTAACTACGCCCCACACATAGGATACCATGCAAGGAGGCTCACAGAGAGCCTACAACTCATTGATGCTGAGCCTACAACCTCCAATATGGTGTCCTAGGAAAGCTCTGGCGAGCAGAGGCCTCTATAAAATAACTCTCTAAAGCGAGACGATGCCTGACAATGCTCGCAGTAGATGGCTGAGCTCTAGGAGCAGAGGCCTCAACATGACAACTCTCTAAAATGATAGGAGGCCTAACTACGCTGCATGCATAGGATACCATGTAAGGAGGCTCACAGAGAGCCTACAACTCATTGATGCTGTCCTAGCAGAGCTCTGGTAAGCAGAAGCCTCTATGAAGATAATTCTGTAGCAAGAGGAGGCCTGACAACGCTCGCAGTAGATGGCCAAGCTCTAGGAGCTGAGGCCTCAATATAACGACTCTCTAACATGAGAGGAGGCCTAACTATGCCCAAGGTATAAGATGCAGTGCAAGGAGGTTCACAGAGTGCCCACAACGTGCAATATGGTGTCCTCGCGGAGCTCTAGTGACCGGACGCCTCTATAAAGATAACTCTCTGAAGCGAGAGGAGGCCTGACAACGCCCCACGGCATAGGATACCATGTAAGGAGGCTCACAGAGAGCCTACACTTCACTGATGCCCTAGTGGATCTCTGGCAAGCGGAGGCCTCAATATAGATAACTATCTGATGAGAGGAGGCCTAGCAACGCTCACAGTAGCCAATGAGGCTCACAGAGAGCCCAACAACTCAACACCACTGTGAGATGGAGCTCTGAGGACAGAGGCCTCAAATAACAACTCTCTAAAGTGAGAGGAGGCCCAACTACATGCTAAACTCAGAACGGCTTAGCAAGGAGGCTTACCAAAAGCCTAATGACTTGATGGTGCTAACAGTGGAGCTCCTACCTGAACCTCCCATTCAGAATATAAAACCCAACAGGCCAGGTCAGAGCCTTCAATGAGGACACCTCAGCAAATGATCTTCATGCCTCAGCATGGAGATAAAAGGAAACCAGAAGGCTTTACATGAGCAGGTACTAAGTACAGACAGAAACTGTTTTCTATGAAACCTGTCTCATGCAGCCAAAACAGATCTAATCTGCAAACTAAAGCTAAAACTTTAATAATAACTACAGAACTTTTCTGTCTCTAATTCTTCAGAAATAGACACAAAGACACAATAGTGTTATTTGAGTCACAAGAGGTGTGTTTGATTTGTCCGTGCTCCGCCTACAACCCCGCGCTTAATCCCACATCACTGTAATGGTGGTCGCAGGACCTGACCACGGGGTGCAGGTGCCCAACTCTCATCCCTCAAGAGAGAGTCAAGCTCGGGAAGAACGAATACTGCAACTGCATCACAAAATGTGCACATTTAACCTCAAGTGCATCAGTTCATATGACGGATTCTATAACTCTAAAAAGAATCATACAAGAACAGATGCAAATACATCGCTATAAGTGTCTTAAACTCCTTCGAGAGCCGAACGCACTTGTGCAAACACTAACTACTATCCCTCAGGAGAGAGCAGAAAGGAAACAGTTCCTTACCTGTCTCTTGTAGTCAGTCTTGTGAATGCATCCTACCTAGCGCATCCAGCTTGCTCAAAGAGAAGACAGCATTCCACCCAAACACGTGCAACCCACATTTTTTAAGATTAGGGAACAGAGCTTCCATTGAGAAATCCTTCAATCTGTGCATTCTGCTCCCTCAGGAGCTAAATGTGCGTGCTCCTAACTCAAACAAACAGTCTTCTGAAGACAAGAAGAGGATGACATATTCCTCAGGTGCCCTTTTATACTCTCAGCCACACCTGCTTTGACACCATAGGCTGCTGCCTGCCATTGTCAAGTTCATTGTCGTGTTTAGACTCATCTTTCAGACAACAATCATGCCAGAGGTATTCCCCATAGTGCCCTCTAGGGGATGCAGCATGAGTTCCAATTCGAAAGGGAACAACATAATTTTGATTACACACACACACACACACACACATACATATTATATATATATATATAAATATATTTTATATATATATATATATATATATATATATATATATATATTTTATATATATATATATATATATACACACATTCCCTGATCAGCTAACCTTTGGTATGGAACAGAATGCTTCAAAGGCTAGTGTCATTTCATTAGATACAATAATAATAATAATAAAACAAAGTGGTATCTGCTACAAATTATGCTAAAAATAAAAACCTTTTATAAAGTACACTAAAGATTATGTTTTAAATAAGTACTTAAAATGGACATAATTTAATTAAAAAAGCATACTTTCGTGCAAACTGAATGTAATGTTTTCTGACACTTAACTGAATGTTAATTGCAATTAAATAAAACATGTATCATAATTTACTTTTTTTTTTTTATTAAATTAAATTAGTTAACTTAAAAGTTCTTTTTTTTTACCCAGTAGGACTTCACTACATCTTTATATGTTAATTATAATTACATATATTATCTTTGAAATATGGTTAAAGTGTACTGCAAACGTATTGGCAAACATTTATGAAAACTAAACTAAATTCCATTTCTATTGAGACTTGTATGCCATTTATTTAAATATATTTGTATTTACGCATCTGTAATGATGAAGTAGCAATTTAGTACATTTAAATATATTTTTACATTAAGGCCCGGGTTCACAGACATGGCTTAGATTAGGCCATAGTTCAATTAAAACATTTAAGTAGCTTTTATAAACATGCCTTAGAAAAGAAAAAAAAAGAAAAAAGAAAAAAAGAAGAAGAAATAAAAAACCTTACAGGTGTGCATCTTGAGACAAAACAATGACCTTGTCTGTTAAACCAGGGGATAGTCATTAAAGTGTACACTTAAGTGGCCTTTTATTAAATAAAATGATATTGTCTAAAAGTAATTAAAACAAAAATATATACTGTATACTTTAAGATTTATGTTCAACACAATTAAGCATACTTATTTTTCACAAGGGACATGATATGATATTTTATCTAAAGCCAAGATATTCATTCATTTTTAGGTGTGGCTTAAATGTCAAAATACTTTTTGGGGCCACTGTAGGTTAAAAAAAATGCAACAGTGTCATACCAAGTATCAATGTACACATACACAAAAACAACCTTACGTTGTTTAAAAATACACAGTCTCATTCAAGCAAAATCACTCACCTCCTGTGATGCTTCACATATGTGGAGCCCCTGTCGTCCTCCTGTTCCAGAGCTCTGCTGTGAGGGTGTGGAGGCCTGTCGTGGCTATACTTGTGTCGCTGACTCAGGTTTTTAGTGCTGCCTTTCCCCTCAGCAGAAGGGAAATCATAATATCCCTTCCTCTTGGCCTTCAGTCTTAGCTTATTCCTGTAGTGCTCAATGTCTGACTTCTGTTTCAGAGCCAAATTCACCTGTATACACAGAAAGAAAGAGATAAGGTGGACTGGCTAATCATGCACTCCAGAAAAAAAAAAAAAAAACATTAAAAAAAATGTTGCTCAAAATAATTTCCCATAGGTGATATTCTAAAGTGGTATTCTAAAAGAAATCTGTGTCAGGTCTCTTTGAAACCCAAATTTGCTAAATTAAGCAAGAGTGTCCATTGAGATATACTACACTCTAAAAAAAAAAAAAAAAAAAAAAAAAAAAAGGCTGGTTAAAAACAACCCAAGTAGAGTTGAAAATGGACAAACTGAGTAATTGGGTTGTTTTAACCCAGCAAATGTTTTTTTTTTTTTTTTACTCAGTGGTTGGGTTAGATGTTTGCCCACCCTGCTGGGTAGTTTTATTGTATAATTAATTAATTAAAATATCTTTGTACAGTTAATCTCTTGTAGAGGCTTGTTTCCTGGCGGACTGTGCTACTGGATTTGTGGAAATTATGTAACAGTCAGCCAATTAGCAATAAACTGGCAATTCCATATCCAACAGCCCTATTTGTGTGTGTAAAATGCATCAGAAGGTCAGTCAACAGACTGGTGTCAGTGGTTGCCGTCTGAGACTGTCTCTAATAAAATCAAGTCTTACCTCTCCATTTAATATGGCAGAGTCCTGACTGCGGTCAGATGAAGCAGGGTGCGAGTAAGTAGGTGGAGCTGCCATTGGTTTTATGGAAATAAGCTGAAGTGATCCTGAAGAACTATCATAATGATCTGCCAAAAACAAAAACTTTTGATTTCCATGGTAGCCACAAGCTTGCAAAGACTACATCAGATTATACAAGCAGAATATAGACAAATTTACTTCCTGGTTATGTGACAGTGGCCCTGGCTAACTTGCAAAACATGAATTAGCCTTTTTCCCTCAGCTCTCATTTTCTATTTAAATTGAGAAAAAGTCTAAGCCTAATGATTTCTGTGTATCTTTTAATTTAAATTAACTGGGTCTATTTATCAAGACAGATTAGCTTATAGTTATCCACTTCTGAGAGAATACATAAATTATAAGAATATAAATTTAATATATAGATATATTCATATGGAAGTGGAAAAAAATGACAAAACGATAAGCAAAACTGTACATTTTGTCCTAACTATAAAGAATTAGACTCAACATGAGCAGAATTTAACAAGTATCTGTGGAATGGATCTTACAGCCCATTTCCTTTTAAAGTAATAATTGACCACAAAAAAAATTTAAGTTCTATCATTCACTGCTGTTATTGTGGAATATGTGAAGTAGAATTTAATTAATCTTCATGCAGATCTTTTACATATCACAAGCACTGATAAGGACTAAAACATGAAAAAGTACCATAAATGTAGTCGATATAATGACAGAATTTTCATTTTGAGAGAACAGTTGTGTGTGTATATGTGTATATATACTGGTGCAAATGATAAAAATTAAATTCATTTTTGGCTGAATAATCCCTTTTAATGCTTTTTGAGACAAATTATTGAAAATAAAAAAATCTCTCCCTAGACTAAAGTTCCATCTGACAAAGGTCACACGCAGCATGTGCCAACAGAACTTGAACATATGGCACCTTGTGTTGTTTTTGTGAAGAACGTGTTTATTTATGTGTGCATGGTGGAGTTGAGGGTTGTTTATTGATAGGTCAATACATGATCCAGGCCATTCTTCAAATTCAGTTGAAGATATGCGATATGCGCCAGCTATGACCTTTGCCAAGCAAAAGGTTATTAAAAAAATAGTTAAATTAGGTTTCAACAGGTGTGTCTTTATCTGTGTCAGTCTGTATGTCTTTGGGGATGAGTGTGTGTGCGCAAAAAATGTGCGTGTGACCCTGTTGCTCCCCAGTGATGCTGGTAGCCAAAGTGACAGACTGGATCATGTCAGAAGAGGGTCTCATTCATATTCATGAGCTCCATCACTCTTTTCCTCCTAAGGATGGTCATTTGGTAAAAAGGTCCTTTAAAACCCCATTTACCATGTAGGGTAACCCAAACAACCTAACACTGCACCAGGGCCGTCCTTAGGGCGGTGCAACGGGTGCAACCGCATTGGACCCCATGCTTGAGGGGGCCCTGCGATGAACAGACAATGTTTACAATTTTGTACATTTCAATTCTGGTCATAATTTGATATGAAAGTAATTGTGTTAGTAATGAGCTTGTGATATCACTTGTGAACAGAACATAATTTATGATAAAGCTGCAGTTTTTTTGTTTGTTTGTTTTGTTTATTTGTTTGTTTGTTTTTAATTATGCAAACATTGTGAAAATACCATTTAATTTTATATATTTAGGATGAATATAATCAGCTCCTGGCTATAAATTTAGATGGAGAAGCTATATATTTAATATATAATTACAAATAACCACATGTAAGCTGAACACACACAATATTGAATGACAGGCTATCTGTTCACAAAGATAAAATGTTATCTTAGAATTACCTTAATTGTCACAATATCCCAGTATCTGGACTCTTATGTTGTTTTCTGTCATGTGTTGTGTATTGTAGTTCATTAAAGTTTTTCATGTTGATTTTAGTTCTCCATGCATTTCCTATCTGCCACGCCCCCTTGTTACCTTGTTTAGTGTTATCTGTGTATTTATAGTCCTTGTGTTCACTCTTGGTTATCAGTCATTAACGTTTGTATGTATGTGGTTCTTTGTATTTCTTGTTTTCTGAGTTCTGTTATTAAATTGTTCCTGTACTGTCTGCTCATTGCGCACCGAACGTTACAGAACGACTGATCAACAATGGATCTAGCAGGATCAAGTCAGGCCCTTTTGAGTGCTCTTTCTGCCGTGTTCCAGGACAGGTGATCGAAAGAATGTTATGTGGAGGAGTTTTTGGCTATTTGCCATCTCCACTGGATGAATCCACTCTGCTTTTGGAGCGGGCTGGATATGAACATAGCTGAGCTGATGCCATGGGAAAATGTCGGCTGGACCCTTGCTCAGTATATTGATCTGGCTCTGCAATTGTGTGGATCTTCCTTCACCGTGGGTGAAGTGGAGGAGGATCCACCCTTAAAACATTTTTTGGAGGGGGGCTTAACAGCCGAAGTTCCGTCGGCCGTGGAGCATGGCCCATTGCATACCGCACCATCAGCCAACACCATTGTGGTCTCTGGACCCGCCTGAGAGTGGAGAGGATTGGTGTCCAGTGTGGACGATCCACCGCTGACTTCAGCACGAGCAGCTGGCATTCCGAAGCCTTCGCCAGCCGCTACTCGCTCAAGCCCGTCTGTCTCAGCGCTTTCTAGTTCTTCAAATGCAGCGCTGCTCAACTCGGAGATAGACTGTTTGTTTACTGTTCTCCCTGTAATGGCTTCCGCCATTTGATGTGTTTGGGCTGCACACGTCACCTATTTCCCCCAAGTCAGCGGTGAGAGGTTTTTCTCTGTGTCTTCAGATGTTTCTGTTTCTGCTGTGAGCGCTAATTCTGAAACCCATGTGATCTCTGATGCCTCTTTTTCTGGCATGGGCACAGTTTCTGAACTCTCTGTGGTCCCTGACAGCTCTGTTGAGGCCACGGAGGTCATTTCTGAACTCTTTGTGTCCCCTGATGGCTCTGTTATGGCTACTGAAGCTGTTTTCGAACTCTCTGTGTCCCCTGACCCTGTCAACCTAGAAAAGACTATACAGATCTCTCCTGAGCTTTCTGCCAGCCCTATCGTGGCCAAGGAGACATATTTTGAATTCCCCGCCTGTTTATCTTTGGCCTCATAGGTTATTACTAACCTGCCTATGCCCTCTGTTGTAGTTCTGTCAGTCTTTCCAGATCTGCTGTGGAGGTCTAAAGCTCCAACTACACTGCTGTGGTGGTCATCTGCTCCGCCGTGGAGGTCTTCAGTCCTGACTACACTGCTGTGGTGGCCATCTGCTCCACCGTGGAGATCTTCAGTCTCGACTACACTGCTGTGGTGGTCGTCTGCTCTGCCGTGGGGGTCTTTAAGCCCATCTGCTTTACTGTGGTGGTCGTCTACTTTGCCCTGGCCACCTGCGCAATCTGCTCCTCCCTGGCCGCCCGACCAGCTTGCTCTACCCTTGCAACTTTCTCTGCCTGCTCCATTTCAGTCTCCAGGCTCTTTTCCACTTCATGGTCCTGGCCCTCCATCCATCCCCGTTTCCGCCTCTGTTCCACCTTGCATGTAGATCCGCTCCTCTGTCTGCTTATTCTACACCTGACGTTACATTAATGTGGTATATACTGTTTTATGATTTATAATGATTTATAATGTGATGAGTTGTGGAGGAATTCAGGAGAGGAAACAAAATTCATGTCCATTCTCAGAACAAACACAACAGAAGGATTTACAGGTTATTCACATGACAGTTTAAACTAAAGGATTAGTACCATCACTAATTTGGAAAAACTACTACACACATCACTCTGCCCATGCTAAAAGAAGAACAGATGTGTTCACAATCTGAATTACTAGTTGCTGAAATGATGCAGAATGATATACACACATTGCTGATGTGAAATGATTGGTATGGAAGGCTTACGGAAATACCATAAAACAGGATGGGCAGAATGAGTTACATTTTCTTTCCTTTTTTCTTTTTTTTTTTTTTTTTTTTCTACCACAGATTTAATTTGGAAAAATGTGGTTCGGAGTGCATATCAAACTGCCAAAATCACGTGAACTATTGAAATTTTGAAACACTTATGATGTAACAAAGCCTTGTTTAAATCACATGATTTTGCCACTCTGAACCAGTGATTCGAAACAAAAGATTCACAGAGCTTCGAGGCTTCATGAAGCAGTGTTTTGAAATCGTCCATCACTTGATATTTTTTAATAAATAAATAAATAAATGTCATTATTATTATTATTATTATTATTATTATTATTATTATTATTTATTTGTTTATTTTCGGTGCACAAAACGTATTCTAGTCACTTTATAATATTATGGTTGAAACACTGTACTCAAATGAACTATTTTAAATATGTTTTTAGTACCTTTCTGGGCATTGAAAAAGAAAATGATCTTAATTTGTGTTCCGAAGATGAACGAAGGGCTTACGGGTGTAGAACGACATGAGGGTGAGTAATTAATGACTGAATTTTAATTTTTGGGTGAACTAATCCTTTAAACTAAATTTTACTATATACAACAACATTATGACTTAGAACCTCACAAGTTTAAGTTTATTAAGATCTATGTTTTCAAGTGGATGAATATTTTGCTGCACAGGTATATATAATGTACTGTACAACCCGAATTATGGAAAAGTTGGGACGTTTTTTAAATTTGAATAAAATGAAAACTAAAAGACTTTCAAATCACATGAGCCAATATTTTATTCACAATAGTACATAGATATCATCTATGCGTAACAAGCCTAATGAGTGCGTAAGAAGATTGTGGAATACTTAAAAAAAAAATGTTACTCAACCTCAAATTGCAAAGGCTTTGCAAATCTCATTGTGGCGACCAGGGCGGGCGAGAGCCGTGAGGGAACGGCGTGAGGCCGGTGACGCAAGCATCACCTGGGAGGCGCACCGGCCTTGAGTCTCTCACGGAGGAGCTCCGGGAACATAAAAGGAGGAGCGACTACCGTGGAGGACGAGAGAGGACCAGGCCTGGACTTTATGTTATGGTTTTGTTATGTTTGGGTGGCCGGCAGACGTCCGCGAGGGTCTGCCGGCATTACTTTCGTTTTGTTCTTTGTTTATTTTGGATTAAAGTTTTGTTGAATGTTCGCCGGTTCCCGCCTCCTTCTTCCCACATCTACTAACCTCGTTACATTCATCATCTACAGTGCATATCATCAAAAGATTCAGAGAAACTCGAGAAATCTCTCTGCGTAAGGGACAAGAAATCTATGTGTGTAAGGGACAAGGCCAAAGACCTTTATTGGATGCCTGAAGACCTTTCTTCGGGGCTTCAGACAACACTACATCACTCATCAAGCATGACTGTGTCAATGACATTACAAAATGGGCCCAGGAATACTTCCAGAAACCACTGTCGGTAAACACAATCCGCCGTGCCATCTGCAGATGCTAACTAAAGCTCTATCATGCAAAAAGGAAGCCATATGTGAACATGGTCCAGATGCGCCATCGTGTCCTGTGGACCAAGGCTCATTTAAAATGGACTGTTTCAAAGTGGAAAAGTGTTATATGGATATGGTCAGGCGAGTCCAAATTTGACATTCTTGTTGGAAATCACGTATGCATGTCCTCGGGGCTAAAGACACCTTCCAGTGTAAAGATAACACTTTCCAGTGTGTTTTCAGTGTTCAGTTCAAAGGCCAGCATCTCTGATGGTAGGGGGTGGATAAGTGCATAGGGTATGGGCAGCTTGCATGTTTTGGAAGGCACTATGAATGCTGAAAGGTATGTAAAGGTTTCCAGACAACGTCTATTTCAGGGAAGGCCTTGTGTATTTCAGCAGGACAATGTAAAACCACATACTGCAGCTATTTCAACAGCATGGCAAAAAGGAAGCCATATGTGAACATGGTCCAGAAGCGCCATCGTGTCCTGTGGACCAAGGCTCATTTAAAATGGACTGTTTCAAAGTGGAAAAGTGTTATATGGATATGGTCAGGCGAGTCCAAATTTGACATTCTTGTTGTAAATCCACATACTGCAGCAATTTCAACAGTATGGCTTTGTCATAGAAGAGTCCAGGTGCTGAATTGGCCTGCCTGCAGTCCAGATCTTTCACCTATAGAGAACATTTGGCGCATCATTAAACAAAAATTACGTCAAAGATGACCACGAAAGAATGGGACCAAATTTCAACACAAAAACTCCAGAAACTCATTACTCAATGCCCAGACGTCTTCAAACTGTTTCGAAAAGAAGAGGAGATGCTACACCATGGTAAACATGCCCCCGTTCCAACTATTTTGAGACCTGTAGCATCAAATTTGAAATGAGCTCATTTTGTGCATAAAATTGTAAAATTTCTCCATTTAAAAATGTGTTATGTAATTTTATCAATGTTCTATTGTGAATAAAATATTGGCTCATGTGATTTGAAAGTCTTTTAGTTTTCATTTTATTTAAATTTAAAAAAAACGTCCCAACTTTTCTGGAATTCAGGTTGTAATATTAATGAAATAAAAGGCCACCTGAGTTTACTTAAAGAGAGTACATTTTCATTACATGTTTCCTAATATACTTACGTACACTTTGTAATAATTTCAAATTAAGAGTTTTACTTAAAAGTAGATCTATAATTATGTTTTAATAGTCTTTTGAAATGCTAACTACTCAACTAATTACTTTTAATATAAATTTAATCTATAATACATTTTCATTTAATTGTAAACAACATTTAGTTAACTGTCTGAAAATAGTACATTCCCTTCATACTTTGGATGATCATTATTATTTATTTAATAACTACTCTTTAGAAGTATGCTAAAATGTATTTCTTCTTCAAGTTATCTGTAAGCTATTGTTGTATGCTATTGTGAAAGCTATTGTAGTTTTATCTGCATTTAATACAAAATATGTACAGTTTAATTGCTTTAGACAAAAGTTTCAAAAGTGTTGCAATGTTGCTCATGTCTGTGAGGGTTAAGAGAGTTTATTTATAAGATGATAGGATAGAAGAAATACTCAAGTATATTTATAAATCAGCATTTGTTAATTTTGCCTACCATCATGGATTTATTCTTTCCAAAGAGCTTGGTGCAATGCAATGTGGGATTGCACTCTTCACAGTGGATACAATGCTGCAATAGAATTTGGCCAAAAGAAGTTATTTTTGGAGATTTAGCAGAATTATTCATACCTTTTGGAATCCTGGCTTTTTTCATCAATAACACATCTCCTTTCAAATGTCTATGGAGGCAGCTCACTATAGTTTTTTTTTTTTTTTGTGATTGTATTTTCTTCACAAGATAGGAACATTCATAATAATAATAATAATAATAATAATAATAATAATAATTAAAAACAACTTTCATTTTACTGATGGCTTGAGGCCTGACAGCACAAATGTAAAAAGTACTCAAACTGTGGAAGCATTTCTCACCATTACTCTTTCTCGTCTCTTCCTTTGTGAGTTTCTGCTGCGCTGTGGCTTTTTGCACACTCAAGCCCTTTCCCAAGACCTCTTTCACTGATTCGCTGCTGATGACAGAACCGTCCTCACTCGGCAACCTACTGCAAGTAACCATAGAAACAAGGAGCAGCGGTGAGTCTGTGTATGTGTGAAATGAGAGAATGGTTATGTCATTTTCTTTGTCTGCATCCTGATCTCATACACATACATATAATGCAAGGACACACAATCAAACAGACACACACATACTATCAAATCATCTAAACTACTACATACTATCATATTATCAAAAACTAGTGCTAAAAGGACACAGTTTAGTATTTGTGCTAAAGCTAGAACTATATGAATAGTAGTGTTGATTTTGAAGATTCCACTCAGACTACTTAACATCTAATATATTTTGTTTTTATATTTTAGTATTATAATAAATTACATATAATTGCATATTGCATGTAATATATTAAGGAGAGGTTGTTAAGGGGTGAGACTTCAATTTGCAGACTATTAATGTGCACATCGCTGTGTGGTCAGTACAGTCATTTAGAATAAAAAATAATATTATTGCTGTGAGTATATGCTTATCCTGTTTGGTGAGTGTTGGCACTAAGGATCTTAGAATCTTAGAATGCTTTCTGTTTATACTTCCCTCACTCTCTGTCCCCGTATATAACTTTGTGATGACTGAGTATTTCCAAAAAGCCTGACTATTGAAATTTGAGAAAGAGCCACTAAACAGTGTCCTTTAGAGAAATAACATCAAATGTTTGGAATAATTAAGATTTGTTTAATGTTTTTGAAAGAAGTCTCTTATGCTCACCAGGGCTACATTTATTTGAACAAAATACAGTAAAATTGGTATATTGTGAAATATTACTACAATTTAAAATGACTGCTACTATTTGAATATATTTTAAATTATGTTAGTGCAAGACACATATCTGAGAAAATAGCAGGCTTAAATACACAGAGGATGGTCATTAACAGAAACAGGGAAAAGGTGACTAATCAGAATCATGACAACAAATGAATGAACAAGAACACAGGCAAATACCATGACAAAGAAAACCATGACTCGAAATTAAACAGAACAGGATAATGAAACTAAACATTATCATACACATGACATTACAGAGGGTTGGAGGATCAAGGTGCAGCTGGAGACTCGGAAATGTGAGGTGAAGCCAGAGCAAGGATTGGGAAGACAGACCATGGTGGAGACCAAGGGAAGGTTGCGCCAATGGTGGAGCGGATGGGTCAGAGGGCTGAGGTGGATTCTGGGGCTCTGAGGTCTGAGTTGGAGCTAAGGGATCCACAGACGAAGGCAGAGCTGACAACTGAGAAGCCCAAGGCAGATCCGAGAAGCAGGGCGGAAGCATTGGAGGAGCCAATGGGCTGAAGGAAGACAGATGAGGCAAGGCAGAGGAACTGTATAACTTTGGCATAGTAGGAAGTGGAGGGAGGCTGGACAAAGGAGACTTGGAGCTGGGCAGTGCCAGCAGCGACAAAGGCGACTTGGAACTGGGCCAAACAAGCAGAGACTGAAAAGACTTGGAACTGGACTGAACCAGCAGAGACGAAGATAACTTGGGACTAGGCGGAACCAGCAGAGAAAAAGACGACTTGGGACTAGGCTGAACCAGTGGAGACTGGAGACTTTGAAACATTTCATCATCCAGCTCATTACGTAATAATTCATCAGGGGCCCAGCTTATGGTATGCACCTCAGCAGCAGGAGTTTGGATTGGCCACCAATCCATTCCGACAAACTATACTAATGTGCTCTCGATGACGGATGCTGATGCTGCACCTAGATATACTTTACAATGGGCTTGAACTGCAGGACGAATGTGGTCACTGACAATCACTCTGGCTCTTATTCCATAGAGGGCTTGGGCTCAGAATAAGCTGTGGGCTCTGGCTTGTCATCCATGGAGGGTGTGGCAAGTATGGCGGGGCCAAGAGCCATGGGAACGGAGTGAGGCAGGTGGCACGATTGTCAATGAGCATCACCTGCATGCCACACTGGTCTTGAGTCCTACAACGGAGCTCCGGAAGGATAAAAGGAGGAATGATGACAGTGAAGGACAAGAGAGGACCAGGCCTGGGACATTTATGTTGTTGTGTTATGTTTATATGCGGCAGTCGTCCGTTAAGGGTTTGTTTCTCACCCATTTGCTACTTCAGGCTCTCTTACAGCTTCCCCTAATCAATTCTGTCAAGGCTCTCTCCCAGAGTTACCAACTAGCTCTTACCTTTCACTTAGTGCTCCTTTAACTTTTTCCTCCTCATCTAACACCTCTCAGAAGTCTGATCATCCTCTTTATTCTAATAATCACTTCCTCTCACACATCTCCTTATCAATGGATTAGGTGAGATGGAGATTAGATCAGGCCTAGAGTTCTTAAGAAATGTGCTGATGAGTTTATTTTCAACCTGAGTCTTTATTTGGAAAGAGTACTGGTACTATGGAAAACATCTTGTGTGGTACCTTTATGTAAGACTACCACCCCAAAATAACCCAATAACTAGAGTACTGTGGCTCTAACATCCCATCTGATGAAAAAATTGGAGATGCTGGTCAGTCCTTAACCATCTTCAACCCCTAGTGTGCTCAAGTGGAGTACCACCATTACAGTTTGCATAAAACAAGGTAATTGAGATGATGATGCAGTGATTTTCTTTTGCATAATGCCATGTATTTCGTTACAAAACTCAAGTTTAGTAACTTAATCTAAATACTTTGGAATACTTTGAAATACTAAACACAAAGGACCATTAACTCGATGTTCTGTTTTAAGTTTACAACCTGTAATTAAAAATGACCTCTAACCACCAGGATTTGGTTTTCCACTAAATTCTATTTTTAACATCACTTACAAATATATATATATATATATATATATATATATATATATATATATATATATATATATATATATATATATATATATATATATATATATTATATATATATATATATTATATATATCTGTAATTTATTAGACCTATGTGATGGTAAAGAATTTCAATATTTTGATAAACAAACTAAGAAAATACTTGTTTCTTTTAAAATCACATCCATATATAATTACCATTGATATATCTTTCCTAAATTATATTTTTATATTTGTAAAGATGTGCATCAGAGGGATTACAAAATAGTAAATATTAATAATATAGGTTGTTTTATAGGTGTATAGAGTCAAATTGACACAGTTTAAACTGTTTTATTAACAAAGTTTGTTTGTAATATATAGAATGTTTATAAAGAAAATTAAATTTGAAGATTAATCATTTTTCATTAGAAATGATCTACCCAATAATCTCAAGAGAAGGCCTGTATTCAAAAGTTTTTTGCATCTCTCCACCACCCCATTTTACAGGTTTGGAAAAAAATATGATAATTTTGTGTGAACTATCCCTAGTATAAATATGTTTATACTAATATTTAACCTTAGTGCACTGATAGCTGCATTAATAACCATATAAACAACAAACAGCAAAGAAAAAAATATTTTTTTTAAATAATCCTTTATTTAATTTTTTTATAATTCTTATTAGTGATGAACCTATTTTGATTTTTCATGGCCAACAGAAGCAAATTGGCTGAACCTGATACTGGTTGCAGATTTTTTTAAAGCAAATTTATTTGTTGTTTATTTGTTCAAAAAATGTGTAGCTTTTTGATTAGAGGCAAACACTGGATTTTTATTACAATCAATGTTATGCACATAAGCATGATCCGTTTTTTCATTTAAATCATTGTAATTTCCAGATTAACAGCAAAAACAGCATGGTCTGACTTTAGCTTTGTGAAATGACGCTACATAAGACAGCTGCATGAAATGCAAATTCACTCTCTGACAGTAGGTGGCGCTTATGGAACAGCAGTGATATAGTGTTTCCATGGTTACCACTATATACAAAGTAGCGCCTTATACACTAAGCTCTTTGGTAGCGCTGTGCTGGAGATAAGAGGAAAAGCCATCAAAACTTGTCTGAAGACAATTCCCTTCAGAGATACATTCATATCAACCCCAATTTAATATTTATATTATTCTTCCTATATTTTGCGAACAGTGAGCTTGAGCATGGTGCAGTATTTTCGTCTGTTCTCCTCTTTGTGTCTCAGCACGTGCCTGTGTCAATGTCCTGTTGACAGGCTTAGTAAATATTTCCTGAAAATTTGAGAAATTATTACAAAGCTGTTTGTTTGCAAGCCCGGAATAAAGACCAAAATAAAACTAAAAAACTTTTGAATTTATGACCAGTGGACTACTGCATCTCTATGTTTGATCATGAACTTGTGCACGCGCCATATACCTAAACATTTGGAATACATTATTAAGATTTAAAAGTTTTTCTGTAAAGTACACCAAGAAATTATTATTTATTTATTTTATAAAACATTATTTAATGCATGGTTAAGTGGATGTTAATTCTATGAGGATTTTGTGTTATTTTTCAAAGACGTAATAGATTCTTATAAATATTAAACATAGGCTAATGATAACCATACAAAGCTCAACGTACGAGTAAATGGGAAAATAAGGAGTAAATGAGGAAAATAACATTTTCAAAGACCAAGAGCATCTTAGGCCTACCTGAGGATGCTTTTTCAGATTAGATGTTGAATCCTGAAGCCGACAGAAGTTTAGTTGCAGGTAGACACAGCTTGCATTGCACTGTGAAGTTACTCTACGTCCTTTTTCATGTTTATATAAGTAAAACTGTCTTTGAATTTCCACTAGAGAAATGCATTATGCCCTGTTTTCCTATCCATTTTTTGTGTGTGATCTCATGTCTGCACTCTGCAGGTTGCTAATATCAGATCAGGCTGCGCAGGTTTTTTTAATCAGACAGAGTCTCAGAATCATCATTGGCTCATTGGTTAAAAATCCTCAAACAGCTTATTAAATGAAAGCCTATTAAATGAAATAAATGACATAAAAATTCAAAGTAATCCCTTTGGCAATCTAAAATACTTTTGAATGTAACTGTAATTTGAATACCATATATTTAAAATGTAACTGTAACGAAATACAGTTACTCAAATGTTGTATTTTAAATACGTAACGTCGTTACATGTATTTCGTTACTCCCAAACCCTGAATATGTATGACCCTAATATTTGCATATGCCAGCCCATGTTCAAGGCATTACACAAGGGCAGCCAGTATTAACGTCTGGAGCTGCACAGCCGAATCATCAGACTAGGTAAGCAAGCAAGAACAATAGCGAAAAATTGTAGATGGAGTGAACTGACATGATCCATGATTACATTATATTTTTAGTGATATTTGTAAATTGTCTTTTTAAATGTTTTGTTAGCATGTTGCTAATGTAATGCTAATGTGGTTAAAGTTACCATCGTTTCTTACTTTATTCACGGAGACAAGAGTCGTCGCTATTTTCATGTTTAAACACTTGCAGTCTGTATAATGCATAAACACAACTTCATTCTTTATAAATTTCTCCAACAGTGTGTAATGTTAGCTTTAGCCATGAAGCACAGCCTCAAACTCATTCAGAATCAAATGTAAACATCCGAATAAATTCTATACTCACATGATCCGATGTATGCATGCAGTATGCATGACGAACATCTTGTAAAGATCAATTTGAGGGTTATATTAGCTGTGTGAACTTTGTAAATGCACTGTATTATAGTCGAGAGCTCGGTTATTACATCTTGTAAAAACTGGTTCTAGGGCACCTTTAATCAAAACCGACAGACAGGGTACATTCACACACAGACACTCAAACATACATCTTACTTAAGACAATGAAGCTGATTACTTCTATTTCAGAAGAAGAAGCATTCCCATAGCATCAATGCCATGACGCAGAGTTGAGTTCCCTCGAAAGGGAACTGTTTTCAACACTGATAATAAGAAATGTTGGTAACACTTAAAACCTTGATGTATAATGCATTACAAAGTTATTCATAATGTACCTTATAACGCATTATATCTTTTCATAAATAATCATAACAAAAGTTAAAATGCATTATAATATTTGCAGATTCCTTGTTACATCTGAAATTGGCTGTTTGTCATGTGTTTTGCATTATACTTTCCAAAGGAGTAGCATAAGTATTATAATGTATTATAACTGTGGTTACAATTATTCATGAGACCATACAATGTATTATAAGGTGCATTATGAGGCATAATTAATGGATTAAAAATAATTTTATAATGAATTATACTGTATATAAAGGCTTTAAATAAAGTGTTACCAAAATATCTCTTGAGCACCAAATCAACATATTAGAATGATTTCTGAAGGATCATGTGACACCGAAGACTGGTCACATGAATTTGAACAAGAACAAATTACATTTTAAATTTATATTCAAATAGAAAACAGTTGTTTTAAATTGTAATAATATTTCACAATAAAATTTTACTGCATCTTTGATTAAATAAATGGTTTTGGTAAGCATAAGAGATTTCTTTCAAAAAATCTTATTTTTTCCAAACTTTTGACCAGTAGTTTATTTCATAATTTACATATTAATCAGTGGAACATCTGTGAACGGTGGCAGGAAAATGAAAGAAAAAAAAAAAAAAAAAAAACATCTCAACATTTTCAGAGATAAATGGTCTACATCATATCCACTTATTAACTCAAACAGTGTCTGCTCTGAGAACACTGCCTAAAGCAAGATCCATTTATCGCACTCCTTAATGAAACTAACTAAAAGCTACAGTATGCTCATCCAACCATTTGAAATTCATTAACAGATAGTCACCTTAACAATAAGAAAAAATTTTAAGAGGGCAGTGACCTAAGATCATATTGACATTCTGGGCACTGATTTTATTTAAATAGCAGTTAGCAAACAAGTCTCTGTCACTATTACCTCACCATTTCTTGAACACAGTATAGTGTTTACTTTAGGTTATGTCTTTCATGACTAGTAGTTTTGTGGACTTGTGCCAAATGACAGCATCATTGATAGGGCTGCGACATGAATATTGAGCAATTACAACAAAGTGTTTCTTCACACATACCTTTTCCTTATCTCACTAGTCAGGCTCTTCTTGGAAGTTGATCCATCCTGGCGTGCAGGTTTTTCTAAAGACAGAGGGGCATCTCGAATGGGGTGGGGCAGAACCATAGTCCCCTGGGTAACCGGGAGGGTCTCCTCATCACCACCCTGCTGACCCAGGTGTTGCTTGGCATAGTCAAACCCCTGAACAGGCTAAGCAATGAGCAAACATTCACATATTTGATTACAGACATGAAGGTTATTCTTTTACACACCACTGAAAAAAATTAAAATAAAAAATTAACATATAAATTAACCTTTTCTATTTGTTTAGTCAAAAAACACTTTTTACAGCGCATAATGGGTTTTTTCATAAAATATCACCCATTTAAGGCAGATAAAAAAGTGTTTTCCTTTGTTACAAAATCAATGATTTTATTTTACTTACTGAAATAATTGCTTTGAACAAATGTTTTGACTATATATTTCAGGCATCTATATAAAGTGTATGTGCTATCAGGAATATGACTGCTCTATTAGAATGAGAATGTATGAGGATCCAGTGAATGTTCATTGTTTCAAGTGCAATGAATACAGTCTTATCACTGAATACAACTAAGATATACTAAATATAAATTTTTCCCTTTCCTATTTCACTGCCCATTTTCTTAAGGCATTATGATGTCTGTCAACAGATGAAGAATAAAATGCTTTTTTCCACTAAATATTGTTCTCACCCATATAAAAGAGTATAAAAACGAGTGTAAATAATAATAATAATTATTATTATTATTATTTATTTATTTTTTTTTTTTTTTGTCAAACAATATGACTGCATTAGATTTTACCAAGGAAAGTTCATGAGTTCACATGTAATATGAGTTCACATGTTAATATAATCCTTAAATCTAATGAAGGTAAACAGATTTGGCAATGGATGGGCTTGAAGATGAGACTTTACTCAAATTCTAATTGAAGTAGTCTGAAGGCAGTTTGAATGAATACATTTATAATTAGAAATAGAGGATGCTGTCACATGAATGCATAAACCGATATTTAAGTTTTGACTGACAAGTTTAGATTAACATGCTTAAATTTAATTTAGACTCTGATTTTTCATTCTTTAGGATCATGCAATGTAGAAATATCACCTTAATATATTAAGGCTATATAAGGCTTGTTCTCAGTTCTGCGCAATGTTATTTTACAATATGGCAACAATGTGTAATAATACTGTCGCAATGCCATCCTATTAATTTATCTTAAGCACTGTTTCTGTAAGCTGTCCTTACAAGACATTATCCAGCATTATTGTGTCACAGTAGTTTCCAGACTGAGGATGGAAGTTTACAGTGGAAGTTTGATTAAAGGGGTGGTTCATTGCGATTTCACTTTTTTAACTTTAGTTAGTGTGTAATGTTGCTGCTTGAGCATAAACAGTATCTGCAAAGTTACAGCGCTGAAAGTTCAATGCAAATGGAGATATTGTCTTTTAAAGTTATGGCAGTTTAATGCCTACAAAAAAACGACCATTTTGGACTACAACGAGCTTCTTCCTAGGTTGGTGACTTCATAAACCCTGCAATTAACATAAACAATGCCCCCCGGAACACACAACAAAGTGGGCAAGGCCATGTCGCGTGCATACAAGTCTTCTTCCTAGGGATGCTGGAGTTCGGGAACAATGTTTAAAATTTAAGTTTAATTCTGTTCCTGACAATTATAATGCTAATTTAGCTCTCTGTGCTGCACAGTTTATGGAAGACAGCTTCCAGAATCTACACGAGTTCAATGCTGGATTTGCACAAAGGCTATTATGGAAAGATGGAGCAGTTCCCACTTTAAAAGCAGAAGCTATACTGTTTATGGGTGTTTTATTTTTTTATAAAGTTATATAGTTTCTGGGACGTAAACAAAGACCAACGCATTTTTGCTTCGCTAGCCAGTTAGCTAAATTCTATTTCATACTTCTCCAACAAATGCCTACAAACACCAACAAACTTCTATGTAATCACACCAGCGAACTCCTGTTGGCATTTCTGTTATCAGTGTACAGCGTTGTTTCATTACGGCTTTTATATCGTGTTTACCCACGTCCTCGTTCATGCTATAAATTAAACAATACATTTACAAAACTGCTACTACTCAGTCATGTATTCAGCTACAGTAAAGCTTTAATCAGAACACTATGGGGCAGCAGTAACGTTTAACAGCATATCTAAACACTTCGACACAAAAACAAACAAAAATACTTAACATTCATAAACGTCCATTAAAAGCCGTGCTTACAGAGGTTCTGCTTGACCCTCTTCATCATTACTGCTATCTGGATCTGATTCGGGCTTAAATTGATATGGCAATATTGACGCCATTATTTACATTTCCACCAAAGCAAAGACTGGACTTTGATCGAAGCACATGCGACGTTTGCCCGTAATGGTAAGGGGTGTGGCGTTTCCGGGAAACGTGAATCGTGACAACGTATTCCGGACAGCGAATCACTATACACAGCCAGCTAACCATCTTTTCGTCGACTGAGAAACCAAAAACTGTTACTGAGTTTTTGAAATGAGCGCATGCGTAAGAACAACCCACCCTCCTTTCGTGGCTACGCCTCCCAAAACTCGTGCACGAGTATTGGAACACATTGTTTACCACCGGCATTCGCTGTGTCGTGTTAGTGGATTCATTATGTCGGACTCACCACAGGTAACTCATAATCTGCAGTTGTTACTCCTGTCTCCTGACAAAAACATTAGGGACTTTAAGCAGCAGCTGCTGATACAACGGCAACGGCATTCTGGCGTTCCATTGCGCATGCGCAAATTTAACTGCTACTTCTTGACGTTCTACTGTAACCGTCTACTACGGCAGGGTAGCCGATTTGCCGTAGTCGATAATACGTGACAGACTAGATAAGTAAATGTTATGTTCTATGGTTATGTGGTATTTTAGTTGTATCTGTATGCCATTTAATGCCAACAGCAACTATTCTCTTGCTTTTATTTACATGTAATGTATTGTTTACTATGTCAAATGATTAAATGATCCACGCCATCCTCTTTGTTGTTGCTTAGTGATTTTTGCGTTCTTTAGCTACGGCAGTTGACAGTTTACTTCCGGTCGTCGTTGTCGTCGTCTCTCACAAAGAACGTCACGGCAGTGATAGACAAGCCAGAGGGCCAATCGTTTACGCGATGATCGCGTAAACGATTGGCTGATGTTTTTAAGGCCCTACCTCGTGCACAGATGATGTATATTAATATTATTCCTTTCAGTGCACCTAATAAATAGTTTTTTATCAGTTAGTAAAGACAGTTTCAAGTAATACTGCAAAAATGTATAAAATCTTTAGCACCTTTAAGACATAAACTGTGCCCCATAAACACAACCAAGCATAGAAAGAAAACACTGAACCACCCCTTTAAGTCTTTAATTGTTAACCACTCACCTAAATGTTGATGTTTTTGAAGCTTATTTGTTTCTCAGCTACTATTTTAACCTTGCTGAATTTTAATTGCATTTTGCACTAAAATGTATATGTTAATATTTTAATACACTTTAATATCAATGATTTTAAGCCATCTCTCTTAAAATTCCATCTCTTAATTTTAACATTTTCTTGTGCACAACTAGCTGGAGACAATCCCAAATATAAGTAAAACTATTTGTCAAATAATTTATAATAACAGAAACATAAATACAATGGGGATAGAACATTTAGATAATCCGGTTAAAAGAAAGAACAAAAAGCAAAAAGAGATGACCATAAACAAAGCAAGTAATATCTCTGTTAAGTTTGTTTTAAAATGGCAATTAAATATTAACGTAAAAACAAATGTCACAATGAGGTGATGGTCTAAAAAGTGTCATAATGCCAATAACTTGCCTTTGACCTAAACCCAAAACCCATCCTAAAACCGCTGGCACTGCTCTCCGGGAAACTATTGTGAAGAATGGCGGCCTTGCAAATATATTTCTAAGGCTATGTTCAGACTGTCAGACAAAATTTAGTTAGTTTCAAGCTACATTCATATGTGATTTGAAATCCTGTTCAAATCATACAAACCCGATTCCAAAAAAGTTGGGACACTGTACAAATTGTGAATAAAAAAGGAATGCAATAATTTACAAATATCATAAACTTATATTTTAGTCACAATAGAATATAGATAACATATCAAATGTTGAAAGTGAGACATTTTGAAATGTCATGCCAAATATTGGCTCATTTTGGTTTTCATGAGAGCTACACATTCCAAAAAAGATGGGACAGCTAACAATAAGAGGCTGGAAAAGTTAAATGTACATATAAGGAACAGCTGGAGGACCAATTTGCAACTTATTAGGTCAATTGGCAACATGATTGGGTATAAAAAGAGCCTCTCAGAGTGGCAGTGTCTCTCAGAAGTCAAGATGGGCAGAAGATCACCAATTCCCCCAATGCTGCGGCGAAAAATAGTGGAGCAATATCAGAAAGGAGTTTCTCAGAGAAAAATTGCAAAGAGAATTTAGAGAATCTGGAACAATCTCTCACCATACTGGATCCCTGTGATCTTCGGGCCCTTAGACGGCACTGCATCACATACAGGAATGCTACTGTAATGGAAATCACAACATGGGCTCAGGAATACTTCCAGAAAACATTGTCGGTGAACACAATCCACCGTGCCATTCGCCGTTGCCGGCTAAAACTCTATAGGTAAAAAAAAAAAACATATCTAAACATGATCCAGAAGCGCAGGCGTTTTCTCTGGGCTAAGGCTCATTAAAATGGACTGTGGCAAAGTGGAAAACTTTTCTGTGGTCAGACAAATCAAAATTTGAAGTTCTTTTTGGAAAACTGGGATGCCATGTAATCCAGACTAAAGAGGACAAGGACAACCCAAGTTGTTATCAGCGTTCAGTTCAGAAGCCTGCATCTCTGATGGTATGGGGTTAGATGAGTGCATGTGGCATGGGCAGCTTACACATCTGGAAAGGCACCATCAATGCTGAAAGGTATATCCAAGTTCTAGAACAATATATGCTCCCATCCAGACATCGTCTCTTTCAGGGAAGACCTTGCATTTTCCAACATGACAATGCCAGACCACATACTGCATCAATTACAACATCATGGCTGCGTAGAAGAAGGATCCGGGTACTGAAATGGCCAGCCTACAGTCCAGATCTTTCACCCATAGAAAACATTTGGCGCATCATAAAGAGGAAGATGCAACAAAGAAGACCTAAGACAATTGAGCAACTAGAAGCCTGTATTAGACAAAAAACTTGAGTAACTTGTCTCCTCAGTCCCCAGACATTTGCAGACTGTTATAAAAAGAAGAGGGGATGCCACACAGTGGTAAACATGGCCTTGTCCCAACTTTTTTGAGATGTGTTGATGCCATGAAATTTAAAATCAACTTATTTTTCCCTTAAAATGATACATTTTCTCAGTTTAAACATTTGATATGTCATCTATGTTGTATTTTGAATAAAATATTGACATTTGAAACTTCCACATCATTGTATTCTGTTTTTATTCACAATTTGTACAGTGTCCCAACTTTTTTGGAATCGGGTTTGTATTTCCGGATATCCGTTTTGGTCTGACTGCTTGGATTTTGCATGGTTTATGTGACTCTCACACCACTTAAAATGTAACGGAGGCCAGCCAGGATGCTCTAGCAAATGACGCTAGAGGTTGCAGCCTTGGAGCTGCCGCTTAGAGCAGGCAGTTGCGAACTGGAAGGGCTACATTGGTACCGTGACCCGGACTGGAGTGAGGTTTGGGGGGTGAGCGTAATGGAGGCCAGCTAGTAGTTGTACAACTAGTAGTAAGTAAACCTTACTCCTCTGGGCTGGGTTTCCTGAAACCTTCTTAACTCTACGTCATTCTTAAATTATACCTTAAGCTGTACCTTAACGTTAATACGTGTTTCCCGAAACGTTCTTAGTTAAGTATACCTTCTGTAAGTCATACTTTTGTAAGGTTGGTCTGGAGCACTCTTAGTTATACCTTATCACTGTTGACAGTCAATACGAATATAATTCTGAAGCTGTAATACACCCAGTGCTCGATTAGGATTATGGCAAAGAATAAGAGGTTGCAGCCTTTAGCCTCCTTGTTAGATTGTCCGACTCCCATGCGGACGGGCCCGGGTTCATGTCCCGCTTGGAGCAGGCAGGTGCGAACTGGAGGGGCTACATTGGTGTCGTCACCCGGTTTGGAGTGAGATTTAGGGGGGTGAGTGTAACGGCGGCCAGCTAGTAGTTGCTGTGCAAGTAAACCTCACTCATCTGATCTCAAGAGATGCTCTAGCGACTGATGCTAGAGGTTGCAGCCGTTAACCTCCTTGTTAGAGCGTCCGACTCCCATGCTGGAGACCCAGGTTCCAGGCCTGCCCAGAGCAGGGCGAGTAGGACCTGGGTGAAAGGTTACATAATTGTCAAGACGTTGTTATAGGAAACATGCTGAAAGTCGCTGCAGAAACCCAGAAGACTCCGTAGTCCAGTGCGGCGGCTGCACATTGTCATGTTGTAAATAAGATGACATCTGTATTGCAAACTGTGTTGCAGTTGTTGTTGTTCTTTTTGGCATATGCCTACATCATTGCTATAGAA
Organism: Chanodichthys erythropterus; assembly: GCF_024489055.1. NCBI lineage: Eukaryota > Metazoa > Chordata > Actinopteri > Cypriniformes > Xenocyprididae > Chanodichthys > Chanodichthys erythropterus. The sequence goes on along the minus strand of NC_090227.1, from coordinate 11,896,564 downwards.
ACCAATGCAGATATTCCGAAGTGGCATGGACACAAATTCGGATCTGAACAGTTGCGACACACAATGTGAACATAATTTTAGATCAGATTCTAATTAGATACACAAATAATCGGATTTGGACTGACAGTGTGAACGTACACTAATATTTTGTGTCTGTTTTCTATAGTTTCCCCACTCTGTATAGTTTTCTTGGTTACTCATTACTCCCTAGTTTGTCACTATGGTTACTCTTTGATTTATTGATTATGCTCACCTGTTCTGTATCTATATTTTTATTAGTATTAGTATTATTTATTTATTTTTGGTATTGTGTATATAGTCCTGTGTTTTAGTCACTCCTTATCTGTTCTTGTTTATGTATAGGGTGGTTTTTAAAGACTCTTATTTATATCTTCTGTGTCTTTGTACACTGCAACTACTACAATGTACCACTACACTGCATATGATTTTGCAAATAGCAAATCCTCAGATGCTGGATAACTGAAAGCAATGATGCATTCTATAATGGTCAAGCAAAATTCAGGCAGTAGTTTGTCAGTAATAGTGAATGATAAACTAGGCCAGAGGGTGTATATTGGGAAAAGCAGGTCAGATCATTATACCTAATAAATAAGATATATTTGGCATGTTTAAAAGAGAAATGCTGTCTGCATTTCTTTTAGTGAGGAGGATACATGTTTTATGGTTTTGCAGAATTGATGTATTAAATGCATTTTTATAACAAAGAGGTTTGTGTCCCTTCCATAGTCCCTCTAGCCTACTTTCAACTAAATCATCAGAGAATTTCTGACCTTATTCCTAAAATATTCAGCTTGTTTAGGCATCCAAGCACGCAACGGAACACATACACAACACACACATACATTCAGATCCTAATTAGAAAAAATTAAATAAAAATGCTGTACTATTGACATAATTCAACATAATCTTCTTATTTATGTAATACAAAATTTTATGTGAGTGATTTTAAAGGAATAATTCACTCAAAAAATTCAGTGAAATTCATTTATCTTGTCCCATCATGTCATTCCAAATCTGTATGATTTTCATGTCAAGGCTGCTGTTTAACATATAATGAAAGCTTGAAGTTGTCATTTTAAAGCTTGACATTCCCCGTCTTCATTTATGTTCATTTTATGGAAAAAGCAGCCAGAACACTTAGCTAAACAAAGAAATTTAGGGCCCTATCATACACCCAGCGCAACACAGGGATGCGCAGCAGGAAACAAGCATGCCAAATATTAAAAATAGAAGTTTTACAATGTAAAAAATTATTGTTTATTTATTTCCGTTGTTAAACTAGCAAAAGTGGATACGGACATGCCCTAAGCATACTTGCACCGTGTGCTTTAGACCATGCGCTTAGATCGTTAAAATAGGGCCCACAGTTTTATGTGTTTGGAACGAAATATGGGTGAGTAAATGATGACAGAAATTAACTTTGTGTGTGTGTGTGTGTGTGAGAACTAACCCTTTAATTGTGCAAGATCATTAGTATTTGTCCCTGAGACCTGTCTACACTACACATCATCCTTAACACTGTGTGCACATCAGGATCCAGAGCAGCAGGTGAGATGATTGAAGAGCTGAATAACTACCTGAGGGTAATAACCCACGTCTCTCCAGTAAGCAGTCTAAATGAGAGAAAACAGCATCAAGAGTCATCAATCATTTCTAGCTCTCTCTCATACACTCTCTCGGGATGTATTCCCAGAGGCAAGCAAAGCATGTAAGCATTTGAGGAAAACTGTTGATGAAGCCACTGTAAAATATGCTGAGTGTACAAAATACCATAATGAGTTATAATGAGAGAGTTAAAGAGCAAAGCAGTGCCTTATGGGAAATGGTCAAGCAGGATATTTGTCCAGTCACTGCCATACCTTGACTCGAGGGTTGAAGTTGCCAATTGGATCGCTTTTGAAATCGCTCTTGTTTTTATGACAGAGTACCATGGTGATGATGATGATGATGAGGGTCACCACACCGATGGGTGCTAGCACCGCAGCAATGATCCACAGGTTGTTGGGTGGATTCTTCACCACAGCTGCATGGTGGGAAAAATATTTAGTTTGCACAAAAGTAATTTTGTTATTGATTACATTAGCAACATTTCAGTACTTGACTTAAAGAATTGCAAATGAAAGCAATATTTTGAGTTTTGTGACTTTTAGTCCATGTTTATTAGCTTTGATGCCTCTATATGCTATTCTGTAAAGCTGATGAAAATAACCTTTAGAAAATATGGCTGCCTTTGAAATCGCATACTCTCTTGAATAGGTCATTTGTATCACTTTACTGCCATTCACGATTCATCTCCTGTGGCCTCATGGGATGGTAAAGTATCCATCTTATGCACACTTCAGAATCTCACCGGAAGTAGTAGGTCATCTGGGTAGTTTTGCCTACTCTTTTACAGTTTTTTTTTTTTGCCTACTTTAAAGTAGGAAAGTATGCAATTTTGGATGCAGCCAACATATCTATTTTAGACATGAAACGTTAGATGGCATGGGCTTTAAATGGCATGCCATTTATATGCAGTCTGCTAGCAATCACATAATTTAATGCATGCCACAAGCTGATAGGCCCTTTGCTGATTTTGCAGGCAATGAGATTGCTTGTTCAGCATTTAAAGGTGCCCTAGAACCCTTTTTCACAAGATGTAATATAAGTCTAAGGTATCCCCCTGAATGTTTGGGGCAAATTATATATTATATATATATATATATATATATATATATATATATATATATATATATATATATATATATATATATATATATATATATATATATATATATGCAAATATATATGCACATTTTTTCTGTAATCATGATTAATCGCACCTAACATTAAAATTTGCAATATATATTTTTATATTGTAATATGTAATTGAAACTTCAAATTATTAAATATTCCACAACTTCCTGTGTCAATAGGAAATATGTCAACACAGGAAATTGTGTTCTGTAAAACATTTCATGATTCTTTAAAGAAATGTTCTGGGTTTGATTCAATTTACAGCATAAGTATCAATGTTGATTATCAAAAAAAAAAAAAAAAATGATAACATTGTTCCATGTCTCAGTTGGAAATAAAGTATCCTTAGTTACATATCCATATTTTTGTAGCTAATTTAATTTTGCATATTTTTTCTAAAATTAAAATGTATATAATTCTAGTTAAACTTGAAGAGAACATAATACTGACCTTCAGCCTGCAGTTGGACAAAGTATCCCAGTGTGAGCGCCATGGTCTGCGAGTCCACTGTGTTCAGAAGCTTGGCTGCAGATGTGCCAAGCAGTGGGGTCCCATTTTGCTGGGCATAGTAGGTCATCTCAGCTGGGTTTTTTGGCCCATGTACACGCCTGATACTAACCATCTGAATGCAATAAAACACAGCTTCATCACTTTCTATAGACACAGTTTTATGTGGTAAACCTGAATGTTAAACATTTTCCAACAATCTACCACTGGGCTGCGTCCGAAATCGCATACTCTCTGTAGTAGATAAGCTTTTTTTTTGTACTAAATGACTGCTAAAAAAAAAAAGGAAAAAAAAAAAAGAAGAGTATGAATGTGTGTAGTATGAATGTAATCTGGAAATGTAAACGTAAAGTATGTAAAATAACTACATTCACCATGCTGTCATTATGATGTGACCTACCACTGTTAGTTGTGTTGCTTCACTGCCATTCACAATTTTTCTCCCATGGCCTCATGGGACAGTAAAGTGTCCATTGAATGCACACTTTAGGATCTCCCCAGAAGTAGTAGGTCATTCAGGTACTTTTTGCCTACTCTCTTATGAGTACTGTGAATTTGGACATACTTCTCTTGTCACATACTTATTTTCATCTACTATATAGTACAGAAGGATGCGATTTCAGATGCAGCCCGTAAAATTAATTAATTAGAAATGAGCAGCAGGGGTGAAATCACTATCATACATGAATCCCTCCTCAGGTAACAGTAGAAGATGTACAATAGTAGCTTTTGTGTGAAAATATATTCAGGATAAATATTGCATGATTAAAAAAAAAAAAAAGTAGAAAGGAAAATTAAAAAAAAAGAGGTAAGAAAATAATATAATATCCATTTTGGTTTATAATTTGTGATCATGTTAATGATTGTTAAATGACAACTACATGTTACCAAAAGAAAAAAAAGAAAAAGGTAATACTTTATAATAACTGCACGCTATGAATTATTACTTAAGCATTAGTAAATAGTCAAATCAAATCATAGTCATAATCAAAACAGTTATTTTGTACAGTTGTAAAGTTTAATTTTTTGCATCTTGAAATAAATATTTCTATGTTCTGTATCACTCTTTACGAGGCATAAATAGTCCTCACTTTAGATGAGCTCACAAAATAGTTAACTCACAACTACAACAGGTTTTATAACTACCTGAATTAATCATGAAATACAGTAGGAATACGTGTTAATAAAGCATTTATTAGCACACTGAGTAGACGTGCCCATATTCGGTAATACGATCACGATAACGAATATGCACGATATTGTTATCGCGGGCACTTCAAAATACCGTAAATAATTATTTATTACGAATTATTAAAATTTTTATAACGCATTTTAAGAATACTTTCCCATCAACCGTATAAAATGCACAACATTTGGAAACTATGATACTTCCATATGTACTTCCATACTCAGATATAAACAACCCAACCTGCAGGAGAAGCACATGGTGAAACGAGTGAAGGAGACATGCTGAATGAAAGTGCACGTTCACTTTCTGACAGCAGAGGGCACTGATGGAAGTGCTGCAGAAGTTCAGCGGTTACCCCGGAAACAAAGCAGCCATTCAAGTTTTTTGTATTAGCAATGTTGTTCATCACAGCACCAAATACTTAATACTTAAAGACTTAATAGGCTATTTATTTTCAAACTTAAACATTTTTTATATTTTAATCTGGACTACAACATCCCCTAATGATTGAAAATGTTCTAATTATTTGTTATTGTTCAGTAAAACTTAGAGACATACAGCTTCATTAGTTAACATGTTAATTCATTATTACCAAACTGACAATGAAAAATACTTTTACAGCATTTATTAATCTTAGTTATTGTTAATTTCTTAGTTACTGTTTAATAATATTACTAAAATCAAAATAACTTATTCAAGCGACCTGAGATAAAACTAACAATGATCAGTTGTATTTCTTAACTAACATTAACAAAAAAAAAAAAAAAAAAAATTATACCTTCTGTGACAAATGTAACCATAAATAATGAGACCTTATTGTAAAGTGTTACCAGTTGTTCTTTATAATCTCACGTTTTAGATCAAGATAAAAATAATTTATAAAGGTTTTTAAATGACAAAACAAACTCACTTACACATATTTGAGAATCAGAATTTCAGATAGTTGATGACATGGTAAGCAAGTTTGTGAATATTTGAAATAAAAAAGGAAATAAGAAAATAATAGCAATACATCTGTCATACAGTGTTATTGTGGCTGCGGTGTGTTACGTGACAAGCATGATGCGTCGCCATGGAAACAATAAGGGCAAAGATTCTAAAATAATGGTCACCTTAAAGAAAAACTCTCTGGGGGTCAGCTAGAAATCTTACATATTGTGCCTTTAATAGAGGTGGTGATGGGGAATGGCATACTAAAAAATTTGAATAAGGACATTTGATTACCACAGTAATTCATGCACTGAATTTTAAATGTCCGTGTTTTCTTTTAGCGTTACAACTTACCCCAGTAGATGGGTAGATTGTAACAACAGCACTCTTTGTAAATGACAATAATTTACACATTTTTAGCATACATTGTAGATCTCCAAACTACTTTCATTTGAAGTACATACATATGGAAGTATCATAGTTTCCAAATGACAAACAATGATTGTGACGAGCAGGGCGGGCGAGAGCCGTGAGGGAACGGCGCGAGGCCGGTGACGCGAGTGATAATGAGCGTCACCTGCGAGGCGTGCCGGCCTCGAGTCTCTCACGGAGGAGCTCCGGAGGCATAAAAGGAGGAGCGACTACAATGAAAGACGAGAGAGGACCAGGCCTGGACTTTATTTTATGGTTTATTATGTTTGTGTGGCCGGCAGACGTCCGCGAGGGTCTGCCGGCATTACTTTCGTTTTGTTCTTTGTTTATTTTATATTAAAGTTTCGTTGAATGTTCGCCGGTTCCCGCCTCCTTCTTCCCATATCTACTAACCTTGTTACATTGGTGCCGAAACCCGGGAGGAAGGAGGGACATGCTGTCGGAGAGCCCTCGCTGCTGAGGGGGATCGCGGTGCTGCGGAGTTCGGGCAGCGCGGGAGTGAAGACCGCGAGAGGCTGCCCGAAGCGGTGGTACTGGAGCCTAGTGAAAGGTGGGACGGAGAGCTCGAGGCCGTGCCCCTGGGACGAGGTGGGGTGGCTGCCGTCCAAGAGGGAGCGGAGGAGTCGCCGCCGTTCGCCGTGGGCCGGAGCCTGCTGCCGTCCGCCATAAAGGGGAGGAGCAGGGAACGGGGGACTCGCTGCCGGCTGCCCTCAGTCGGAGGAGCCATCGCCGGCCGCCAGGAGGCGGTCGAGGATCGGGCCGTCCACCGAGCGTCCAGTGCCACCGCATGGCACCGCGAAGAAGAGCCTCTCGGCAGGCTGAGGACCAAGCGGCAGTGTGTCGGGGAACCGGACCAAGAATTTTTTTTTCTTTTTCCTCTCTCCCCTCTCTCGTCCTGTCGCTCCCCTTGCTTCCGTCTCCTTTCTCTCGTCTCGTCTGTCCTTACCCCCAGGTGCTGCGGCCGCCGAGACAGGCCCCGGGGGGGAGTAGAGCGCAGTCTCGGAGGTACCCCCCGGCCTGCGAGGGGCGTTGGGGGTATGTGACGAGCAGGGCGGGCGAGAGCCGTGAGGGAACGGCGCGAGGCCGGTGACGCGAGTGATAATGAGCGTCACCTGCGAGGCGTGCCGGCCTCGAGTCTCTCACGGAGGAGCTCCGGAGGCATAAAAGGAGGAGCGACTACAATGAAAGACGAGAGAGGACCAGGCCTGGACTTTATTTTATGGTTTATTATGTTTGTGTGGCCGGCAGACGTCCGCGAGGGTCTGCCGGCATTACTTTCGTTTTGTTCTTTGTTTATTTTATATTAAAGTTTCGTTGAATGTTCGCCGGTTCCCGCCTCCTTCTTCCCATATGTACTAACCTTGTTACAATGATATCTCCACATCTACAGCTAAAACAGATTCAAGTAAGAAATAACTATACTGTTGTTGGGTCAAACTATGGCCATTTCTTACTTGGGGTATGTGAATATGTCTTCTAAAATTACAATTTTTTTCAAAATTCTTTATTTGATCGCAATAAATTTGCTTAATAAATTAGCACTTGGAAGTTCCGTTAGGTTGTACCTGGACAGTGTAACTGCCCACCGTTGTTGCCCGTTTAAAGCGAATGCCTTGCTGATGGGCCACCATGAAGAGCTCAGCCAACCGCTCCTCCATGAGACTGGCAAAGCTCTGGTACTGTCCTTCCAGAGAGGAGTTTTCCACATCCTGAATCACTGGAGAGATATGGAGAGGGAGAGACATTAAATGAAAGTCTTGCTGCAGAGTTTCTCATCTCTGGCCCTCACGTTCAGAGATGCTGCTGATCCACAGCTGTAGCGTCTTGCTCACAATAGTTACTTCTCAATTATGCTGTACTTGGTTGACAAAATGACAAAAATTATGACCAAAATGATGATGAAACTAATGACGGAAATGACAAAAAAGGACCAAATTTGACTTTGTCATTTTGTTTGTTTTTGCTCTGCCAATGAAAATGGTTCCAAACAAATTCAAAGCAGTATCAACCGTTGTGTGTCCCTTACCAATTCATGAATACAAGTATTATTCAATACACTCAAATTTAGATTAACTGATAATGGTTTGATGTGTTTACATAAAATAGAAATAAATATAAATTATCTAATCTTGCCATAGAATGGCAGCATATTATTATACGTATTATACAAACTCACTGGAGCAAATGGTTTAATTTGTTATACATGTTATGCAAAAATGTTTGTAATATAACAACAAAAAGTTTCCCAGATGTTTCCCACAATAATTTTGTGAGCTTATAAGAGTATTCTAGCATATATATGATATTAAAGCAAACAAAAACCACAAAACCAATACACAAAACATCACTCCATATAATGAGAATGGGAGTGAAAATAATCTTTCATAATAAAGGAACTATAGAAATTCTATGAACATTCATCAATAAGATGTTTACCTGTGATTATCCAAAATGGCCTGGTTGCTACTGATGTGTTGAGGTTATGATATTCCAGAGCTGCAGAGGAAAGATAGTGAGAGGGAAGAGAAAGAAAGCAAGAGAAACTGTTGTAGAGTGGAAGAATAGATAAGAAAGCTTGTTTCCAAAGACATTGCTTTGATCCTGGGTCTAGAGGCTTAGCTGAGCACATCTACTCTCCAACAGACAGTACAGAGAGTCTAGCCGCATTCCCCAAATGAAACCTTTACTCAATTGCATACTGGCAGTGTGATTAAAGGCTCTGGCTGACATCCTGTCTTTAAGGCAGAATCACTAAGCAGCCTGTAAAATTCCAACAGCTGTTGAATCACTCCACTTAGGTCTTCTAAGGTCTCATCTGAAGAACAACAGCCTAAGTGATTTGACCAGTGTTTAATGTTTACACGCAAAATGTTTACAATGTTTACACAGTACAGTATGCAAAAAGTAGTACATGAGTTAGGGATGTGCCCGAAGCAGAATACCTTATTCGGAAAGACACGGATATTGGCTTCAAAACGAATAAAGAACTCTATCGAATAATAGGAAAAATAATCTGCAGACTTTGCTGGATAAAAAGTGAGCCAGGGGATAGCATAGCACTATATTATAAACCTCTAAAATCACTACGAAATAATGAGTGTGTAAAGTAAATGAGTGAAAAACTTTATGAATTAAATGAGAACAGGCTAACAACGCAATCAAAAATCAAACTGCCACGTTGCTGTTGTGAGTCTCTCAGAAATCAGAGCTTTCAGATTAACTAAGATACTATATCAAACACATTTTCTACTACTTAATGGCCCGGTTTCACAGACAGGGCTTAGCCTAAATTAGGATTAGGTCTTAGTTCAATTAGGACATTTAAGTAGCTTTTATAAACGTACACTATACAAAACATTACTGGTGATCATCTTGAGACAAAACAATGGCACTGACATATTTTAAGATATGTCAGTGCAAGTTGCTTTCAGTTAAAACAGCTCAAACATGCATTTTAGTCTAGGACTAGCTTAAGCCTTGTCTGTGAAACCAGGGGATAATGTTTATTTAAACGTTTTAAAACTACAATAAATGTTTCTCTTTCTTTCTCTCTCTCACTAAGATGGCACAGCATGCATTCTTTGTCATTTATTCAGATTTTCAATGTTATGCAGAGCAAAAATTAGCAATTTTCAAACACTTTTCAAGTTTCAGTAAGTTTCAAAAACTTATTCTGACCTTATTCCATATGAATTTGTAAGAATTTCCCTTTCAAACAAACTTTTGGGGATGGAAAGTATTTAAATGAATCATCAAAGGTGATATACTAAGGTTTGTGATAGTCAATTTACTGGCATTTGTGCCATTTTTAAAAAAAAAAATTCTTAAACCAGACACCCATAATATTTCAATATTTCAATTTCCATTTTCTCTAATCAGCTGGAGTCCTCTTATTTGAGGTTGGGGTTGTCCTGACCTAACTCTGTACACAAAATTTATCTGGAAATAAATAAATAAACAAATAAAATCCCCTTTTATTTAACAATTCATATTATTGCTTTAATTAGATTATAGTTAAATATATTTTATAATTATAATTAAAAAGAATAATAATATTTTATGAGCTATACAAGGCATATTATTAAATTTGATTTGTTAATGAAAACCTGACCACTTCCAGATTTATCCGAATGCAGATAAAGATACAAAATAATTTTGAGATTGTTACAGAGACAGATATTGTCTCTGCTGCACATGATGCACATGATAACTACTTAAATTCTTCATTAAATGTAATACCTACTATTACAATAAACGATTTTGGGTGCATTCAGCGTTAAGACATTGGAATTGAAAAAATTGTACCTTTAAGGGTACAACAGTTTGTCACTGGGGCAGTACCTCAAAAGTACACAAAACCCTACTACAACCCTAGTAAGGGCACGGTTATGTAAATAAATGCATTTTACTTAGTTAATAAAAAACTTCAACAAAGCAAAGACAAAGCAGACCAGAGAATTGATAGCTAGGAGAAAGCAAGCAACCTCACAGTCAGCATTAAGCAAAAGTGTGACAGTGAGATGTGTGATATCCTCACCATCACATTACAGTTGCTAGTGGAACCGTGTTCTTTCCACACTGACACACACACAAGTGTATGTGGGATTCCCTACTGTTAATTATTTTTTCCTTATAATTGGCTTTGATTTGCGTGCTGTGCCCTGGCTCATGTATGCATGAACCTGTGAAGACTACAAACCAAATGGTAAATGCTTAATCTCTCTGAAGAGAATCATTAATGTTATCATGCCTCTATCATGTTTAGATAATCATGTCCTGAAAAACTTTTTTAGCATTAATGCTGTTTAGTTGTTTGTTTTTTTAATGAATATGTATAAATATATATATAAATATTAACCAAAAATTCATGAACTGAATTATTGTTAGTTTGTCAGTTTTGCATACTATACCCATACTATACTATCTAAAAAGAAATATTCAAATTGTAACAATTGCAGAAAGCACTTACGCTCAGCAGTGATCAGTGGAGGGTAAAACAAGAAGTAGCCGACAAGCTCAGCGGTCAGGTGGCTGAGGAGGTTACTGGCTGTTGTGCCATTGAGAGAGACACTGCCATTATGCACCACATATATCAGAGATACAGCAGGAGAACCCAAAGACTGAGATGTGCTCAAGATCTGTGAGAAAAGAGAAGACGGAAACTAAAAAATTGTGAAAGAAAATGAAAGTATTTTAAACTTTTTTTTTTTTTTCCCAAAAAAATGCAAGCCTACTGTATAGAGTCCTACATACCTCAATTGGCATGCAAAAGTTATAGTTTTAGAGGTTACTAAAGGAATTTGAAAGTTAAGGCCTTCCCACCTGTACAGTGAGGCCACTGTGAGAGTTCATCACTATGGCCTCGGCCTCAGCAAAAGCATTCTCCAGTCTCTGTTCCATCATCTGAGTAAATCTGCAGGACCTGAGGTCATCTCCTGGCCCTACAAACCTAAGAACTATACACAAACATAAAGACATGCACAGAGAAGCCACCATGCTGAAACATGCATACGCTGTATATATTCTTAAAAGTAATATATTTTATCATGGCATTGCTAAATGCTTGATTCATTTCTGATTAATTAAAGATGTAATTAAGCAATATCATGTGCAGTCTTAGGGGTAACATATTTATCATGATGCCAGCCTGTGTTCCCTTGGTCTTGTATGGACTTTCATGTATTTTCCTGTTCAGTGCCATGTTGTGTAGTCCTTTGTAGTTTTTCTTGTTGATTAGTTCTTTGATTGTTCCCAGGTGTGTCTCCCATCCGAATATAAAGGCTGAATCCCAAATGGCACACTTCTATGCACATTCCTTCTTGTGGACTTACAATGGACCCACAAGTTTGCAAGCTATGCAGAGGACTTTACCCGGGAGTCAAAAGTGCAAACTCAGAGGAAGACTGTGAGGGTTTAAGGTGCCATTTGGGATTCAGCCTAACCAGGCCTGAGACTGCTTACAGCCATACCACCCTAAGCACGCCTGATCTAAGCTAAGCAGTGTTGGGCCTGGGCAGCATTTCTCAATAGCATCGTGACCTAAGTTGATCGTAGAGAACATTGGTGGCAATAGTCTCTACGGTCAACTTGGGCTCACAGTTCTTTTGGGAAAAGCAGCTCTGGTTAGTACTTGGATGGGAGACACACAGGGGAACTAATAAACAAGAAAAACTACAAATGACTACAAAACATGGCACAGAACAGGAAATAACATAAAAATCCTCCCAAGACCAGAGGAACGCAGGCTGGGATCATGACATTATTAAAAAGTAACATGAGTTACATAATAAGATTATTTTTTTCAAGTAACTAATAAAGTAACACATTGCTTGTAAATTTATAACAAAATATCTATGTTACATTTTCAAATAAGTAATGCAAGTTACTTTGTTCTCCCATTTATTGACTGACACCTCTCCTGAGAGTAATTGGGAGTAAAGTGTAGAGGTGTTGTGTGCGATGTGTAAACATGATGGTTATTGTAGTTCTAGACCAGGGGTGCCCAATCCTGTTCCTAGAGATCTACGTACCTGCAGAGTTCAGATCCCACCCTGATCCAACACACCTGTCTGTAATTATCAAGTGTTCCTGAAAATCTTAATTAGCTGGTTCAGTTGAGTTTCATCAGGGTTGGTGCTGAACTTTGCAGGAAGGAAGATCTCAGGAACAGGATTGGGAACCCCTGTTCTAGACATGCTCATTTGAGCATGTTGCACAAAAATAGATTCAGTATTCCTTGAAATGAATAAAAACAGTGAAATGCAAACTTAGAATGTTACGCAAACCCACAATTTTTAATATGTTCAATAACACAAATATACTTTTTATAGTTTAGGGAACACATTTAAACTATTAACTATGACTTTTCCCTCAATAAACTCCTAATTTACTGCTTCATAATAGTTAGAAAGGTAAGTTAAGTTTAGGTATTGGTTAGGATTAAGAATAAGGTCATGCAGAATAAGGCATTAATATGTGCTTACTAAGTACTAATAAATAGCCAATATTCTATTAATATGCATGATAATAATCAACTAGTTAAAAGACCCTAAAATAAAGTGTTACCTTAATCTTACTTTAGAAATTAACCAATGTCATTATTAACCTAACCACGTCCAGTCCAGGTGAGAGAATGTAACATAATATTATTTTCCATAAAACATAACTAAGTAATGCAATTATTTACTTTTTTAGGGAGTAACATAATATTGTAATGTAAAGTGTAACTGACGTGACGTCAATTTACACTTTCTTCGTAACTTGAATACGGAATGCGGTCTGGAGGAAGCTAGATATTTGACTTCATAACTTGTTAAATATGGATATTTTTTCTTACACAAACACATCACTTTGCTTCAGAAGGCCTTTATTAACCCCCCGGAGCAGTGTGGAGTGTGGAGTATAATGGATGGATGTGCTGGATGGATGGAAGCACTTTCTTCAGCTTATACTAGTGACCCCTGTACACTGCCATTATAAAGCTCGGATTCGTCAGGATATTTATTAATATTTCTCCGATTGTGTTCATCAGAAAGAAGAAAGTCATATACACATAGGATGGCTTGAGGGTGAGTAAAGCTTGGGGTAATTTTCATTTGAAAGTGAACTAATCCTTTAAGTGATGAATTTATTTCCAGATATAACCATGTACTCAAAATGTGTCTTTGACTCTTATTGTTAACTATATTCTAAAAAAACTACAAAATAAACTACTTTGTCCTCACATCTCCTCCTATTCAGGATTATTCACGACTCCACGCATTCTGTCTTTTTAAACAAAAGGTGACTTACAAAATTGTAATCAATATATTGTTTTATGTGAATGAGTAGGCAGGATGATTTTCACATGATTTTGAAGCAAAAACTCTTGGCTACAACATCCAGTACTCAGAAGTCTTGTAGACACATATTCAGTATGTGTTTTGTGGCCTTATTTCAATGAATTAATGTTTTAGTTTTTTTCAATAACCATGCATAAACGTTATTCTCTCAAAAATACAAACATGTACATACACGTTGCTCACATATTATGGTAGCCTAGTTCGTGCTGAATACAGTGTAATGACACTTTTGCCATAATAAGCAACTGAAAAAAGCACAAATGTCAAGGCATGTCAAAACTTCTCTAGGGCCCCAAAACCCCCTCAGACCCCAGAGGTTTAACATGTAAGGGTGTATGTAGATAGAAACTGTTCATTCTAAAGTAATAAAAACACAATGGTTCATTATGTAAAGTCTTTATACACCACTGAAAACATAGTTATGTATATTATATATTACATTTCTGTCAATAGATTCTCCTAAAATGTGCACTCTGCACCTTTAAGCTGCATCCAACCTGTGCAGGACAAATAGTATTAGGTCTCACCTAATAGATGTCAATAACTGTATTAAATGGATATGGAAAATTATAAGTGTGGCAGCATGACACATTAGTGTGGTGATAGAGATTGAGCTGTGAGCCTGACCTGTCTTCAGCATCAATGAGATGGTAGGGCTGGGTCTCCAGGGGACTGCTGGGATTGGAATCGCCTGCACCAGTGGCACAAACTGCCGGATGTCCACCATCAATCTCTCAATACCATAGACGCTAAGAGCCTCCACCACAACTGCAGCAGTGTACACCATCTCTCCACTGATCACATAGTAACCGACTGTCACATTAGGCACACTGGAGATCCTCTCAATCTGAGAAAGGTGGAGAAATTTACAAAAAACCCTGATATTAAAAGTGCATTCAGTAGTTTGGTTTGCTAATTTAAAAAGTTTTATACATTGCCTGTTTCCATTTATAAATGTTCAATGTAGATCTGTCACATAAGAAACCTGTTTTACTGCTCTATTTATTACTATGATTTTATGTATTAAAATATTAATCAAAATATTTAATCATGATTAATCACATGATTGTCATGAGTTAACTTGTGATTAATCACAACTTAATCACACATTTTATTTATTTATTTATTTATTTTACATTTTCTTCTGTAACAAAACATCGAAAGCTCAGCCAAACAGCTGATCATAGCTGTACAGGGCAGGTTTTTATTTCTCATCTCCATAAAAATAAAAATGCAAGGGCTAGAAATCATTTACTGAAACTTCCTTGTCATCGTGGAGAGCGCAGTTCATGGTTGCATAGCAACGACAGATGCCATGGGAGCACAAGTGCTTTGGAAAGAAGGATAAAGCAGTGCAGCTTATTAACACATTAATTTGACAGCCCTAGTTTACATGTTTTTTAGTCCATATTATTCCTCTTACCATTTAAAGTGTGTGTATGTCTTTAAGGAATGCATGGTTGGCCTGTTACATAACCAGTCACATGACAGGAAGCAGGAAATACATCTGTATAAGAGAGCAGCATGACAAACAAACAGACAGTCACAACTTACCTGGATTGTGGAGTTTACAACCTGTGGACTTACCTTTCTAGAATCGACTTTTGGATTACACTGTTCTTGGATTTTATATAGACTGGTGGATACTCACATTGGGACTTATCAACACACTAGGATTCTTGGTCTGTTTTAGGGTATGGTGAATTGGACTTTATGCTTTTAACAGCCTGAGTTTTCCAGGTTTCATTGTGTTGTTTTAAAGTCTCATGTGAATATTGTAAATACACCATACTTATATAACCGTATCACTGTTTTATGTCTCATTCTTTTAACACCTAAACATCTTGCACAGTAAAATCTAACCCCATTTTAAATCTTGTAACCCAACAAATTTGGCTGATCGTTACAGATAAAAGTTTAGCACAGATTTGTTTTCACATTTGTTATCTGAATTGCATAATTCCTTTAGCAAATCAAATTAATAAAATAAAGTACCTGCAAATAAACACTTCTATTAGCAAATGCAATTAATTCTTGACTAGCTTAATCTGTAAGAAAAATCATACTGGTTGAATAGCTTTACCAACCAATGGTAAATGAGCATAAATCAGCCTGATCTAGCATGGTTAGAGTGCTGGTAGCAAACCAATATCAGTCTGTTTTGAGAAAGTGTTTTTATTTAGCTTCTAAGTGAAGGCAGAATCTAAAATACACAGAGGTGTTCTGTTTGGTTTAAAAAAAAAAAAAAAAGTCTAAATCCAAACCCCTGTAGCTCCTTCAATCAACACTTTGATGGGCCACAAACTTCAGTCTTCAGTTTTCCCTGTATTGCTTCCAACATGAGCATTGCATTGACAGCAAAGCCTTGATCTTTAACAAGTTGGGACAAACAGGCAGAAAAAGTTTAGAAACTGTATAGTGATAAGTAATAACTGAGAGATAACTAGTAGCTCTATTCCATTTCGGTTTCCACCCAGTTTATCATGGTCCAGTTTCACAGAGAGGGCTTAGCTTAAGGCAGGATTAGGCCTTAGTTCAATTAGGGCATTTAACAAAACAAAACAAACTTTGATTGGTTGCATTACATGTCAGTCAAATTGGGTGGTCCTTGGCCAATGAAAGCTGCAATAGAGTCCAGACTTTCTGCCATCAGTCTGAAGGTCTGGCTACATGAGACTAGGTGGAAGTTATAGCAAGACGGCAAACATTGCTTAAAGCAGAATGTCATTTGTGTTGGTGCATATTTGATGCTGAACAAACTGTAAATGATGATTGTGTTAAAAATTCATGAATTGCAAACCTTAGCCTGAACCATGCTGTCGTTCAAGGCCTTCTTCAGAGCTTGAGTAAACCCGCGAGGGAGATTCTGCTTCAAAATACTGTCTAGACGACTCCTTCGTAACTGTACGGACAACACTGTCATAGACAGAAACACAAAGAGTTATTGTTTTGCTTTGAAGTATGTAAGTTTTATGTTGCCATTGTAATCAATTGAGACCATTTAATTAGCAAGGAACTTTATAAAAATGTACCATGGCAGTAGCCTAGTTTTCACAAAAAAAATAAAAAATAAGATTTTTTTTTTCTTTTTTTTTTTTAAATTGTATTTATCAACTAAGGCAATTGAAGAGAGGGAAAAGGATGAGACTAGCAAATTACTTGAGTTGATTTAAATCTGTCAGGGCATATACTATACTCTGTCAGGCACTTTGAAACCCGTTATGGCAAATTCCAATCACCTCCAGTACCATAGAAGTAATATTTTGGTGGAACTATAGTTACCATGGTACATTTTTGTAATGTAATTTTGTAAGGCACTTACATACACCTATTTGCAGTGCTTACTGAAATGTACAGCAGTGTTATAGTCAAGAAAAGCTAAGTCAAGACTGAGACCAAAAGAGTGTCAAATCCAAGTCAAGACAGAGTCTTCATGCTCCTGAATCCATAACAAGACCAAAACCAAGGAAATATGCTTTTCAAGTTGATTCTCGAGTACTACAACATTGTAATTCAGAAGCTGCTACATGAACTGCCATGATAAGTATTCATTATTCATCATTATCTGACAGTAGCTGTACAAAAAAAAAAAATAAAAAAAAAATTAGTTTATTTCGATTGCCCACTTTATATATGATACTAACTTTAGGTAACTTTGCAACTACGTCAACTCTTATTAGAGTATTAGCAGACTGTAGTAGACTGTTAAGTTAGGATTAGGTGTTAGGGTTCGAGTAAATGGAATGAGTTGACATGTAGTTGCAAAGTTACTTATAGTCAGTAGAAAGTCAACTAATTAGTCAACTAATATTTTAATGACTGCTAGTTGACGTAGTTGTGAAGTCACTTACAGTTAGTATAATGTCTAAAGTGGACCATCAAATTATTAAAGCGTTTTATTTTTTCAGTGACTTTTTCAGCAATCACACCTGTTTTTATCCA
The DNA here is from genome assembly GCF_024489055.1 of Chanodichthys erythropterus. NCBI lineage: Eukaryota > Metazoa > Chordata > Actinopteri > Cypriniformes > Xenocyprididae > Chanodichthys > Chanodichthys erythropterus. The sequence continues at coordinate 11,878,966 of NC_090227.1, read as the reverse complement.
CATCTTGTCCGTGATGTTACATTTCAGCAGTGTGTCCTCAGTAGCAGCAGCAGCAGCTCTTGGAGGACCTAAAGTGCTTCTTGAAGGGTCCAACTTAGCTCTCTGTGAAGTGGTGGCAGAGGGGATTCTAGGTGTTGTCTTTGGAGATTCTGGGAGGGTAGTTGTAGTTCTAGTAGTGGTCCTAGGTGTTTTAGGGTGTCGTTTAGCCGCCGATGATTTGGTTGTGCTAATCTGATCTGTAGTTGTTGTAAAGGGGATGGTGGTTGTGATAACAGTATTGCTGGTAAATGTTGTAGGTTGAGATATGAAAGTAGTTGTAATGTCCGGCCGTTCTTGTTGTGTGTCCACAGATGTAGCTGAAGGTCTACTGGGTGGAGCTGTGTTTCTCTGCTCAGAGGGGTATCTACTAGAATCACTGGCTTTATTGTGAGGGTCTCCAACTCTGGATGTGGCTACAGGTTCCACCAGATCAGATATCCACTCAGACTCTGAAACAACAAAACATTTGAGGTGAGAAGATGACTGTAGAGGGCAATGAAGATGGTGAATGCGAAGTGATGATTATGCTGATGATGTTAAGTGTATAAAATGTAATAAGTATGTTAATTTAATAAGCATTAGTAATTGTAGGTACTGTATTTCGTAAAATCTGGTTTTAACGACAAACACTACCAGTCAAAATTTGGAATAATGAAGATTTTTTTCCATGTTTTTTAAATAAATATTTTATGCTCCCAAGGCTGAGCACCAAATCAGCATTTTAGAATGAAGAAAAAAAGATCATGTGACACTGAAGACTGGAGTAATGGCTGCTGAAAATTCAGCTTTGCCATCACAGGCCAATACATTTCAAAATATATTAAAATAGAAAACAGTTCATTTAAAATGTAATAATATTTCAAAGCATTGCTGTTTTTACTGTATTTTCAATCAAATACTGTATAGGCAGCCTTGGTAAGCATAAAATACTTCTTTCAAAAAATTATTCCAAATGGCATCATTGACCGCTCCAGAAAGTAGTATACATTTTCACACATTTAACATAGACACTGACATTTATTTAATGTATTGACAGCATCTAAAACATAAGCATTATTTGTATAGACTACTTGCATATAATACTGATTTTATATGATTAATATGTTTGAAACATCACTGAAATTGTTAAATAAAGCACTAAGCCACTAGAATTTGTGGTTTACAGTCATTTTAGAAGAGATAAGAGGTGTTGTTAGGCACAATACAGTGTATAGCACCTAAAACCCGCTTAGCAGTTTTAAAATCACTGTAAACTACGGCTTCACGGGACTTTTTTAGTGTTCAGTATCACTTCATTGCATTTACAGTAACAATATCAGTCAAAGTCATGGTCATCTTAGAATAAATGAGCAAACATGTAAAACATTGCTCATTTTCAACTAAATCTAACAATATATAGCCTACATCAATGATATCATGAAATTCTAGCTCTGTCTACCTCTCTTCCATCTATTGAAATAAGAGACATTACGTAACTCTTCTGTGAGGTATTTTGAAGAGAGTTACTCAGTCTGATCAAAGTGCCTAGTCACTAGCATAAAGTGAGCCGTCTCTGATCTGGGATTTGATATAAAAAGCAGTATAAATGTCCTGAGTGTTCAATGACCCCTCTTTCTCTCTGTGGTCCTGGCAGCCTGTCCATTTTGAACATTTGAGCCAGCAGCTGTATCTACCAAGAATACAAGAGATTGTATCAAAAAACTGATCAGCTTTGCCATTAGTCTTTTCTCTAAGTGCATTTCCAGGTAGCTTTGTTTTGGTCACTAAATAAATAATTTACAGCAAATGCATCAAGAATGTGCATCAGGTTGAGAATGAATGCTTCAGGTCGAATACCTGCAGAAAACATGCAATAGCTTCAGAACACTGAAGTAAATTGCTGGAAGAAGGATGTGTCATACTGTAGCTTGACCAGTTGTATAAGATATTAAATGCTGTGTTCCAGAGAAAAAAGAAGATTTCCCTAAAAGAGCAAACTTTTAAAAGAAGTGCATTTTGACGTGTTCACCAATGAGAACTAATGGTCGAAAGTTCCGTCATTACCAATGCCGTTCAATGGGACTTACGACCATTAGTTGGCTGACAATGCTCTTGGGAAACGCACCCCAGGTTGGTATGTGTTGATAGACCTGAAGGATGCATACTTTCATGTCTTGATTTTATCAAGACACAGATCGTTTCTCCGGTTTGATTTTGAGGGTGAGGCATACCATTACAAGGTCCTCCCCTTCAGGCTGTCCCTGTCACCTCACGTTTTCATGAAAGTCTTCCAGGGACTGCTCTTGCCCTGCTAAGGGAAGAAATTGAGAATCTGCATTCTCAATTTTCTTGATGACTGACTGATCCTAGTTCACTCTCGAGATTTATTTTACACATGCACGGGGACCTGGTGATCGGGCACCTCAGCCAATTGGGGCTTCAGGTCAACTGGGAAAAGAGCAAACTCCTCCCATCTCTTTTCTCAGGATGCAGTTAGACTCAGTCACTATGACCTAGGGGCCCTATTTTAACGATCTAAACGCAAAGTGTTAAGCGCACGGCGCAGGTGCACTCAGGGCGTGTCCAAATCCACTTATGCTATTTTAACGACGGAAAAACGGTCCGTGCGCTGGAGCACATTTTTGAAATGGGTTGTCCCTATTCTCTTAATGAGTAATGGGTGTAACGTTCAATAAACCAATCAGAGTGTCATCTCCCATTCCCTTTAAGAGCGAGATGCGCTCGCGCCATGGCGGATTGCTATTTACATGGCGGAATTTGTTGGCGGAAAAGCTGAACGCTTTTCAAGTGAAGAAACCGATCTTCTCGTGCGCGAAGTTAAAGCGGGCTTGCAAATGCAGGCTTTCAAATAGCTCCGCATGATGAGTCAGTTAATATACAGTATATGTGTGTGTAATGGCACAATTGTCAAATTAATTAGCCAATTTCGTTCATCATTATAAGTAGTAATAGGCAGAATTGAAAATAGGTAGCCTAATTCTAATACACGCAATGACTATTCATCATTACTGTGGCGAGGGGGGCGTGGTTTAGCGGGGTCTGCGGCAGGAGGGAGTGTCTGGGGATGTGCGGTGATTGAACGGGTTGAATGTAAATCACGAACACCTGTTTCTCGTTCCAGTAACTGGCGTGGAGACAGGATAAAACGCCAGGAGAAGCAGGAGCGTGTGAGAGAGAGAGGGACTGCTGACAGTCGGACTAAGTGAGCTGTGCTCGTGTCGTGGAGTGAAGCCCGTCCTTGGATGTGGAATTATTGAGTGTGCGTTGCACCGTCTTTTTGTTTATGTGTTGGATATTTTTTCTCTGGTGAGAATAAAGACTGTCAGCAGCCCTAAAGCCGATTCCTGTCCTCTTCCTTCCCATTACACAAAGAACCTTCGTTACACTGGTGCCGAAACCCGGGAGGAAGGAGGGACATGCTGTCGGAGAGCCCTCGCTGCTGAGGGGGATCGCGGTGCTGCGGAGTTCGGGCAGCGCGGAAGTGAAGACCGCGAAAGGCTGCCCGAGGCGGTGGTGCTGGAGCCTTGTGAAAGGTGGGACGGAGACCCGGATGCCGTGCTCCTGGGACGAGGTGGGGTGGCTGCCGTCCTGGACCTGGAGGGAGCGGAGGAGTCGCCGCCGTCTGCCGTGGGCCGGAGCCTGCTGCCGTCCGCCATGAAGGGGAGGAGCAGGGGACGGGGGACTCGCTGCCGGCTGCCCTCAGTCGGAGGAGCCATCGCCGGCCGCCAGGAGGCGGTCGAGGATCGGGCCGTCCACCGAGCGTCCAGTGCCACCGCATGGCACCGCGAAGAAGAGCCTCTTGGCAGGCTGAGGACCGAGCGGCAGTGTGTCTGGGAGCCGGACCCAGCATTTTTTTTTTCTTTCTTTTTCCTCTCTCCCCTCTCTCGTCCTGTCGCTCCCCTTGCTTCCGTCTCCTTTCTCTCGTCTCGTCTGTCCTTACCCCCAGGTGCTGCGGCCGCCGAGACAGGCCCCGGGGGGGGAGTAAAGCGCAGTCTCGGAGGTACCCCCGGCCTGCGAGGGGCGTTGGGGGTATGTGACGAGCAGGGCGGGCGAGAGCCGTGAGGGAACGGCGCGAGGCCGGTGACGCGAGTGATAATGAGCGTCACCTGCGAGGCGTGCCGGCCTCGAGTCTCTCACGGAGGAGCTCCGGAGGCATAAAAGGAGGAGCGACATCAGTGAAGGACGAGAGAGGACCAGGCCTGGACTTTATTTTATGGTTTATTATGTTTGTGTGGCCGGCAGACGTCCGCGAGGGTCTGCCGGCATTACTTTCGTTTTGTTCTTTGTTTATTTTATATTAAAGTTTCGTTGAATGTTCGCCGGTTCCCGCCTCCTTCTTCCCATATCTACTAACCTTGTTACAATTACATTTTTATATTTATGTAGCCTACACAGTAATATTCTTTTACACTGTAATCCTTTTGTTTTTAATATTTGGCATGTTTGTGTGATGCGCATCCCTGTGTGTAATAAGCAAAGTCAACGTGCACTGTGGACGCGCAGTTTCTACCAACGCGCTCTAACAAAAAAGTATTGCGCCATTGACTTTAGACCAGGTTTGAGTTGGTCTATGGCGCAGTCTATTTTCAGCTCCTTAAAATAGCAATGCGCCGGCAATGCGCCTGAACACACCTCTTTTTTAGACCAGCATGCCCATGGGCGCACTAACTGGCGCAAATGCATTTACTAATTTAAGGACGTGGCGCTGAACGGGAAAACGCGAACGGAGCCAGACGCAAACTAGCAAACACACTTGCGCTGCGCCTTGCGTCGCATTGCGCCGCATTGCGCCGGGTGTATTATAGGGCCCGTAGAGTCTCATTAACGAACGTGCCAGTTTGTGCTGAATTTCCTTGGACAGACTTCGTTTCTATGGGCAGGGTTTCCTTTAGAACAAATTTCCAGGCATCTTATTGTCACGACAGACGTGTCCAAGTCAGGCTTCATGTGCAAAAGGCATGTAGCCTCAGGCTCCTGGACAGGACCTCGACTGCGTTGTTATATAAATTGCCTTGAGTTGCTAGCAGTATTGTTGGCCTGTGGAGGTTTCCTCTGTTGATTCAGAGCCATCATGGGCACTTTACACTCACTTCGCATGTCACAACTTGCTCGCCATATCCTCTTTTGGAGTCAGCATCTCTTCTTTTAGAGTCAGGCAAACTCAGTCGTGCAGTGGACACGCTGTCACAACAAGAGATGTTTCAGGGGGAGTGGAGAATCCAACCTCATGGGGTCCAGCTGATCTGGAGTCAATTCGGCAAAGCACAGGTAAACCTGTTAAATTTTCAAGAATTATCCCACTGCCCGCTGTGGTATTCCCTGACCGAGGCTCCCCTCAGCACGTACACACTGGCACACAGCTTGCATCCAGGGCCTGTTCAAATATGCGTTTCCCCCAGTGAGCCTAATTGCACAGTGAGGTAGGATGAAGAACATGTCCTGTTGGTTGAGCCTTATTGGCCCACCTGGATTTGGTTCCTTGAAACAGCCCCTCCCCGGCGAATCCCACTGAGGAAGGACCTCAATATTATTAGGGCCCGAGCACCAAAGGTGTGAGCACCCTATTGTAATTGCTCAGTCAATTATTCTTCTTCTCCAAAATGAATCGTATTTTTGAGGGCCTAAATATGCTCGAAAACTCATGAAACTTTGCACACGCATCAGAAGTGGTGAAAATTTACGTCTGATATGGGTTTCAGAAATAGGTCTGGAAAAATGGCTCAATAGCGCCACCTACAAAATTTGAAATAAGCGCTGTTCACGCTACGTCTCACGTACAAGTATGAAATTCGGTAGAAACATGTAACAGTCCAATACCTACAAAAAACAAATCTGAAAACCCAACAGGAAGTGAGATATTTAGAATTTTCTTTGCAAAAAATGCAGTTTTTGCCATTTCCAGATGTTGTACTTTAACAAATTCCTCCAAGAGCTTTAATCAGATCAACATCATATTTGACCAGTCTAAACTAAAGGCCTATGTGACATTAAATTGCAAAGATCTTAAGTTTTCTCTGAAGGGCATGGATGTGACAGCCTGACAAAATTTATTGTTTCGCCATGAAACAGGAAGTTGTTGTAACTTGGGCATACAAAGTCTGATCTGCCCCAAACTTCACATGTTTTATTAGAGTCCTGGCCTGAAGACACCTACATGCCAATATTCAGTTAAATTCATAGCGCCACCTGCGGGTAACAGGAAATATCATGTTTTACACTGTGATTAGCTCCATATATGGACTTAACCAGAACAACATCATATTTGGTCAGTCTAATCTTAAGGCCTTAGTGATGTTAAATTGCAAAGATATTGAGTTTTCGCTGAACAGTGTGTCCATGGCAGTCTGGCAAAGTCTGAGGTTTTGCCATGAAACAGGAAGCTATTTTAAGTCAGGCATACAGTGAACTGCCCCAGACTTCACATGTGTGATAAGAGTCCTGGCCTGAAGACATCTCCATGAAAATACTCAGTTATAGCACCACCAGTTATATACTCAAATACTCAGTCATAGTGCCAATTGTTGGCTACAGGAAATGGCATGCTTTACTTTTTTAATTTACTCCCTGAAATGCATTTAAATATGCCTTGAAATACCAAACATGCTAGAAACCCGTTAAACCATGCAACTCTTGGCTAACTGCTAATGCATGCAATTAACGCCACGAAACAGGAAGTTGTTGTAACTCAGGCATACAATGTCCAATCTGCCCCCAAACTTCAGGTTTGAGAAGAGTCCTATCCTGAACATATCTACATGACAATATTCAGTTATAGTAATAACGCCACCCACTAGCAACAGGAAGTGACGTGTTTAACACTGTGATGCACTACTAGCACCATGTGGTAAATACAAATGACTGACGTTGTCCTCTTATATTTCTATACTTAAATGCATATTGCCCACCATGCTCTGTTTTCCTAAAGCCTAAACTTCCAACCATACGTGACTAACAATGCTTTTTGGGAAACACACCCCTGATTGATTAGTCCTTGTAACCCCAATGACAGCTACAATAATTGTAAGATATAGTAATGGCAGGTTGAGAGAAACGGTCTCAAGCTGCATGCTGGGAAACAAACCTGAGCTGGAGGATTGATTGCTGACCAGCACAGATGATGGAAGTGTGAATGATGACTCCACTCTCTCCAAAGACCCGTTTGAAGGCCATTGATGTGTTTTATTGTCACGTGCAACAATTTTTGATGGGTGTTCAGGAGGCTTTTGGGCCGTACTGGCAAGTAATGTGAGTATGGAGGAAAATGCCGGTTGTTCTCTGCTTCCCTTTGACGAGCCTGTGGGATCTGATTGGACTATGGAGGCTGGATTCCTGTCTGTCATAAGGAAGCCACCCAAAAAATGGGTTGAGGAGGGTGAGGTGGCCACATCCAGAAATGATCCAGAGGCTTCATGACTCAAGTCATCTAAAAAGAGAGAAAGAGAATGATATAAATGTATCCCAGGGCATTTCAGTCCTCTTTAGAATCACAGTTTTCCATGCTGTCATTTCCATTTTCTCTCATCAGAAAGAGTTTCCTTGGGGAGATTAAAGCACTCGAAATGACAACTCTCAACAAACTTAAAATACAAACGACACACACCAATAAATAATGCTGATCCTCAAAGAACACTGAAAATACTTGAAAGACATTACAGTTACATGTAAGGATCTAGGTGGTGTGGGGCTGGAAATTGTTCATTTCCCAAAATTCGATCATAAAATATTAAACTTTCTCAGCTATCATTAGTTTGTAATTTTATGATAGTTGATAAATATATTTGGGAAGATACATATCCAGAACAGTTATATTACACACCTGCATGTCAAATTTAACCAAAACAATAAACTGTATGCATGCAATATGCATTAATTAGTTTTGGGATCACTAATCACACAATTTAAAAAATAATCACCTTTTTAAAACATGTTTCTCAAACACTCTTCCTGTCTTCAAACATAGTACCACACAAAATTTGCAGAGAATGCTAATACAAAGTATCTATGGTATTGACATGAGCATATTTAAAATGAAATCAACCTTCTTACTTACTAGTTGACATATAGCTAACATATGTAGCTAGTTAGTATAGTCAATGTTTTGTGTAAATGTTTTAACACCTATATATTAGTTGTAGAATATGAATCAGAATATGAATCATTGGTCAGAATATGTGTCACCATAGAGATGCTAAAAGATGTATTGCTGATATAAAATTCAGATTTATATGGTGACTGAACAGGGACTCTTCAAAGGATTTTTGCTGGCACCCATCCAGAATTACTTTACCAGCCTCTCGTCACTCAATATATGCTTAATATCTGGAGGCCAGTATGATTCATTCACAGGAATCTGCAAGCCTTACATTTTCTTCAGACTGTGTAAAGCAGTTCTTTATGAATAACTGACTCTAGCAAAATGAATTGCTTCATATACTGCATGCATGCTGAATATACAAGTTCCTGACTGACAAAAATTCTGTAAAATTGCAGCATTGATTAGTTAATAAATACAAAAACATGCAAGTTCAATGAGAGCTGTGATATAATTTATATCAGCATGGGGCATGAACAGACCCCAAAGACCCTGTTTGTAAAGGGGAAAAGAGGACTGTATGAGGGTTAATAAATGTCATTCCACATCCGGTCTAATGTTGTGCTCCAAACAATGTGCAAATCGAAAGCTATGAAAACAAATGTATGTATGAATATATCCATACACTATGCTATAAATTATTAGCATAAAATATAAACATTACATTCAAAAACAAAACAAAAACAATTGATTTTTAAGTTACAATCACTAAATAAGGTTTGTTAACTGGTAAGAGGTAGGAGGAACACATTTACTCATAAACCTAAATAATAATAACATAAATAATAGTATATTTGTATAAATTGTTTGAAATGTATGTTTTAGTCCTAATTATTGCTCTCCAATTCTAAGTCGTTATGTATTGAAAATGTCCAAATTTCCATGTTTTTTTTTTTTGGTGCAAGCCTCCACTGCATTTCAACAATTTTGCATTTTTGCATGTACTCTCTCTTACACACACACACACAATAATATTGGGTTTTTCCTAGCTCAAAACAAGGCAGAGGTGGTAAAATCCTTGGTCTGTCTAGGGGGGTCTGGGGTATTAACATTTATTTAAAATTTAAAAGTTCTTCTTTGGCTAAATAACATTTATAGCCTAAACACAGGCTTTACTCCCTTCAAACTTAAATTGTCACTGTTTGTTACAGCCACTGCCATAACACAAAAGAGGGATGACACAACGGCTTGATCAAAAGAGGAATTTATTAATGAAACAAAATATAACAACAAGTGGGAGAAATTAGACAGGAAAAATAATAGGGATAAACACAAAAGAGGGCGCAGGTCCGACTCGGGACGGTCGCTCAAGTTCCGCCCCGAAGTGTGGGAACTTGACTTCCTTTAAGCTCGCGTAAATAGTCCACAGGTGTAAAGGATCTGCTGAATCAGAACAATGGTAAATCACGCTCTTCCATGTTTAATGTCAAGGTCGTATGGCTGCAAGTATAAACTCCAGCGCATGAGCCGCTGATTAAAATTGCGCATGGAGTTCAAAAAGGTAAGCGGATTATGATCACAATACACAAGGATCGAATAACAGCTGGACAAATACACCTCAAAATGTTGAATCGCAAGAACTAATGCTAATGCCTCCTTTTCAATAGTAGAATACTTTAGCTGTGCAGTATTAAACTTTTTAGAAAAGTAACACATGGGTGTTCCACATCATCAGCACCCTTCTGCTGGAGGACAGCTCCCGCCCCAACATCGTTAGCATCCACCACGACACTGAACTGTTGTGAATGGTCAGGTGCGGCCAACACTGGGGATGAAATCAACAGACATTTGACATTTTCAAACGCACAATGGCATGCATCAGACCACTCAAACCGAACTTTATGACTCTGCAACTGTGGTTTCTCCTCTTACCAATCTGCTAAGTTTCTGCAAAATGAACGATAGTAACCCACCATTCGTAAAAAACGTCTCAATTGCTTACGATCCGTTGGAGGTGGAAAGTCACAAATGGCCGCAACCTTTACAGCCACTGGCCGTACTTGACCCCTGCCAATATATTTTCCTAAGTACACAATGGTGGCTTTACCAAATTCACATTTGTTCAGATTAATAGTGAGCTTAGCGTCAGCCAACCACTGAAAAACTTGGCGAAGTAACGCAACATGTTCAGCCCATGAGGAGCTGTACAGAACCAAGTCATCCAAGTAAGCTTCACAACCACATACACCAGCCAAAACAGTGTTGACAAGCCGCTGAAAGGTACTTGGTGCATTTTTCATCCCGACAGCCATAACCTTATAATTACGGAAAGCATCAGGAGTGACAAATGCTGAGATCTCCTTAACACGATCTGTCAGAGGCACCTGCCAGTATCCCTTCAACAGGTCAGGTTTCGAGACATAAACAGTAGAACCTACGCGATCGACGCAGTCATCTACCCTTGGTAAAGGATAAGAGTCAGTTTGTGTGACAGCGTTTACGCGTCGATAGTCAGTGCAAAATCGAAACGTGCCATCTGACTTATTCACCAGCAAACATGGCGAACTCCACGGACTGGAGCTGGGCTCAGCGATGTTATTTTCCAACATGTATTCGACTTCTTTTTGCAAATTAGCTCTTTTACACGGGTTAACATGATATGGATGCTGTTTTATAGGTGGCGTAAAACCCACATCAATATCATGCTCGATAACTGACATCTGGCCGGGAATGTCGCTGAACAACACTGAAAACGTACTCACCAACTCCATAACATCAGCTTTCTCAACCGGAGACAAATGCGGTAGCTGACTGGACAAAGTTAAGAGCATCTCTGAATTGTTCAACCTACCCTGAACTATACACCTTGATGGTCCTTCGTCGGCCTCATCCATCCGTTCAGATGTGAGCAGCCCGACAGCAGAGATTTCATACTCTGAAACGCAAGGTAGACCACACTTTGGTTGTTTAGCACCCAAATCTCTCTCATGATAGGCGGGAACTCTGACGTCGGGAACTCTGACGGTGGTCAGGAGTAGAGATAACAGTCTCAATCTGACAACTTCTTTTCAATCACATAAGGGCCAGTATAACGAGCTTGCAATAGCCCACCAAGCACCGGTAACAAAACCAAAACTTTCACACAGGGGCTATGTAACACGGTTAGTCGATGTGGGAAGGAGGAGGCGGGAACCGGCGAACATTCAACAAAACTTTAATACCAAAATAAACAACAAAACAAAAGTAATGCCGGCAGACCCTCGCGGACGTCTGCCGGCCACACAAACATAATAAAACATAAAATAAAGTCCAGGCCTGGTCCTCTCTCGTCCTTCACTGATGTCGCTCCTCCTTTTATGCCTCCGGAGCTCCTCCGTGAGAGACTCGAGGCCGGCACGCCACGCAGGTGATGATCATTATCACTCACGTCACCGGCCTCGCGCCGTTCCCTCACGGCTCTCGCCCGCCCTGCTCGTCACAGTCTAAAACTCCATTCTCTAGATTTCTTATCAAACCAAGTTTTCATTTTCTCTTGTGCCTTTTCAAGATTTTGCTTGGCCAATTCACGGACTCGGTATATGTGTATAAAATTGTGAAACATACTCAGGAAGAGTACTGCTTTTTGAATCAGAGAGCCATTTTTCTTTTAGAACGGCCAAAGGACCGCGCAGATTTTGGCCAAAAACCAGTTCTGCAGGGCTAAACCCAAGTGATTCTTGTACTACATCCCGTGAAGCAAAAAGTAACCAAGGAATTCCCTCTTCCTAATCCCTTTCAAGCTCAAAACAGTAAGAGCACAGCATAGATTTCAGGGTCTGGTAAAACCTCTCCAGCGCCCCCTGGCTCTCAGGATGATAGGCAGCCGAGACGTTATGCTTAATACCAAGTCGTTTGAGCACTTGAGAAAACGTACGAGACATAAAATTCATTCCCTGATCACTTTGTATCACTCTTGGTAAACCGAAAACTGAGAACTTAATGAGTGCCTTAGTGATGGTTCTAGCGGTGATGGAACGCAAAGGAACTGCCTCAGGGAAACGCGTAGTCATGCACATAATAGTTAGTAGATAATTGTACCCAGACTTTGAACGTGGAAAAGGTCCAACGCAGTCAACTATTATGTGCTCGAATGGCTCCGAAACCATGGGAATTGGACAAAGTGGTGCAGGCTGAATAACTTGGTTGGGCTTTCCCACCATTTGACACACATGACAAGTCTGACAGAAACGTGAAACATCTCTTTTTAAAATGGGCCAATAAAAATTTTCGCAAAATCCGGTCATACGTTTTCGCAACACCTAAATGACCAGCCAAACCGTTATGTGCAATGCTTAAAATCATGTCACGATAAACTACTGGAACTACAATTTGCCTGACTGCATTCCAGTCATCAGGAGATTTAGAAGACACCCATTTTCTCATCAAGATCTCATTTTTGAGGAAATATGCCTGGGACGCCGGCACACTCTCAGTCTCACGCTCTGGTTGAACCAATTCAAACAATGGGGCAAGAGTTAAATCGGACCTTTGGGCAGCAATTAATTTATCTGGACACAGTGACAAATCAACATGATCTTTACGAGTAGACTTTTCGGCAATCACGGGAATCAGATATGCTTTTTCCTGTGGAGAAACGGAGAGCAGTTTAGTTACATCAGGATTTGCAATGAACGTGTTGCATAAATCCACTTCATCTGAAATGAAACGATCAGCAGATTTGGCCATAGAGCGAGTAACTGCGCATGCGGTGAAAACATCAGGATACTTAAGTGCACAATCATCCGCGTTAGCAACAAGCGGTACTGTCACGATCACGTCTGTTCCTGTCACATCCCGCACTACATTTCCCATGATCCTCCATTGCTTATCACCTGCACTCACTTCACAATCACTCCACACTAATCACCACACCCAGCTGCCACACATTACCTGGACTATAAAGGACTCATACACACACCACTTCACCGCGAGGTCTTGCTAACTCCCGTTACAGTTCTGAGCATTTATATCCTGTCTGTTTATTGTTATTGTTCCTGCCTGTTACCCGTTATTGACCTGTTGCTGCCTGTCCTGACCTGTGCTTTGTATACCATCCTGTGAGTGATATCTGCCTGTCCTGATCTTTGCCTGCTTCCTGACTACGACTCTGCCTGTCCTTCGCTGTTCCTGTTTGCTCCTGATTGACCCTGCCTGTACGACCACGCTCACCTTTTAATAAAGCTGCATTTGGATCTTACTCTGAGTCCCGCCTTCGTTACAGAAGACCTCGCCACACAAAGATCCAGCAGCTTCTAGGAGCATTACCAGCTTCAGCATGGACCCAGCAATGTGTCTTGTCAGTCTTCGCCAAGGTAACTCTAACCTCGAGGATCATATTCAGAACTTTTTGGATATAGCTATTTTATCTGATCTGCCGGACTGTGCCCTCATTGACTTTTTTTGTTATGGATTAAATGAACCACTGAAGGGCTACTTAATCACCAACGGTCCCCGAGGATCATTCGTTGAACTTCTGGACTTTGCCCTGTTAACTGGTGGTTCATGTTTTACTGTGGGTGTCGCGGAGGATTCCGACACCACAGAGAATCACGTAATGGCTGCCGCTCAGGAGAGCACTCACAAATTGGCGGCCACTACAACATCACGTCACGTCTCCGCTGATCGCCCAGAGTCACGTTACGTCTCCGCTGATCGCCCAGAGTCACGTCACGTCTCCGCTGATCGCCCAGAGTCACGTCACGTCTCCGCTGATCGCCCAGAGTCACGTCACGTCTCCGCTGATCGCCCAGAGTCACGTCACGTCTCCGCTGATCGCCCAGAGTCACGCCACGTCTCCGCTGATCGCCCAGAGTCACGTCACGTCTCCGCTGATCGCCCAGAGTCACGTCACGTCTCTGCTGAACGCCCAGAGTCACGTCACGTTGCTGGTCCTGCCCGAGAGCGGAGAGGATTGCGATCCAGCACGAATGATCCTCCACTGACTACAGCACGAGCAGTTGGCATTCCGAAACTCTCAAGTCAGCTGGCCGCTTCGCTCTCAAGTCAGCCGGCCGCTTCGCTCTCAAGCCCGGCGCCCGCTTCGCACTCAAGCCCGGCGGTCGCTACGCTCTCAACTTCGTCTGTTTCAACGCTCTCAACTTCGTCTATTGCAACGCTCTCAAGTTCGCCGGTTACTATGGACTCATGTTCACTGGTTGCGACGCACTCAGACGCCCTGGACGCGAAGGACAAAAGGGCTGCTTTGCCAGTGCCCACGGGCAAGATGGCCGCCCCTGCGGTGCGTAAGGATGCAGGGGAAGTTCCAGCCACTGAGTTCGCTCCAGAACCCGCTCCAACCAGTGAACCATCGCCTCACCCTCAGAAAAGGAGGAGGAGGAGGAGAAAGGCATCCTCCTCTTCTCAAGATGCGGACGCCCTTCAAGAGGCCGCTGTGGGTCTGGAGACCACTCCAGAGGTCTCTCCTGCTCCGCCCCTGCCGGCGCCACCTGTGCTCCTTGCCCTGCCGGCGCCACCTGTGCTCCTTGCCCTGCCGGCGCCACCTGTTCTCCTTGCCCTGCCGGCGCCACCTGTGCTCCTTGCACTGCCTGCGCTACCTGTGCTCCTTGCCCTGCCGGCGCCACCTGTACTCCTTGCCCTGCCGGCGCCACCTGTGCTCCTTGCCCTGCCGGCGCCACCTGTGCTCCTTGCCCTGCCGGCGCCACCTGTGCTCCTTGCCCTGCCGGCGCCACCTGTTCTCCTTGCCCTGCTGGCGCCACCTGTTCTCCTTGCCCTGCCAGCACCACCCAAGCTCCTTGCTCTGCCAGCACCACCCAAGCTCCTTACCCTGCCAGCGCCACCCGAGCTCCTTGCCCATGAACCCGCCAGGGCCTCTGTGGATCTCCCCAAGAACTTTTTGGGAGGGGGCAGTATACCTAGGGGTGGGAAGCTTGTGGGTGGGAACCTTGCCTGGCCATTGCCGTCTTCGGACTTTGAACTACTAGGGCCATTTATGGACTCATTGTTGCGGCTGCCCAAGCCGCCTAACCTGCCGTGGCTGCCCAAGCCACCCGACCCGCCGTGGCTGCCCAGGCCACCCGACCCGCCGTGGCCGCCCGAGGCTCCTGACCCGCCGAGACCGCCCGTGGCACCTGACCCGCCTAGGCCGCCAGAACCACCTGACCCGCGGTGGCCGCCAGAACCACCTGACCCGCCGTGGCCGCCTGAACCACCTGACCCGCCGTGGCCGCCCGTGGCACCTGACCCGCCGAGGCCGCCCGTGGCACCTGACCCGCCGTGGCCGCCCGTGGCACCTGACCCGCCGTGGCCGCCCGTGGCACCTGACCCGCCTAGGCCGCCAGAACCACCTGACCTGCCGTGGCCGCCTGAACCACCTGACCCGCCGTGGCCGCACGAGGCTCCTGACCCTCCGTGGCTGCCCGGGTTCCTGGATCTGCATTGGGGACCTCGTTCCTGTCGACACGCCAGTCTCCAATGCACCCACCCCCCCTCCCTAGCTGTTCCTTTTACGCCGCGAGGACGCGCCTTCCGGGAGGGGGGCGTTATGTCACGATCACGTCTCCTTGCCCATGAACCCGCCAGGGCCTCTGTGGATCTCCCCAAGAACTTTTTGGGAGGGGGCAGTATACCTAGGGGTGGGAAGCTTGTGGGTGGGAACCTTGCCTGGTCACTGCCGTCTTCGGACTTTGAACTACTAGGGCCATTTATGGACTCATTGTTGCGGCTGCCCAAGCCGCCTAACCTGCCGTGGCTGCCCAAGCCACCCGACCCGCCGTGGCTGCCCAGGCCACCCGACCCGCCGTGGCCGCCCGAGGCTCCTGACCCGCCGAGGCCGCCCGTGGCACCTGACCCGCCGTGGCCGCCCGTGGCACCTGACCCGCCTAGGCCGCCAGAACCACCTGACCCGCGGTGGCCGCCTGAACCACCTGACCCGCCGTGGCCGCCTGAACCACCTGACCCGCCGTGGCCGCCCGTGGCACCTGACCCGCCGAGGCCGCCCGTGGCACCTGACCCGCCTAGGCCGCCAGAACCACCTGACCTGCCGTGGCCGCCTGAACCACCTGACCCGCCGTGGCCGCCCGAGGCTCCTGACCCTCCGTGGCTGCCCGGGTTCCTGGATCTGCATTGGGGACCTCGTTCCTGTCGACACGCCAGTCTCCAATGCACCCACCCCCCCTCCCTAGCTGTTCCTTTTACGCCGCGAGGACGCGCCTTCCGGGAGGGGGGCGTTATGTCACGATCACGTCTGTTCCTGTCACATCCCGCACTACATTTCCCATGATCCTCCATTGCTTATCACCTGCACTCACTTCACAATCACTCCACACTAATCACCACACCCAGCTGCCACACATTACCTGGACTATAAAGGACTCATACACACACCACTTCACCGCGAGGTCTTGCTAACTCCCGTTACAGTTCTGAGCATTTATATCCTGTCTGTTTATTGCTATTGTTCCTGCCTGTTACCCGTTATTGACCTGTTGCTGCCTGTCCTGACCTGTGCTTTGTATACCATCCTGTGAGTGATATCTGCCTGTCCTGATCTTTGCCTGCTTCCTGACTACGACTCTGCCTGTCCTTCGCTGTTCCTGTTTGCTCCTGATTGACCCTGCCTGTACGACCACGCTCACCTTTTAATAAAGCTGCATTTGGATCTTACTCTGAGTCCCGCCTTCGTTACAGGTACAGAGACAACTTCAGGTGATACATCAGCACAACTCCACACACTACTTCCAGCTAAATAATATCCTAAAATGAATGTTACTTCAGGAACTGGAAGAGACGAACGAACACCCACTACCACGTCACCCGACACCAATTCTGATTGCAAATTAATTCTGTGTAACGGAACCTCCATAACTCCCATTTCAATACAAGCAGCACTACCCGTGGCAGTCTCCTGTGAGGAGATAAAAGTTCGTATTCCAAATAATACGAACAGGTACAGGCTTACACAAACTGGGAATAAACACAGTTCCACAATGCAGGAAAGGTCCATAACCAGTTTTAGTGAGACGGGCATCACCATCAGACTCAGGTATAATGCAGTCAAATTTCGAACTGGAATCAATGGAGATCAAACCAACAGATTTTGTATGAGACTTCTTTTTAAGAACAGGGCAGTTTGCAATTAAATGACCAGAGGCCTTACAATAAAAGCAAACCCTATCACCAGTCGAAACAGGCTTACCATTAAACGATTTGCGAGGCGACACAACAGGTGCATCAACAGGAACTTTACCTTGTGTTTTTTGAACATCCTTGAACGTGACTTTATGCGTTAAAACAAAGTCATCAGCCAGAGTAGCAGCCTTGTGGAGCGTGTCTACTTTTTGTTTGTTTACATAAGTAGCAAGGGCGGAAGGTACACAACTCTTAAATTCCTCTATAAAGGATTAATTGTCTAACCTGCTCTCTGCTCTCGGCTTTTTGAGACGCGCTCCAACGATCAAACAAAATTTCCTTTTCACGCGCAAACTCAACATAAGTCTGATTCGAAAGTTTTGTGTATTGTCTAAATTGCTGTCTATATGCTTCCGGGACTAACTCGTAGGCTTTTAATATAGAAGCTTTAACAATCGTATAATCAGCAGATTCTTCAATGGTCAACGAAGCATAAACCTCCTGCGCCTTACCGGTTATCACGCATTGCAAGAGCAAAGACCAAACATTTTCAGGCCACTTTAATGAAGCAGCAACCATCTCGAAATGACAAAAATACTTCTCAACGTCCTTCTCACAAAAATTCTCCGATTTCAGCCGACATCAAAATCATCAGAGGCAGCGTGAGCAGCCTTAGAGCTCATCTCTAACTCCATTCGTTTCAGAGAAAACTAATGATCAAGTTCACGCTTTCGCAGCTCTAATTTGGCATTCTCTAACTCCAATTCTTTTTCTTTAATTGCCAACTCTCTCAATCGAATAGCATTCTCACTTACTGAAGGATCAGCCACAACACTGACATTTTCTAATGGCATTTGTAAAGCGCCTAACTCCACCAGACAGCCTTTAAGGACGTTTCGCAAAGTTTCCTTCAAAGTCTTATACCTAGGAGCGATTTCAGTTTTATAAGACTCTGTAATTTGCAATAACTGCTCTTTTGTGCACGATAAAAGCAGTTCTTCAGAAGGAGACTCCCGAAATATATCAACTACCAAAGTAATTTCGACACACGTAGACTACTCACCAAAAATAACGAAAATAATGGTTTCAACACAATTCAGAAAAATACTCATGAATGAAACCACTAAATCGTTTTCACAAATCCTAAATTTTACCTGCCAAAACTAAAGAAAACAAAGTGAATTTGGCCGCTACACGAAATTACCACGAATGATACGAATTAAGAATAAACTTAACTTACCGATTTAAATTTACAAAGTGAATAACCAAAAGCGATCCCACAACACAGACGTATTTACCCCATTTAACATTAAATTAATTCCCTAGTCTTCATTGGCGTTAGGGGCTCGAGGCCACTTTAAACGCTGAAATCATGAACACCTGCACACCAATCCCATTAACAAGATCAGCTGCCGGTGAACTGAAGCGTGCCTCCACTCCGAATAACCACTACAAATAAAAAAAAGGCAAAATAACAAAGTGGCAGGTTCAAACCTACCCAACGACTACAGAATAAATAGGGCAAATACTCAACTGGGACGCTCGTAGTTACTCAAAACCGAAAAACAAATCAAACAAACATGACGAAAACACGGCCATACACACTCTCTCCCACTACACAGCTGAGAAAAAAAAAAGAAAAAACGAGCCCCCAATTATGTTACAGCCACTGCCATAACACAAAAGAGGGATGACACAACGGCTCGATCAAAAGGGGAATTTATTAGTGAAACAAAATATAACAACAAGTGGGAGAAATTAGACAGGAAAAATAAAAGGAATAAACACAAAAGAGAGCGCAGCTCCGACTCGGGACGGCCGCTCAAGTTCCGCCCCGAAGTGGGGGAACTTGACTTCCTTTAAGCTCGCGTAAATAGTCCATAGGTGTAAAGGATCTGCTGAATCAGAACAATGGTAAATCACGCTTTTCCTGCCCCTAGAGGGCAGGCAAATACATAAATATACATGCATGTAACACTGTTTCATTACATCATTGTTGGAAAACACTTTTATCAGAATAATTTCTGTTAGTTAAGCTTGTGTATATTTTAGTTAAAGCTGTTAAGTTATAAAGCAATATCTCATGTAGGGTTTCTCCTTTGTGTTTTATATAATGACCACAAGGAGCTCTAGGCACGTGTTTTCCTTGATTGTATTTTTTTTTTTAATTGAACATCAAGAACAAAAACAAAATATGGTGTGTATTTTGTTTTTGTTCTTGATGTTCAATTAAAAATAAAAAAATAAAAAAAATACAATCAAGGAAAACATGTGCCTAGAGCTCCTAAATGGCATTTAACAAAAATAGTTAAATGAGCATCAAACAAGGCACATATCAGTTAAATAAATATTAATAAAAGAAAATTACATATATTTAATAAAAGAAAAATAATAATAATAAAATAAAATAAGATGGGGTCTCTTCATTCCTCTTCTAAGAGATCAAGGTCTCTTATTATTCCAGCAAGTTTCTGGGCCTTTTTCATTTTCATACATTCCAATGATGGAAAGTAATTACAAATAAATACAGTACAAATACAGAAATATAAGGTTTCATCTTCATACATTTGCATTTATGAAAGAAAAATGTTCCCAGAATCAACATAATCTTTTTTTTTTTTTTTTTTGTATCATCCAACAGCATTCCAAATATAATATGTTTCCTAGCAAAAGTGGGCAGTGAATGAATCTTTGTCTCCAACCAATAAGACATATTTTCCCAGAAAATATTTGAAAACAGGATTTGGTGGATGCGCTTCGGCGCACACTAACAATTCATCCATCGCCACCATCTCCAGTTCCTCCATGTTCACCTGCACCAGCACCAGCTAGCCCCACTGAGCACGTCAACACACCTCCTTCACTGCCGCCGTACGCCAGTCCCATGGCCAAACCGGCGCCCTACTCAGGATCGGCGGAGGATTGCAGCGGATTCCTGCTGCAATGCACACTGGTCCTGGAGATGCAGCCGCACCTGTACCCGAGTGACACTGCCAAAATAGCGTTCATTATCTCTCAGCTCAGCGGCAGAGCATTAAAATGGGCCGATTCCATCTGGTCCCAGCAGGGCGCTGTAACCCAATCCTACTCGTCGTTTGTTTCCCACTTCCGGGAGGTATTCGGGAAACCCATCACAGACTCTTCAGATGGTGAGAAACTCTATAATTTGAGACAAGGCTCCATGTCTGTTTATGAGTATGCTTTGCAGTTCAGAACGCTTGCAGCACTCGGCGGATGGAATGAACAAGCCCTGATAACGAACTACCGGCAAGGATTGGAACCTCGGGTGCGGCTGCAACTCGCTGCATGCGAGGACAACATCGGCCTAGAAAAGTTCATCCAGCTCTCCATCCGCTGCGCCATTCGCATGCAGGCGTGCCTCCAAGAGCACCAGGACCAGTTCTTCTCCACCGTGCCACTCTGCCGATCCGAACCCGTCAGCATTCCAGAACCAGCTCAAGAATCCATGGAGGTAGAAAACTCTCGTCTATCCTATGAAGAACGCCGCCGCCTCACCCTTCATCTCTGTCTCTACTGTGGTGAACCGGGGCATGTGATAGCTGCATGCCCCACACGACCGCCGCGACCCCTGGTGAGTGCCATTATTCCTGCTACTCATAAGATGAAACCACTCACTACTGCCATCAATCTTACTGCCGCCAAAGTTTCACTTACAGTGGTCGCGCTCATTGACTCGGGGTCCGCCGGCAACTTCATCTCTGGTGCCCTCTGTCATCAACTCTGCATCAAGACCTCTCCGACCCTTCGACCATCTACAAGATCCGCTCCATAACCGGCCGACCCCTGAGCCGTAAGTGCGTCCGCTCCGTGGCAGGACCCGTTCTTATTCAAGTTGGACTTCTACATCAAGAAGAGGTGCATCTGCTGGTTCTGGAGGACTCAACCGCTGACGTGGTTCTGGGGCGCCCCTGGTTGGAACAGCACAATCCGACCATCTCTTGGAAAACGGGCGAAGTCCTGAAGTGGGGCGACATTTGCTTCAAGCACTGTTTGACGGATCTGCCAGTTCCACCAAACTCCTCACCTGATCTCTCTCTCTGCGCCACGTCCATCGAAAGTCCTGTTGAACAGCGTTCTGTGGAAATCCCCGAGTGTTAAGCCCCCTTCAGCTATGTATTTTGCCCTCAGCGGGCTTCCAAGCTGCCTCCACACCGGCTATTGGACTGTGCCATCGACCTGCTTCCGGGTGAACCAGTGCCCAAAGGAAAAATCTACCCGCTTTCCATCCCGGAGGAGAAGGCCATGGAGGATTACAAGAAGGAAGCCCTCGCCCGAGGTTACATCAGGCCGTCTACTTCCCCTGCTGCTTCCAGTTTCTTCTTTGTGGCTAAAAAGGTCGGAGGCTTGCGGCCCTGTATTGACTACCGCGCACTCAACAAGATAACAGTAAAGTTCCGTTATCCCCTCTCGTCCCAGCTGCCCTAGAACATCTCCGTGGTGCCACTGTGTTCACGAAGCTGGACCTCCGCAGTGCGTATAACCTCATCCGGATACGTGAGGGGGACGAGTGGGAGACCACCGAAATACTCTTCAACCAAATCTTCAGATACTTCGGAATTCCAGAGGATATCGTCTCCGACCGTGGGCCTCAATTCATATCCCGTGTATGGAAGTCCTTCTACTCACTCCTAGGTGTGGCCGTCAGCCTCACATCTGGATATCACCCCCAGTCGAACGGGCAGACGGAAAGGAAGGTTCAGGAGATTGGCCGCTTCCTCCGTACCTTCTGTCATGACCACCAGGACTCTTGGAACCAGTTCCTGGGTTGGGCCGAGTACGCCCAAAACTCTCTCCGACAGTCAACTACTGGGCTTACACCGTTTCAGTGCGTACTCTGTTACCAACCCCCACTGTTCCCCTGGGACGGGGAACCCTCCAACGTTCCTGCAGTGGATTACTGGTTCCGAGAGAGCGAGAGGGTCTGGGACTCAGCACACCACCAGTTGCAACGAGCCCTGCGCAGACGCAGAATGGTAGCTGACCTCTGACACTCTAACACCCCAGTATTCCAGCCTGGTCAGATGGTCTGGCTATCCACCCGTGACATCAGACTGCGTCTGCCCTGCAGAAAGCTGAGTCCCAAGTTCATTGGCCCATTCCCCATCGTCAAGCAGGTCAACCGGGTCACCTATCAACTCCGTCTTCCACAAGGGTACCGTATACATCCAACTTTCCATGTGTCACTCCTCAAAGCTCACCATCCCTCTGTTCTTCCCACAGGACCTGACGTGGCTCCCGCCGAACCCCCCCTTCCACTCATCGTGGAGGACGGAGCTGCGTACGAGGTGCAAGAGATCTTGAACTCCCGGCGTCGTGGTGGTCAGCTTGAATACTTGGTGGATTGGGAAGGATATGGTCCCGAAGAACGCTCCTGGGTCCCAAGGGACGACATCTTAGACCCCAGTTTACTCCAAACCTTCCATGACAGTCACCCTGAGAAACCGGCACCGCGGGGAAGAGGACGACCACCACGGCGTCGGGGTTCCTGGCCCTCTGGAGCGGGCCGTGGAGGGGGGGATACTGTCACAGACACGTCAGGTTACAACGTCACCCAATCACAGCGTGCACCATCTCCAGAATACTGATCACCACCACCTGCACCTCATCACTCCCCCTCATCAGCAGCACTATAAAACACTCACACTCACAGCACTCCATGTCCGGTCTCGTTTGCATACCCTTACAAGTTTATGCTTACCTCAAGGACTCCTCTTCGAATACCTACCTGTCTCCATTGTGTTGATTCCCATTGTGTTCCTCGTCTGCCTCGTGAGTGTGTTCCCGTCTGCTTCCTAGTGCTCCAGCGATCTCCAGTCTCCAGCGTTCAACTCCCTGCAAAGATAAGGACAGTAACTATTCCAAGTATCACCCGTTCAAGTCAAACTACTTCCAGTTATCTTACCTGTTTCATTCTCCCTGCTCTCCTGTGGTCAAAATAAAGACTGTGAAAAGTTATACCTGTGTCTGTCCTCCGTCTACTGTAACAATATCAACTCGACAGAAAATACAGGCATTTTCTTCAAAATTAAACCATTGTCTTAAAAATTCACTTGATGGATATATACCACTGAATATTTAAAAAAGAGTTTCTTTAACTTTAGGAGCCACAGGAAAGCTAATATTCTGTGCTCGTAATTATTTTTTTTTTTAACAGATTTATCCTAAACTTGCAAAACACCGTTATGGTACAGAAGTGTCGGATATAATATGGAATTGAAACAAGAGTGAATAAGTTTGTTGGGAAGCATTGCCCTGAGGTCATTACCATTGGGAAAAAAGGAATGGAAGTTCACAATCCATCAGACATGTTGACAAAAGTGTTATGAACCAAATTTATAAAACTTTTTCGAATGGCATTTAAAACATGCTCACATTTTTTTGCGTTCACACTGCAAATTATATTTAAAACAAATCTTTAAAAGATAACAATCTTCCATTTTCATCCATTAAATTAAGAACTGACCAAATACCTTTTTCAAGCCAATCAATAATGCATAGAGACTTGTACTGAGATAAAATAAATCTATTGTTCCATATGGGGATTCTATGTGGAGTAAAGTTGTGGTTATATAGTAACTTCCAATATAACAAAATCTGCTGGTAAAAGGACACTAGTTTGATTAGTAGTTTGGAAACCACATCTCAGTAGGAAATCGATTCCACCCAGTTTTTTAAATATACCTCTGGGAATACAAAACCAGATACTAGTGTCATTTGTTATAAAATTTTTAAGCCATTTTACCTTCAACATTCCATTTATACAATAGAAGTCAAAGGCTTGCAAACCACCATTTTTGTAATCTAGTATAAGTTGTGCTCTCTTTATGTAGTGCACACGTTTTCTCCATATAAAATTGAAATTAATTTGATTAATGGTCTTAATAGCTATATTAGAAATAGAGAGACAAGATGCAGGATAAATACACCTAGAAAGACTTTCCATTTTAGTTAAATAAATCCTTCCAAAAAAGGACAAATCCCTTTGCATCCACACATCAAGCCTGCCTTTGCATTAATTCTATCCATTCCAAACATTTTGCTTTTCCATCAAGACCTCGTCCTTAGAAATGTTTCTAAATATTTGACACTCAACTTAATTGGAATATTATATACAGTTTTAAGAGGACATTCATGTAATAATTTCACATTTGCCAATATTAAGCTTTAAACATGAAATTTTGGAAAAATAATTAATTATATCAATTACTTTAGGAATTTGGTTAAGATCTTTTAAAAATAATGTTGTATCGTCAGCCAATTGACTAAGTATAATTTTCTGCCCAAACACATTTAAACTTACAACATATGAGTTTTTAATTAGGAGAGCCAACATCTCTAGCCACAATAAATAAAGAGGGTGAGATGGGGCAGCCTTGTTTAACTCCTCTCTTGACATGATCACCGTGATTTTGCCAAGTAAGACATGTTCCTGGATCAACATATTTTGTTGATCCTGGAACCACATTCCTATCTGAAAATTTAGTCCTAACCATTTCCCAACCCCTAAACCTAACCCTACCCATAACTTATCCCTAAAATCAGAGGGAAATGACATTTGAATAACACTGTTGTGGAAGCACCTAACCCAGGTTGTAAGCCTAAACTTGACATAAATGGTAAACTTGTCCATCAAATCTCATTGGATGATTGGAATGTTGTTCCAGGATCAACAAAGATGATCCAGGAACATGATGTACTTGGTGAAATCACGTTCACCCTCTTGACATCATCCTTGATTGGTTTTCCCTGAAGAGCAATACCACGTTCAGTTAAAAACAAAAGCAAAAGTGTGAAGCACTTTCGTTGCGTCTTACCGTGAAATGAGAGTTCAGTGTCTTTATTAAAATCAACACATTAATAATTTATCTCTCATCCACCCACAATTAATTGGAATGTTATTTTTTATTACTTGGCCCGCCCGACCTGCAAATTATCTGCAGTATCCGCGGATATAACCATAATCCACGCATCACTATTGAACGGTTCGAGAATGGACACAGGCCGGGAACCCGCAACAGAACCGTATCGGTGGAAAAGGGGAATCTGAGCATGTGACTGCCTGTCTGAGTTTTTTCGACACCTGGAGGTGGTATTCAGTATTCGTTCAAATGTGAGAGGGTAATGTTCTTAAAACACTAATCAAAGTAATGTCATACCTTCTGTTCCCTTCTTTTTAAAGAACATCAAAATATCTACCTTTCTCCTAATCCTTTTGAACTAGCGCAAAAAATGGCAAAAGCTTGCTTGAATCAGAGCTCTGGCGTGATTGTGCGCAGTGTGATACAATACTGAGTTCTGATTGGTCAATTGCTGTCATAATTTATCATAAGAGAATTTTAAAATTTCATTTACAAATTTCGTTATAAATTTTACATAATACATAACACTGTTAATGTAAAGGGGACGGTAAGGGCTTTTTTTTTTTTTTCAACAAGGGGGATGCCATCCCCCCGCATCCCCCCTCAAATTGAGCCCTGGGTGCAATGGTTTTTATACTGTACAAACTGTACATTCTATTCCCCTACACTACCCCTACCCATAAAACATTCTGCATTTTTTTTGCATTTTTAATAAAACATTGTTTAGTATGTTCTTAAAGCTATTTTAGAAATGAGGACTCATGAAATGTCCTCATATTTCACGTTTATGTTGTAATACCAGTGCAACACCCATGTCATTATACAAATTTGTGATTACAACACACACACAAAAAGCAAGAGAATAAAACATTTATTAGGTATCAACAGATATTTATGACAATGTTAAAATGTATTGACCTAAAAATTTTCGTTCACTATAGAAAATATTTCTAAGCACACTTTTGTATTTATGTTTTGAATTCATTCATTTAATTGTCAATTTTGATCTATTAATTAATTCAGAGACCATACAATTGACTCCAAAATTGTCCAGCTGCTTATTTCTGCTCGAACCACCAGTCCACCACTGAAGGTTTCAGAAGATAAAAGGGTGTCAGTAAATCACTCTTATTAAACCTTGTCCTTTAATTACTCAACAATTAATTCCATTTAATTCTCAGAATTAGTGTTGAACAATAATTTCCACCAAGTCAACAATGCCATTAAAACACTCATTAATATCATCATCACGGAGGAGATGCAGTGGAATCTATATTTTTATTTGTTCCTTTTTCAGAGATCATGTATTTTCAGAAACGATTTGTAATAATTATGTTATATAAAAAAGCATTTATTTATTTATTTTTAATGTTGCAATAAAAGATAAATTGAGATAAGGAAGATTGGAATGAAGAATTTGGTGAATTTATGTTGTCATAAATTAAAAACACAATGCCGTTGTGGCGAGGGGTGCGTGCAGCAGGGGAACGGGTGCAGAGATGAGCAGTGATAAAGAGGTCAAGTGAATGATAACTAACACCTGTCTCTAATTCCAGTGATTGGTGAAGAGACAAGATATAAGCACCCCGCAGACCTAAGACAGGGAAAGAGAGACTCCGGCGGAAAGCGCTGGAGCCATTATCTTGGCCATTCATCTGCCACTGGGGTGGCGGGAAGGCCTAGGCCGACCTGCTGGAGATGCAGGGACCCAGGCCATTTTCAGAACTGGTGTCCAATGATAGAGGTGGGAGTGCTGATCCAGGTCCCCGACTCCCCGTGGGCCGCCCCCGATTAAACCAGGCAGTACCAAATACCTATGAGTATTCAGTGGGGTACATATGAGGCTTTGGTGGATTCAGGCTGTAACCAAACTCCATTCATCAAAGCCTGATGCAGCCAAGGGCATTGGATATGAGCTGCAGGGTTAAGGTGAGGTGTATTAGTGTCTGTTGGTATTCAATTTCGGGGAAAAACACACAGAATCAAGGTGGTGGTTAATTCCCACCTTAGGCATCTGCTTATTTTGGGTACAGATTGGCCATTATTAACATAATTATTGGGAATTTTGTGTGGGGATGCTTCTTGAGGGACAGGGCTGGGAAACGGAGAAGCGGTGGCAAAGGCTGGAGATTCTGTTTCGGGACATTCACAGACTGACTCAGAGGAAACATGAGCGCGAGGGTGGAGCTAATACCACCTGAGCTAGATGACTTTCCTCTCAAGCAGCCTCATGATGAGATGCTTAAAAATGTGTATGACTGGATTCACACCATCGACGGACAGCTTCTTCAGCCTGATCAGCCACTCTCCCATCCTTATTTTTCCCTTGTAAAAGTAGTATTGGGTGAACCAAGATACCCAGACAAAAGGAAATACAACCAAATTATTAGTCTCAAAAAGCCGTTAGGAAGTGCTTTTCCAGGTGGCTCATTGTAGTCCCATGGCAGGCCACTCGAACGTCTCATTGCCCGATTCTTTTGGCCGGGCATTCAAGAGAACGTCCGCCGGTGGTGTGTGAATGTCAGCTGGCTAATCCTCCAGCCATTTCAAAAGCACCATTGTGCCCATTACCATTGGTTTAGGTCTCGTTCGAGAGAATTGGTATGGACCTCATCGGGCCATTAGAATGTTCAGCATGCGGACTTCATGTTGCATTAGTTCCGGTGGCATATGAAACACTATACCTGGAAGCAGTGCCATTACGGTCCATATCTGCAAAGAGTGTGGCGAATGCGCTGTTTCACGTTCCGTGTTGGGTGTAATTTAAGACCCCCTGTGGTGAAAATCAAGTTTTTAATGTTGTTTATATGTCTATGTAGTGTTTTTAATATGCTTTAAGACAAACCATGTGCAAATTCATAAGTCAGCACCATTGCTGTGTATTTTATGTTTGAAACTGCAGTAAACCAAAAACCCGCGGTTTGAAATCGGTGGTGTTTGTGACGTCACAGACTACCTTGTAACCAATTACAACAACGTGCCGGCAGGCTTTAGCATATCATTAACTATGACCGCTCTGAAGCAGGAAAGTCTCGAGAGAACCCAGGTTATCCCAGTAAATTTTCTGTTTATATGAAAAATTGGGTAGATTTATCAATATAGCGAGTCTATTACGATGTTATGATGAACTATAAGCCTTTCTCCACTGACGTTCTGAGCTGTTCAAAGCGTTTGTAAGGATCCTGATTGTTAGAAGGCAGCTCGTGCCAAAGTAAAGTGACAGCTGACTTGAAGTAAAGCCAATAAAGTTCATGTTTTTGTCCTTCTAAATACTTTAATACTATAAAACATAGCTAAAACAATATTGCTCTGAGTGTGTGACCGTGATTCATGTGCATATGAGAGTCAGTGTGGAATCGCACGTCAAGTTCTGAGAGAGCTATTCAGTCCATTATAAATTCTGATTTTGGCCGCCTCTGGAATGGATCAAACCATAGATATTAGCCCACCTGATAAGTTCAAAGAAACACGCAGGAAATCCGTGCTCATTCAAGGATGTGCATTTATTTCATGTAGCCTGCAACACAAACAACAAATTGCTCACTATGTAGGCTATGCTCTCTGAATTGCCATGAGTGAGTGGAGACGGGGCTAATTTGCATATTCATTGATCTGTGTATATTAAATGAGGCAAGGTTGTAGAGTTACATTCAAGCTATTTTAAGGCATGAAGATTTTTTTTCCCACTTGAATTTTTTTTTTTTTTTTTATGTCATTTTAGTGATCAAAGATGAGTTTTAAGGGAAAAAATAATTGACTACAGGGGGACTTTAAATTACTGTGATTAAATTACTTATCCACTGAAAAAGTAAGGAATTACTGTTCATTTTTAGGTAATTTAATTACAGTTACTTATAATGTACTTGCATTACATACTGTGAATTAGTTCAACAGTTCTGTTTAAATCAATATTGAATTTAAAATCTAATTTTTTTGTCTAAAGGTAAAAGTGAACGCTGCCTCTTTAAAGGTACAATTTGTGATATTTTTTTCCGCTAGAGGTCGCTAGAAGCCTATTCAAAACAAAGGCGTAGTTTGATGACGCCAAGTTTTAGAGCGGAAACTTGGGAAATGTGGTCTCCATCTCAATGGACGGTGCAAAAGAATAGGGATTGGAGTCTGGAAGAACTCATGTTTGTGGATGCGATTATTAACGTTACTGTAGTATGAAGCAGAGCAGGACCGAGTGTTGCGGGAGCTGAAGCGATTGATCAACACACGCCTCACGAGCAGCGGGACTTTTATTATGACACAGCCGCCGGCGCCGCTTCCGCTTTTCCGGTCATGAGTTTACGGGAGCTGTCCTTGTCGACAGAACCAGCGGCAGATGGTAAAAAGTAGTTATGTTCCATAAATAAGTAACACAATCCACCATAAAACGTGCAAGAAGTAAATAAGGAACTGCTTGAAGCAAGCTAGTGGTTTGCTGGACGTTAACTCTACTTCCGCTTTTGTCCACGGCACTGTTGTCATGTGGTTTCTACGTCAGTAAAGGCGGTAACAAAGGTAACTGACGTCCTTGACAGGCGACTGCACTGCCCCGTGTCACTGTTTAGAATGGGAATTTTCTCATGATTTACAAGTAGTTGAAAACATTAGAGATATTGTTAATAATCAGCTGGACAAAATATATAACACTAGCCTAGTGGTTTTTGGATATTTTACTGCAAAAATTTTTACATATTGTACCTTTAAAGCCGCGGGTATACTTCACTTTCCGTGCCTGGATGCATCTCGCGCACAGTCACGTCCGCGCATCTTTCAAAGTATACCAAACCACGGATGCGCGCGGATGACCGAGTTTGACACATGCGCAGTACAATTTTTTTCTATACTTTTACCAGACATTGTGTCATCAACCAGACATTCGCTGGGCAGGATCGGAGAAAAAAAATAGTGCATCCACCATTGCAACATAGTTCAGAAGATACACCAAGAGAACAGGAATCAAAAACAATGGAGAAAGCAT
Source organism: Chanodichthys erythropterus (assembly GCF_024489055.1). Taxonomy (NCBI): domain Eukaryota; kingdom Metazoa; phylum Chordata; class Actinopteri; order Cypriniformes; family Xenocyprididae; genus Chanodichthys; species Chanodichthys erythropterus. The sequence continues at coordinate 11,848,920 of NC_090227.1, read as the reverse complement.
GCTTCTGAGTTTACTCGTCTTGTTTTTGAATCGCTCTTTTCACACTCTTTTTCAATGACTGCACATTGTGCTCAGTACTGCGCGTATAAAGAATTATGAGTAAAAGCCATAGCTGGACACTCTTACTGTATGTTTTTCAAAGATCTGCAAACTGTAGTTGACACCATCAGAGGGTTAAAGAACTGCCACCATAAAACTGAGGCACCCAATTGTAACTTAAAGGGATACTCCACCGTTTTTTCATATTAAACTATGTTATTCCCTTAACTAAGACGAGTTGATACATACCTCTCTCGTCTCAGTGCGTGCACTAAATCCCTCTGTCTCGCGGCGAAACTTTATTAGCACTTAGCTTAGCCCAGTTTATTCAATAGGGGCCAAGCAGAGAAGCTACCAAACACCTCCACGTTTTCCCTATTTAAATACAGTTACTCGAGTAGTGTAACTCGACCTAGGACGGTGACACAAAACAAAACGTTGCGCTTTTCTAAGCGTGTAAAATGGATAACTATATTGTATGGCGGAATACCATAGCAAGTGCTCTGGAGCACTTTGACTTGGCGCAGTAATATCTTCACTCGTGAAAAGTCCTCACCGGCCCCCGCTCTCTCTCCTCCTCCCTCCCATTTCCGTCAATAGAACCAACGTGACATTTACAGGAGAGGGAGCGGAGTGAAGATATTACTGCGCCAAGTCAAAGTGCTCCCGAGTATGGCGGGCCGGAAGGTCCAAAAATATGGCTACCGACTTGTTGCGGGAATTCACTATACAATTGCCAGTAGCCACTGAATTTACTACTGATAGGCCGGCGGTGCATCTGTATACACACTCTCCTCACGCAGCTGACCACTGACTCTCCTCAGCTGGCGACTCACGCAGCGAACGACTCACTTTCCTCACGCAGCTGACCACTGTCCCTCCTCAGCTGGCGACTCACTCTCCTCACACAGTGAACGACTCACTTTCCTCACGCAGCTGACCACTAACTCTCCTCAGCCGGCGACTCACTCTCCTCACACAGTGAACGACTCACTTTCCTCACACAGCTGACCACTGACTCTCCTCAGCCGGCGACTCACTCTCCTCACACAGTGAACGACTCACTTTCCTCACACAGCGAACGACTCACTTTCCTCACGCAGCTGACCACTGTCCCTCCTCAGCTGGCGACTCACTCTCCTCACGCAGCGAACGACTCACTTTCCTCACGCAGCTGACCACTGACTCTCCTCAGCCGGCGACTCACTCTCCTCACACAGTGAACGACTCACTTTCCTCACACAGTGAACGACTCACTTTCCTCACGCAGCGAACGACTCACTTTCCTCACGCAGCCGGCGACTCACTTTCCACAGCCAATTGACTCTCCTCACGTTTCTTTTCAAATGCTGTGATGGTGCAATAAATATTTTGATTTGACATATTTCAAATGTCTTCACTCACTTTTCATCACTTTAATGTATGATGAATTAAAGTATTCATTTTTTACAAATAAAAGTTTATCATTTTTTGTGTTGTAATTGTAATTTATTCTGAAGCAATATTCCCATCAGTGTTCTGTAAACCGTTAGGCTACTTTTAAGATGTAAACTGTAAATCATCAGATTTGTATACGCTCCCTTAAAGGGATAGGTCAATCAAAAATAAAAAGTCTAGTCTAGTTGTTCCGAACCTGTATGAGTTTCTTTCTTCTGTTCAACTAAAAATATATTTTGAATGTCAGTAAACAGACAGCTGACTGTAGCGAGTGACTTTCATAGTAGGAAAAAAATACTAAGTCACTGGTTAACATCAACTGTCTGGTTACTGACATTCTTAAAAAATATTATCATTTTTAGTTCAACAGAAGAAAGAAACTCATATAGGTTTGGAACAAGTTAAAACAATCATGACAGAGTTATAGGTTTAACTATCCCTTGAAATTGATTGTCATTTCATTTTTTTTTTTTTTTTTTTTTTTTTTACCTTTATAAAAAAGGTAATTTTTCCCTAACCTTGGCTATCAATTTCATGTTAGGCTAATTAGAATAACTCACTGTAGGGCTTTTACCATTATTTTTTTCCACGGCAGAGGAAATATGCATCAGAAGTGGCATTTAGATGCATGTATAAATTGAATATGAATGTGCAAAACAAGCATGAATAACACTGTTTAACAATTTTACAATAAAGATCTAAAAAGCTTTTGTGGATTTTACAAATTATCTTTAATATACAATATTCTGAAAAAGTGACATTTCCCTTTTTGCAAAGTTCAAATGTTGATAAAATATATAACTTTAAAGATACATTAAACTAATGTGTTACAAAAACAATGCAATTGTGAAATGTCAAAAAATCTGCAGAACCAGTGTTTAAGCGTGACAACTGCAAATCAAAAATGTATCTTGTATCTGAAAATAATGGTAAAAGCCCTACAATGAGTTATTCTAATTAACATGAGATTGATAGCCAAGCCAAAAAAAAAAAAAAAAAAAAAATGCCACGACAATCAATTTCAAGGGATAGTTAAACCTAAATGATAATTCTGTCATCATTGACTTACACTCTAGTTGTTCCAAACCTATAGGAGTTTCTTTCTTCTGTTGAACTAAAAAGGATGATATTTTGAAGACCGTTGACACTACAGTCAGCTGTCTGTTTACTGACCTTCAAAATATATTTTTATTTCAGCAGAAGAAAGAAACTCATACAGGTTCGGAACAACTAGAAGGTAAGGCAAGGATGACAGAATTTTTATTTTTGATTGACCTATCCCTTTAAGGGAGCATATACAAATCTGATGATTAACAGTTTACATCTTAACAACAGTTTACAGAACACTGATGGGAATATTGCTTCAGAATAAATTACAATTACAACACAAAAAATAATAAACTTTACTAGATGTAGTTAGTTATTATTGCACCATCACAGTATTTGAAAAGAAACGTGAGGATAGTCAATCGCTGCGTGAGGAATGTGAGTCGCCGGCTGCGGAAAGTGAGTCGCCGGCTGCGGAAAGTGAGTCGCCGGCTGCGGAAAGTGAGTCGCCGGCTGCGGAAAGTGAGTCGCCGGCTGCGGAAAGTGAGTCGCCGGCTGCGGAAAGTGAGTCGCCGGCTGCGGTAAGTGAGTCGCCGGCTGCGTGAGGAAAATGAGTCGTTCGCTGCGTGAGGAAAGTGAGTCGCCAGCTGAGGAGAGTCAGTGGTCAGCTGTGTGAGGAAATTGAGTCGTTCGCTGCGTGAGGAGAGTCTGTATACAGATGCACCGCCGGCCTATCAGTGGTAAATTCAGTGGCTACTGGCAATTGAATAGTGAATTCCCGCGACAAGTCGGTAGCCATATTTTTGGACCTTCCGGCCTGCCATACTCGAGCACTTGCTGTGGTATTCCGCCATACAATATAGTTATCCATTTTACACGCTTAGAAAAGCGCAACGTTTTGTTTTGTGTCACCGTCCTAGGTCGAGTTACACTACTTGAATAACTGTATTTAAATAGGGAAAACGTGGAGGTGTTTGGTAGCTTCTCTGCTTGGCCCCTATTGAATGAACTGGGCTAAGCTAAGTGCTAACAAAGTTTCGCCGCAAGACGATTTAGTGCACGCACTGAGACGAGAGAGGTATGTATCAACTCGTCTTACTTAAGGGAATAACATAGTTTAATATGAAAAAACGGTGGAGTATCCCTTTAAAGGTAAGAGAGTGTGAGACTAAAGACAGCATGGTTACTGAAATGAATGCATCGGATTGATACCATTAAGTAGACAGCAACTTATATAAGGCAACCACTTATAAATATATATATAGTCTTCAGTGTCACATGATCCTTCAGAAATCATTCTAATATGCTGATCTGCTGCTCAAGAAACATTTAATGTGTACAATTGTACAAAATATTTGTGTACAATATTTTTTTCAGGATTATTTGATGAATAGAAAGTTCAAAAGAACAGTGTTTATCTGAAATCTAATCTTTTGTAACATTATAAATGTCTTTACTGCCACTTTTGATTGATTTAATGCATCCTTGCTGAATAAAAGTATTAATTTCTTTAATTTATTTAAAAAATAAAAATAAAAATTCTTACTGACGCCAAACTTTTGAACGGTAGTGTATAATGCTACAGAAGCTTTGCATTTCAGATAAATGCTGTTCTTTTGAACTTTCTATTCATCAAGGAATTCTGAAAAAAAAGTACACAACTGTTTTCAACATTGAAAATAATCATAAATGTTTATTGAGCAGCAAATCAGCATATTAAAATGATTTCTGAAGGATCATGTGACACTGAAGACTGGAGTAATGATGCTGAAAATTCAGCTTTGCATCACAGGAATAAATTACTTTGTCAAATATATTCAAATAGAAAACAGTTATTTTAAATTGTAATAATATTTCACAATATTACTGTTTTTACTGTATTTTTAATTGAATAAATGTAGCCTTGGTGAGCAGACGAAACTATTAAAAACATAAAAAAATCTTAGTGGTTCCAAACTTTCCAAATACTTAAATAATAATAATAATATATATATATATATATATATATATATATATATATATATATATATATATATATATATATATATATATATATATATATATATATATATATACACAATATTATAGGCCTATAGTTTTTAATATAACATTTTCATTTCATACACGCTTAAGTAACAGACTGGCACATTTGCAACTTTTCAGAATTATATTACAAAAAAAAAAAAAACTGTTATTGTAACGAACCTTATTGTAAAGTGTTTCTCAGGTCGTGACATTTCTTTTCCATGTGGTGCCATTGCTGACAGCATGAAATGAGAAGGTATTTTAACACCCTTTTATAGTCAACTGTCTGCTGGACACCTGTGTAATGAATAATTAGACTCACCTGTGGTTGAATTCTTGTTAAATTAGACATTTGTAGTCTAAAATTTAGCTTTGCTCCAGAGATTCAGTGGAGTGTGCTCATTTTTACATCACCCTAATTTGAGTGAAACCTAAAATGTTGTTCTCTAAGTCATTATTAACCTTACTTTCATGTTATAAGTTAAACAGATGTTATATTAAACTTAGTCTTGTCCACATTTTGGAAATTGTTTTTGTGTTCATTGAGATATTGTTTAAAATGTTACTTTTCAAAGGGGGTGTACTCATTTACACTGAGCACTGAAGGTTACAGCTAAGTCTGACATCATTATGAATTATTATGAATTGTCATGTAGTCAGCATTAGTTCACAAATAACTGACAGTCGGGCCCTAAATAAGATTTTCATTCACAATAATAAATTCTAATATTTGGCATTAGTACTTTTCGCCCCATCAGTACCATGCACACTCTAGCTTCAAGGATCTCCTGTTCTTGGCTCATTTCGAGTCAGACTTGGATTGGAGACTCTGACTGGTGTACCGACAATTTGTGCTACCCTATCAGATTGAGCTTCCAGCATGATATTAATGTGGTTTAAGGCTTTATTAACATCTACACCTACCCCAACCCTAATCCTACCCTTACAATAATGCAAGTACAGTGGTGGTAACACAATCTGATATAGCATTATTTGTTAGAACAAGTGCAAATTGACAGCGAAAAATGCTACCTATCAGATTGTGCTTTATTAATGTCTACACCTACCCCAACCCTAAACCTACCGTTCAACAATGCAAATACAAAAATTTTGTGTTATTTACCATGACAAAAATTATGTTATATTGATGTGCACACACACAGTAAGCCTAGGTAGGACAATCTGACAGGTAGGATGAAATGTCAGAACATTGGATTGGTCCAAATCGCAAGCCTCTACTCTGTTTTAAAGGTGCCCTAGAATTAAAAATTGAATTTATCTTGGCATAGTTAAATAACAAGAGTTCAGTACATGGAAATGACATACAGTGAGTCTCAAACACTGTTGTTTCCTCCTACAAATCTCATTTGTTTATAAGACCTCCGACGAATAGGCGAATCTAAACATAACACAACTGTTACGTAACAGTCGGGGTGTACGCCCCAATATTTGCATATGCCAGCTCATGTTCAAACATTAGACAAGGGCAGGACGTCTGGATGTGCACAGCTGAACTAGGTAAGCAAGCAAGGACAACAGCGAAAAATGGCAGATGGAGCGATAATAACTGACATGATCCATTTCATGATATTTTTAGTGATATTTGTAAATTGTCTTTCTAAATGTTTCATTAGCATGTTGCTAATGTACTGTTAAATGTGGTTAAAGTTACCATAATTTATTACTGTATTCATGGAGACAAGACTGTCGTTATTTTTTTAAACACTTGCAGTATGTATAATTCATAAACACAACTTCATTCTTTATAAATCTCTCCAACAGTGTGTAATGTTAGCTTTAGCCAAAGAGCACCATCAAACTCATTCAGAATCAAAATGTAAACATCCAAATAAATACCATACTTATGCGATTAGACATGCTGCATGATGAACACTTTGTAAAGATCCATTTTGAGGGTTATATTAGCTGTATGAACTTTGTTTATGCTGTTAAAGGCAAGCGCGAGCTCCGTGGGTGGGGAGCGTGAGCATTTAAAGGGGCCGCACCCTGAATCGGCTCATATTTAATGATGCCCCAAAATAGGCTGTTAAAAAAAATTAATAAAAAAAAAATCTAGACACATTCAGGGGACACCTTAGACTTATATTACATCTTTTAAAAAGACGTTCTACGACATCTTTAAGCCATTTTTGAGCACAGTCATGAATTCAGTCATTTGCGCTTGCTGAGCAAAGTAGCAATTTGCCGCATTAATATAGAATACAACGGATGTCGAGTCCATTGCTGTCTAGGAGAAACAACTGAGCTATTAAAAAGATCGCATTTGTCATTTTTCCCTCCTGTGGGTTTTGTCCTTTGCAGAAACTGACTGTTAGGAATGTATTTTTCGTTAGCGAGTGCAGTGTGTTATAAACTGTTGAGAAAAAGCACACACATTCCACAGGGAAATGGAGAAGTGTGTCAGCTAATGGTGTGTGAAGTATGGGTCAGAGGGACACCATGACCTTCACTGTTCCTCAGCGTGTGTAACACAACTCTGAACAATGGAACCTTCTGGGCTGATTGCACAATCGGCAACTCGAGCTCTCCAGTCCACAACTCTGGTCTATTAGCACCTACAGGTGTCCTCTAGAAACATACAGTGAGTGGGGTGCAGATGGAGGGGGGTATTATGGGTAATATGGGTATTATGATTGTCAAAACATTTGGTAACTAAACATAATTTCATTAAGTTTTGTGACAATATGTTACAATGACTACACGGTACAATAACTGGTAGGCTACTGTTTTTATTAGTGCTTGACACAAATTTCACGATTTCAATAAGCTTGTGATACGATTCCGATGTTGACTCAATATTGATTAATTTGGATAAATATCAGGTACAGTAGCAACATGTTAATTTTAATTTTAAATTTTAAAAATTAAAAAAAAAAAAACTTTCTGTAACTAATGCTGTAAACATTAAAGGTGCAGTAAGTGGTATTTGAACATTGCTGTTGGACATTGTTGATATTTGAAATCAATCCAAACAAACACACCCATCTCTTTATTGCTCCGCCTAAAGACCCGAGGTATGCATTTAAGGGTTAACATGGTGGTGGCAGTGTCCTCATGTGGGGCTGCATGAGTGCTGCTGGTGTTGGGGAGCTGCATTTCATTGATGGCATCATGAATTCACAGATGTACTGCTCTATACTGAAAGAGAAGATGCTACCATCACTCTGTGCCCTTGGTTGTCATTCACTTTTCCAACATGACAATGATCTTAAACACACATTCAAGGCCACTTTTGGATTTCTGAAGAAGAACAGGGTGAAAGTGATTCAGTGGCTCCTGATCTGAACCCAATCGAACACCTAAGGGGAATTCTGAAGAGACAAGTTGAGCATCACTCTCCATCCAGCATCCAGTCTCTAAAAGAACTCATTCTTGAAGAATAGAAAAAATATAGATGTTGCAAAATGTTGCCAACTTGTTCATTCCATGCCTAGAAGACTTGGTGCTGTCATTAAAAATCATGGAGGCCATACAAAGTACTAGATGTAGTATTTTTTTTTTTTTTTGTGGGGTGTACTAATTTTTGCATCATCCTAATTTGAGTAAAACTGAAAAAATGTGTAATGTAAGTTATATTATTAACCTACTTTCATGTTATAAGTGAATATAACAGATGTTATATTAAAATTAGTCTTGTCAACATTTTGGAAATTGTTTTTGTGTTCATTGAGATATTGTTTAAAATGTTACTTTTCAAAGGGGGTGTACTCATTTACGCTGAGCACTGTATTTAAGCTCATTTTTAGTTGTGTTTGGATGTTTGGATAATTGAATAATTATAGTGTACCTAACTACTTAGTAGCTTGACTGTAGTTTAACTACTTTAACATTATGAGTACTCTAGCTTGAAGCTTGACAAGTTACCGTTTCAAAGTAGCTCTGAAAGGAGACAAAGAATAGAAGCGCACCTTATTTCACCAAAGTCCTACTACTTGGATATTTCAGGCCTCATCACTGACTGGAATATATCTGAAAACTCCATTAAGTAGCTATTGAAACAGCAACCTCTGAGCAATAAAACTTTCTTTCAGTATTTTATTTTTTTTTTCCATCTCCAAGCATTTCTTTCTCACACATAATCCCTTTCATATTACTTCAGGGAGAACAAGCTTGCCGGCTTGAAAATGAACTAATGAACGAAAAGTATTTCTCCCACATATCATCATCTTCATTCAGCAAGAAAACGCTCCAGCATTGAGACCCTGGAGTTCAAACTCTCCATAACAGGCCACACACACTTATAGAGATTTGGATTTATAAAGTTTATGACAGGAAAACAGCAGGCAGTAGATAAGTAGCAAGCTCAACCAGCTGAGATGTAAGAGCTATGCTCCACTAACGGAACGAACGCAGCACCAGTTTCGTTTTTTTCCGTAAGTAGAATAGGGAAGGCATAGGACATACAGCGTAAGGTTTTTGAAGAATACGGAAAGCGGAAGCACGTGCACGTCGATCATTTGTGTTTATAAAGCATATACAGTTGTATCTTTTTCGAAAATGACCAATCGTTTCACTAGATAAGACCCTTATTCCTTGTCTGGGATCATTTAAAGCCCTTTGAAGCTGCACTGAAACTGTAATTTTGACCTTCAACTGTCTGGAGGCCACTGAAGTCCACTATAAGGAGAATAATCCTGGAATGTTTTCATCAAAAACCATAATTCATTTTCGACTGAAGAAAGAAAGACATGAACATCTTGGATGACATGGGGGTGAGTAAATTATCAGGAAAATTTTATTTGAAAGTGGACTAATCCTTTAAACTGTAAGAAACTAAACTGTGTATGGGTCCCGTATCCATGTGTCTCCATTCTTTAAATCAAACTTTTGTGAGTTTTGTGATTAAAAAAAAAATATGCCCCTCTGAAAACGACCCCAATGAGTCTTGGTGACTAGGATTCATTGAACAAGTCTGACATATCCTTACTGGGGGCAGTAACTAATAGAACAACAAGTATTTATTGTGAAGAACAAGTCAGGGCAGCAACATATTTTACACAAATATTCAAACTTGAACATAAAAGCTTAGCTAATACACTAGATGTGTGGTCCACATGAGCAAGAGTGTTGCTTTCCCAAATATAAGCATGATTGCAAATGTAATATTGATTTATTAGAGGCCAATGTAAAACATTGTATAAAAACTTACTATAGCAGTTTCTATTAAAAATAGCAGTGCTTACAACATGTTACTACAATAAAATGTGATAAATTCCTTTAAGGGAGATAATGAGTAGTTATTAAAAAAAACAAACCTTATTGTTACTGCATGTCAGTGTTTTTTATCTTTTCATCATCATCACATGTGTTAGAGTTTAGGGTTCTTCTTGAACTATCAAAGCCACCTCATTGCTGATTTTCTGGGCGGGTGTCTGCGGTCTGGGGTGACGGGATGAGGGGCTTCTATGATATTAGAAGTAAATAATTGTGTAGTGAAGTGTTGGGGTTCCGGTACACCAGCCATGCCAACGGAATGAATGAAAATTAGCTCATCAATGCATATCTAAATTCGCATCTAGCCGCCTACAGTATTTTTTTAGAACTTAGAAAAAAGATGCTGCAGCCAATGAGCAGCCGGCGGGGGCTGGTTGCAGGACGACTCAACCTCCGCAGACAGTTTTTAATGTTTATTAGACGATAACTACTCAAGATTTTGCTTTAGTATAATTTCCGGGACAATTTTTACAATAAAAGATGCCATAATGGCAATTTTCTACCCTTATATTAGCCCTTTGATTTGAACACTCTGTTGGAAGGAGCGTGTCTGCAGTGAGACTTCAATGTGAATGCCCACTGCTAAGATTGGCTAACACTTTTCATGAAAAGTGTTGATTATTACAATAGACATTTCTATTGAGCACATGAATGCAGTGATCTCATCATTGCAACTCAATTTCTGCACTTTCATGAATGCTTTCATCATATACAAATTATATACAGAAAGTGAGCAAAGAACCATCCCTTTATAATTGCTAGAGCTGTCAATCACACAACGCGAGTTTACCAGTGACTGAGTTCTGGACTCTTATGATGAATAATGCTGTCTACACTCCACAATGAATCTCTTATTTACACTGTGCTAGCATTGTTAGTTATGATGAAAGCATTCATGAAAGTGCAGAAATTGAGTTGCAATGATGAGATCACTGCATTCATGTGCTCAATAGAAATGTCTATTGTAATAATCAACACTTTTCATGATTTGTTAATCTTGATAGCTGTAATAGTAAAATATTTAGAGAGAGTTCCACATGTGATACTTATTTCATCTGCAAAGTCGTTAGCCAATCTTAGCAGTGGGCATTTACATTGAAGACTCACTGCAGACACGCTCCTTCCAACAGAGCGTTCAAATCAGAGGGCTAAAATCAGGGTAGAAAATGGCCTTTATGCCATCTTTTATTGTAAAAATCATACTAACATTATAAGTGCACCTCAGGAAACATTATAAAACAATTTACAAAATGTAGGTTAGGGGTTTGTTCATATTAATATCCCTAATATGAACAATGGTAATAGTGCCTGACTCTAAACACTGTGGGGATGGACAGCTGGATCAGAAAGCAAAGTACAGATTTGCAGATGGAAACTAGCTCAACCTTGAATCCAGCAGAGAGACTCTCCCATGAAGGTAATGCACATCAGCACAGTGGAATCTGTGCCACAGTACACTGACCTAAATAATATAAAATAAATCTATCAGAACTTTAGCCTACTTTGGAACCATGCTGAGTTTGAGTGAGAGAACAGGCCTGAAGCTGTCAGATATCTGGTGATAGGCCTATGTTTTGGATAGGCCTATATCCATGTCCACTTGACACGTATCTGTTAAATCTGAGCGAGACTTCAGGGCAGGGGCAGTTTCTTCATTAGTGGAAAAAAGGGCGACGCACCACTAAAAGTGAGAAAGGGACGGATTTTTTCAATCACATTCAACCACAGATTTATGCTAGCTGTCACTGCTAGGCTGTTTGGACTACATCCAGAGGCAGAACAATCAGCGTCGAGTCACGCTCTGTGGAGTACCGCCTCTTTTTGGGCATTTCAGTCTGGCGGAGATTTGCCCCGAGTGCTCCCATAGACTTCCATTCAAAGAACTTTTTTTCGAACTGCAGGCACTGCAATGCAATCTCTATGGCTTTCGGGAGGGCTCGCACTAACGTGCTTTCATCATCATACGTAATTTGTGCAGCGATTGATGGAAACGATATCTCTATTAATATTTTTTTCAAGCTGAAGTGACATCCAATAATTTCCTCAGTGCATAACTTACATTTCACAGACATATTCTCCATCTGTAAATATTAGAAAGTCGAGAAAATATTTCCATTTTGCAGTCAGGCGTGCACGAGCCTTCAGCAAGCACAAACTTCTGTGAACGAGTGCCGCCGCGCGCATGCGCGCCAAACATACAGAGTTCAATCTGAGTAAAATACATTTTGTTCAAAATATTTGTTGTTGAAAATTTGTTTTTGTTTTTTTGGCGAACATAATAATTATGCCATATGTAGAATTTCGAACCTACAACTAAGTGTATTTGTACGATAGCAGTAACTGTGTAAAGTGACTGTTGTAGAGTAATCAAAATAGCCTAATAATTAGTCTGTTCTTTTGTTTTTATTTAATTTAATTTTTAGTTTAGTGTATTTAACTTCTGCTTTAAAAAACATTTAAAATTTTAGAATATAGCCTAGGCCTAATGTGATTTGACCCCTTTTTTTGCACATAATATAGTACAAGGTTACATTCATGTTTGTTTTTATAGCCTTCAATATGAACATTGTTTCAAGGACAATATTGGGCAGGATGTGAAATTACATTTTTTTTTTAATTAAATACAGATATTTTTTTTATTTATTTTTTTTAGACCCCAGCCCTATGGCATGCTTTAAATACTGAATTTTCCCTGTTTTAGATAAGCAGTAATGATACATTATTATATCACTTGTTAAATGGTTATTCAACAATTAGCCTATTCATTCCTGAATTTCTAAATTTTTAATTTTTTTTTTTTTTTGCGCCTCCCCCAAAAATGTTTTGCATCAGCCGCCAGTGCTTCAGGGGTGCTGAGCTACTTTTCCCTTTGTCTTGAAGGTTTTTTTTTTTTTTTTTTTGAGATTTTGTGTATTATTGTTTCATTAAGTTTCAGATGTAATCTAGATTATGTAACCAGTTACTTATAATTAGACTACATTTTATTAATAAAATATAACAAGAGTACAGTTGTCAGATTACATGATATCACATTGATTACCTATTAGTAGTATACAAATAAATTTACCTATTTTATTACTTTAAAAGTATGGTTTGGTCGAAATATTGGCACGGAACTGGACTATTGTGTATACCTAACAAGTCATTACTGTGGCCAGTAATGAGGCATTGTCAGTATGCTATGTTTTCAGAGTGTTATGAAATATAAGATATTATCTATTAATACCAGAGACTCTTTGCTAGCACATGCATCTCTGAAAGTATTTAGAGTACAATGTGTGGGAGGAGAGGAGGGGAGAATGCCAGATAGTTCTAAAAGACAGAGAGTGAGTATTTTCATATTGAATGCAGGTGCCTCTTACGTAATACATGAACCTTTTCTGACTCCATAGATTTTAAAGCACTATGGATATACAGTATAGCATACACGAATATTCAATCGCATGACATTATTCACAGATCAGATATACTAAAAAATGACATTTCATTTTTTTTAATTTTTTTTTTTTAACAATCGCTAGGACCAATTTCTCAATACTTGGGTCGGGTTTTTTTTTTTCTTTTTTTTTCCACACAGAGAGCATATAACAGCAGTCTATGTGGGCTAAACTGTGGATTATTTTACATTGCTTTGGCATAAAATACATTCAGTGATACATTCAAATTACAAAACTGCCCGACGGCCGACCATCGGCTTGGTGTCTTCCTGCCTTTAGACATGACCACCGTCAAAATTCTATGTACCTACAGGCCAATTTGCAAGTTTACATAGTCTTTTTAAAAGTGTTAAACTTCAGTTCAAACACAATATAAAACTGAATAGGACAGCAATTTGCTACATTTATACAGTAATTCCAAATTTCAAAACATATAAATAATAAATAAACATATAATAATTTCAAAAAATTAGATGTGGCTGAACACCTACACAAGTTTTAGTTTTTTAATTTCATTACCATCTATACAAAAGGGGAACAATTTTGCACTTTAATGAAAACATGGACCAGGTAACATATATCTTGTTTTGTACAACATATTTTACAAAAGAAAACATAGTATAATGTTTACCTGTTAGTGTTTTTAGTTCATTGCTTTATGAGTGTTAGTGTGTTTTAGCGCATCTTAAATGTAAAATTAATTGCTGTTCCAAGCTGAAAGTTGGTTAGGAGATCTGTAGGAAGAGTTTGATAAAACTGTGGGAAGAGGTTGAGAAACGTAATGGGTCTTAGCGATTGACCAACCGGCTGACCTTTGATTGATTTGTGGGTAAAACTGTGCTTTTATGTATCTGCATGAAGTACAATAACACAAGTACTGTACAACCCTGTGCTGAAAGTATGGATTAATTTGCAATTTTCAATAACAAATATAATGACATTACATAGTGGATACTCCTGTCACCCCATCTCTAATAAATGCATCAGTTTGCAGTGAAATAGGTTCCACAACCTGTCATAACAGAGATTAAGGCTCTACTGGCCAATCCTATTTAATAAAATAATAAGCAGTGGCAAAGCATTACAGGCACAGAGAAAAAAAGATGAGACGTGCGACCATCTGCATCTCACACCCAAACACTAACGCCTCCACTGTATACCAGCACATCCAGCTCACTCCTCATTTCATGGATAAGAATTCCAACAAGACAGAGAGAGATGGGCTACATTTCATCTAATCCCATGAAGCTTTTTTTGTCTGCCCATGAAAAGCAATTAAACTCACATTTCCTGTAAGGACTTCACAAAGGAGCAAAGGAAATTGTCTTCATATAGATACATGCAGGAATATATCCTGCACACTTCTCTGAGAATAAAACGGAGTATGCCAAACACTCTGTAATCACTTTAAATTGTCACAGATAATCCCATTTCAAAGCAACATTCTCCACATGAATGCGGTGAGCAGAAGCTGATGGTAATCCAATGAGAATCTGCCTTCACTCTGTGTAGGTACACTAGAAAAGTGGTTTTAAACATCAGTTATTAAAAAATCAGTATTTTTGTAATATTCTATCTATGTATCTGGAAAATATCTAAACATTCTTGAGAGGCTGAAAATAATATGTACATATAATATCTGTCAAGCAGACACCTGTAGTAGTTGATAATGTCAAGATGGCTAAGCATCGGACAAAGCAGTGATTTACTAGCCTTTTAATAATAGTGGTTTAGATCTCTGATCTATTCAGCCACGACTTATTGCACCAGTACCCCTTAACAATAATATAGATTTATCACTTCTGTTGCTGTTCTATGTTGCTGATTCTGTCAGTTTATCTCTATTAAGTGAAAGGGCAAAGTCAGATTTTTAAGAAAGGCATTGTACATCAGCACATTGGGGTTACACAAATGTCTTGGGAAAGATAAACATTCCTGAGCCACAGGGACGTGCAGCGTAGCCTGATTTACCCCTGCAGTGGCCCGAGGGACAGTGTGCTGTTTATAACAGCCTGTGGAGAGGTTTGACAGTTCAGAAGGAGACATGGTCTTATGGGATGAACATCAATATAGAAATGCAGATGTGTTGCTTTGATAGGAATAAATCTAGGAAGTGTTCTCTCTGAGCTCAAATGGCAAGGTCAGTCTCACTGGTTTCATCAAACCCCATTGGTGCTTGTGTACTATAAAGTTTCGATAAAGTTTTTATATAAACTTTAAAAGTATAACTTATAGTATATATAACTTTGTGTATAGTATAGGCATGTTTTAATTCCAAATATTTTTATTTTATCAAATTATGCAGTTTAGATTTAGTTATACTGTAACAGTGAAAGTGTTCAGCAGAGGATTTCCTCTGACTGGCTCAAAAGATTAATTTTGAATCTCACCATATTGTTTGCATATGTTTCTGATTCACTAAAAGAATCAGTTCACAAAAGTCATTGCTTTGGTAACTGGAACACACTGGTTGGACTAGTAAATATGCTTTTCATGCTAGGGTCCTACCTAGAGAGGTAATCAACTAAGTAGCTTTTAACCCACTAAATCTTTTTTAGAGTGAAATAAGACAAAAACACATTTGTTATCTTTTGATTTTGACTTAAGTTTTTGATTTTCTATAAGTTGTTCTATTTTAGGGGGTGAAATGAGGCCCCATCCACACAAAGCCAGATCTTTCCCTATCCAATATTTTTTTTTTTTTTTTTTTTTTTTTATCGTCTCAAGAAATATCTCTGTACACACGAAACCGCTGAAACCAGCTCAAAGTCAAGGGCGCCGTTTTCAGATTAATCCACTCTGGAACCCGGTTTAAAAAAATATCAGATTCACCTTCTGAAAACGCCGGATTTGTCTGGACGAAAATCCAATCTGACACATTTTTGTGTATACACCTAAACGTGTCTCCGTGTGAACGGGGCCTAAGACTAAGACATATCCTTGACAGATTTTGTTAGATTCATTTTTTGAGTTTATCCTTTACCAACATTTATTATTTGGTAATCTAATATCCTACCATATAATCATGTCATATCATAGTCAATGAACAACAACACATTAAAACGCACTGTCAGAACATCTTGGATTACAACTGTATCCCTGGTTCCCTGTGAAGGGGAACGAGACACTGTGTCCTGAAATGCTTTTGGAGAATGCCTCAGCGTGACTGATGACTGAAGCACTGTATAGTCATGACAATTGTATTGGCCGGCAACAGCCATGTTGTCACTACTAGACAAAACAGTGTCTAGCTCCCCTCCTCAGGGAACCAGGGTTACAGTTGTAACCCGAGATGTTCCCTTGTGAAAGAGAACTCACACATCATCCTGAGACACATTTGGGGAACAAAATACCCATGCTGCCATGCTTAGGGGATGCATTGTCAATATTGGCTGTGACAAGCACAAGAAAATTTAACTCCATGGTCTGAAATACCAGAGTTAAATTCCCCCATGGGTACACACCAGCTGTCGGTGACACTACTCCCTACGGCCGCTGCCCAAGATTCATGCCTCAATGAGGAAGTACCTTCACAATTCCAGAATGAAAGGACCTGGCCCAGAGCTGAGCTCAAAGACTTGGAAACCACAACCTTATTCTTTAAGGCAGATTCCTTTAAGGGTGTATGGCCCAGGCCCTAAGGACCTTAGCCTGTCACTTTCAAGGGGGACCTCATGTCAACCTCCAAGCCTGCCAGGGAAACTAAATTGCTCTATTTAGCTTAAGCCAACAACCCCACCTACCTCATATTTACAAAAGACTTAAGAAAAAGCTGAACACTCTGATGGGGACCCTACAAGGGGAGTACCCAGCTTTAACTACAATAGTCCTTTAACCTGATTCCATCCTGCTTATATAGAGGCCATATTTCTGAAAGCATACTATAATTCAGCCCCAGGGAAAAAAAGTGATTTTTTTAAGAAATGGAGTACTCTAAATAAATACCCTTTCTACTGAGGGGAGTACTACCTACACTTCTTGGAAGCAATATCAAAGAGGCTCTTGTACAGCTTTACAACATGATGCTGACTACAGAGTTCTAGGGAGCCGTTAGGACTAACACATAAGTTTGTCAAAAAGTACTAAGTCTGCTCAACCTAAAGCGTTCACTACTAAGGAGGCCCGGAGAGGGCCAATGACTCAAAAAGCGTATCTAGACTCTAGTAATAGATTCATGAAGCAGAGTGCTTACACAAGCTGCCATCCTGGTATAGCTAACTAGAACCAGGAGCAACATACTCAACATAACAACCCTTAAATAAAGGGGAGTACTGAAGTATGCATCTAGAGCAGCATGACTACCAAGGAGGCTTTAGCTAACAGCCTGCCACTTGAGAACATTTTGGGAATATGCTTAAAATCTCTACAGCATGACCTCAGCAGAATGACTCTCAAAGTGAGAGGAAGCCATGAAAGACTATATCTATTGTAGTCTAGTTGAAGAGGCTTAGCTTTTTTATTTTTTATTTATTTTATTTAATTTTTTTTACTGAATGCTGTATTAGATGTGCTAGGTATAAATGTAAGAAAAAACACATGGACAAGGTAGCTAGCAGAGCCCATACATTTGCGTCATATTAATTTAAAGGGAACAGAGGCCATTTTCTATCTCACTTTTTTTTAAGGAATGGCCTAACTACACTCTTACCTCCTAGAGGCTAGCAAGAGGAGGCTATAAAAACCAACAATACTGCTACACACACACACACACAATACAGAGAAATTAGATCTCTGCAAAACGACTCTCATTATGAGGAGGAGAAAAGCTCATACCTGTTATTTGAAGAGCGGAAGCCTTAGAAGTGTAAACTCTCATATTAAGAGAAGGCCTGCCATGCTCGGTTTTTATTTATTTAAAAGGCATGCTTGTTAACAAAAAGCCCAAGCCGGACGGTCAGATTATTTATCTTCTCATCATCGGTCCAGCCCTTTCGAGGGCCTGATGTTGCACATGTGAGGAGGGGGAAGGAAGATGGAAAGGGTAGATGTAATACCCCTCAAAGGGAAGGAGACAATTACCCCTTTTCCACCAAGGCCGTTTGAGTGCTGGTTCGGAGCCAGAGCCTAGTTTCAAATCAGTTCTTTGTCTTTCGACACACAAAGCACCAGCTCCGAACCAGGAAAAGTGGTTCGTAAGTAGCACCAAAACATTGCTGGGCTAGAAGTAAGAACCGCTTGCTTCAGGGGCTGGGGGAGGGGTTACCGTGACCAACAAGAAACTTGTGACCGCCATTTTAGAAATAGCAGCTAATTAAGCTAATAGCAGCTCGATTGTAATCTCCGTCTATATACAAATTACGGCGAGCCTTATTTGGATGCCGATGTAGGTTCACAAAGCCATGAGCATCAACAGTATTGAAACATCCGCGATTGTTGATAGAAGGCTTGTTTGAGATGCATCGGAGCAGCGCGGACCGATCCGCGGGAGCTTTTGTAGAGCATACGACTCCTTGTGCTTTTGGATCGTTCTCGCTGAGCTTTGATGTCATGCGCTGATCGCTATGCGAGAAGCCGATGCATCTCAAATATGCTGTGAAATATGAGACGTATACAGTGACGTAAGACCTGACTCTGTGTGGAAAGGTAAACTGGTTCTTAGAAGGCTCGTCAGTTGATCCAACTCCGAACTGGCACTAGCACTAGCTCTGAACTAGCACCCGGTTCGTGCTGGTGGAAAGTGGGTAAATGTTATCTGCCTCGGCTGGTTCCAGGATGCTGTTCGTGCCTGTACTTGATTATATCCCTGAGGTCCTGCTTCTTCCTCAACTCGCGCCATCTCCGTGACCTGCTCTTCGTCATAGGAGGCACACAAACGGCAAGGCTGTCTCTCTGGCCTTGTCTTCAGTCCTCAAACCAAGACAGACCAGGGTCTCCTAACTGTCTGGGCGCAGATTCAGACCAGCATGTCATATGTTTTAAAGGCAGCTGAGCGTGCCTTTGGCCCTATGAATTTTCCGACCACTGCCTCGTCGGATGTGCAGAGTAACTCAGAGGGTGAAACCGGGGCATATAAAAGAAATGCTTTTTCTTTCTCCCTGATGCTTGCAAAGTTCACTCACATATATCTCTCCATGGCCACCATTGCTGCCATCGATCTCCAGCTGCCCAGAGAGCCAAATCTGTGGTGCAGAGCAATCACGTAAAGGAAATACCCTGACCCTGGTCCAAGTATCTCAGCAGGTCTGCTTGATAGGCCTGGAGCACTGCCATTGTGTGCAGCACCGCACCAGCCTGACCTGCTGCCGCATATGCCCTGCCATTTAACCCTCTGGGATCTGAGGATTTTTGGGGCCCTGAAGAAGTTTTAAGATGCCTTGACATTTGTGCTTTTTTCAGGTTCTTTATAAACATATTAATGGCAAAAGTGTCATTACACTGTATTCAGCACAAACTAAGCTACCATAATATGTGAGCAATATGTATGTACATGTTTTTATTTTTGAGAGAATAGCCATTTATGTGAGGTTATTGAAAAGAACAAAAAAATGAAATCACCGAAATAAGGCCACAAAACACATACTAAATATGTGTCCACAAGACTTCTGGGTATTGGAGGTTGTAGATTAAAGTTTTTACTTCAAAATGATGTGAAAATGATTCTGCCTACTTCACATATTCACATAAAACAATATATTGATATAAATTTTGTAAGACACTTTTTTGTTTAGAAAGACAGTATGTGTGGAGGTGTGAATAATCCCGAATAATGCTGTGATTCACACCTGAGGAGACAATGACCTGCATAATGAGCCGCATAATGAGCCTTTCAGTCAGGTAGGCTATGTGAGAGAGAACTAAAGAATCTGAGAACCAAGTAGTTTATTTTGTAGTTTATTTAGAATATAGTTAACAATATAAATGAGACACATTTTGAATAAATTAGGGCACATTTTGAGTTTTATCTGTAAATAAATCCTGTTTCAAGATATAAGTGAACATCACTTACATGGTATCTTTAGTTTTTTGGTATTTCTATGCACTGGAGTGAAAAAAGAAAAAGAAAAAAAAAAATGTTCCTGCTTCCAGTCAGTGATCTCACCACTATATTCATTCAGAATGTCCGATGTGAGCCAATATCTGGTCACTATGATTCTCAAATCTGTGGGATAAAAAAAAAAAAAAAAAAAACTCTGAGAATGCTGAAAACTAATCATATAAACCATTGTATTAAAGTTAATATAATATCCACTCTTAACAGAACTTAACTTTTTTTGTGATCTCATGAATGCATATATTATTTCACATCATGTGAAGAAAATTCTGTATAGACCTATTATATTTTAAATTATATACAGTACCGAAAAGATTGGACAAAAAGACTGGACACATTACTATTTTTAATGTTTTTTAAAGAAGTCTCATGCTCATCAAGCCTGCATTTATTTGATCAGAAAGAAAACAGCAATATTGTGAAATATTATTACAATTTAAAGTAATTCTAAAAGTTTTCTATTTTAATATACTTTAAATATAATTTATTTCTGTGATGCAAAGCTGAATTTTAATCATTCATTTTGAACAAAATCTTCATTGATGTGACACTTCACATAGTGACTCTGTAGTGGCTAATTAATTTGCAATTTAATACACTGCTATTTTATTTCAGTGTTTATTACATATTTCAGTTGATTTCACTCCTCTCAGTATAGCAATATAGGTTGGGGAAAGCCAATATGGCATGTTTACTAAAGTAAGTTATGTGTAGTAAACGAAACCGTGCATCTGCACCATTCATACAGAGACAGAACATGCAGGGTTCATATTTAAATGGTCTTTTTGCAGTATAATATTCACAGACACTAGTCTATATCGCAATTAGAATAAAGGATTTGAGAATACAGAACTTACCATTCACAATCCTCAGCTTGATCCTCAAAATGGAACTGAAATCAGTCGTACTCTTCCTCTGAGGTAAATTCTTCCAGCATTATTACTCATTGCATCTCAAAGTGATGAAAAGTACATAAATCTGACTAAACTTGATGCGTTTTTTTTTCTCCCTGAGTTGATGACCAAGCGTCTTGACTGTTTACATGATTCACCTCAGAATTTGCCTTTGAATAGTGCACGCTGTCTGTGGGCATGTCTACATTACGGATAATGAGATGACTAGCGAACGACTGACATCTCTCTCTTTTCAAACAGATTACACAAACAGACTATTTGTTTTCGATTTGACTTACATTATTTAAAACCTAGTCTCAGCCTGATGCCTGAACATCTGATGCAGTGCCCCACCAAAATATTCATCCAAAACTCTATATAAACTGAATCAATAATAGATTGTAAATGAGTTCAGAATTTTGAAACAAATATTTTTGGGATTTCCTACACTATATTAAGTCATAAAGTGAGCAGGATATATTAAAATCTAATATAGGGCTTCAGCACACATCATGATATTAAGAGCGGCAGAGGGTGAGCCCTTCCCAGCTCTACAGTGCCCCACAATTTTCCAATGTAAATCTTTGGTGAAAAATGGAACTGCAGAATGCTGTAATTGAGAGCCATTGTGCAGCTTATTTTTGCGTTACCTTGCGCAAACCTCGCTCTACTCGCTCAAGATGATATCAATCTGCTTTACCTATGTGTTTATTAGCCTGCATCAGGTCAGTAACTAGTTGGCATGTCTGTTCTTCCGGATTTCCATTACATCTCCTCCTCTAACTCAGCAATGTAAGCCGAAAGAAGAGTTTTCACATTGGTAGCATACCCTGTCTGAGCTGAAGATTTATAAATCTTCTAAAAAAAATCGAAGCTGAGAAAAAATCAGATCTTTGAGGCAGCTTAGGAGCGATTGTTGATAACGCCGACTGAGGATTCAGATGGCCTGCCAACAAGGCCTCCGTTAAAGGCATGTGAGACTAGTCCATCTCCTGCATACCCGTCATGTCTGGTGAAGGACATGAATGACAATGGTCTTTCCCAGTATTTAAACAGATTATCCATGCAATCCTGCAAAGGTGAAAGTGTCTGATGAACTGTTAAGGTGGTATGAAGGAGGAATTTCCCATCTAGTCTTGAGCATTTTGGTGTGGGGAGAGCCAAAGGCCCAACCGGTCAATGTCCAACTGGTTCGCCACCCGAAAGCCTCATGCAGAGTTGCACACCCTGCTGCCGTCCTGTTCATCTACCCCAGTAGGGTAACCATGGGATTCCATTTGGGGAACAAACAGAACCTCTTTGTCCTCTTCTGACAGATGCACAGGTGCAGAGATGGAAATGTAATTGTCGTCCGGTAGGTCTTTTGGGAATGGCTTTGTAACAGTTCTCTGTCACATTAATTCCCAGTATATTTCCTAATGTTATAGCTAACCCAATCAGTAGGGGGCGATCTGTAGTCTGAGTTGGCTGACTGCCTAAAAGGGGTAGAGAAGAAATATTGGGCAGGAAGTAGTGTGCTAAGCACACTACTTCCTGCCCCTGTCTTCTCACCTTTGTTTGCTGTCCTTTGTTGGAGCCGTGATTTGAGGAACAACTTGTTCCTATTCTCAAATAGGTTTTCTTATGTGGGAGGATCAGCACAATTTCAAACAGGACCTAGACCAAAGGGACTTATTATCTTTGTTCATCCAACAACCGTCTGCTAATCATCTCATTAGCTAGGGTCAACAACTGATGAATTGTTTGCTGATATGGATTTTTTATCACTTCACTTAAGGACTTTTGTCTCACACATTCACCTTTGAAGACTGATCTGTGGCCGGATACTACTTATTGCTGTATCTATGAACTGATGGACTTTCCAACTGATGGTGTTTCCTAGACTGTGGTGCTGGAATAGACTTGTTGGTGCTGATGTATTGCTCACAATATGCATTGAATACACATGGGTCATTGAAATGTAGCAGTCTGTGTGGTCCCTCAAAACTTATTTATGTAGCATCAAAAAGTTAGGTGTTTCCATCTTGAAACCGACTAGTTCCCAAGCTCATCCGAAAGAGTAAGCTGGTCAGCCCAACTCGTTAAAAAGGGCTCGTAGCTTGGATGCCACAAGTGAAGAGATGTAGGATGATATTTTGGGCCAACTCGGTTTGTGATTCTGATCTGATCTGCTTATGAACTGATGTCAATTTAACAATGATGATCACAGCTACATGCTAAGAAAGCATTATTTTTTCTGTGGCCATGGAAAATATCCTTTCTGAAGAGTTGATAGACGATCAATACTAAGTGTTCGCTGGAAGAACAGATTAATTGATTGTAATATTAATTCAGCTACATGAAGTTAATTTGATTAACTGATCCAAATATTTATAATTAACCCTTTCGCAAGTTTAAAATTTTCTGGCTGACCACCCAGCATGAGTTTTTCAAGGCGACCGTTATTTAGAACGTATCACTTTATTGTTTCCATGGTGACATGACATTGCTTGTCACGTCACACACCACAGTGCTGTATGACTGATAATCTGCTTAATTTAATTTTTTATTCAAAATATTCACAAATTTGTTAGCTATAACATGAAATGTCTGATATTCCGATTGTCAAATATGAGCGAGTGGATGTGTTTTGCTGTTTAAACACCTTTATAATTATCGTGTTAGTTGAGCTAGACGTCTACAAATATGTGACCCGTCACGGAAACCAGGGACACAAGTCGGCAGCACAACTATTGAGCAAACTGAGAAAGAAGCGTTTTTTTTTTTTTTTTTTTTCAAAATTGGTGATTTTCGTTTTTTTGCAGAATCTGTTAGTTGAGATCATGAAGAAGCATCTCAGTGTTTTAGATAGCAGTATTGGTTTATTTAAAAGCGTACATTTTGAGGTTGAAATCAGCTTGTTTTTCAAGGATTCTATCTCGCAGTAGGGGCGTGTCATTGTCTGTTTTTATTTCCATATTGGAATCGGATACGCCGGCTTTTGTTTCTTTTGTTATTGCCGCCGCCCTCGAAGGGAAGCGTGGCTATTTATTTATGCAGTGCTCTGGCCGGCTCTAGCTGATATCAAAATTTAATGAAGATGGACGCCGCAAAGAATATCGCAGATGAGCTGATCCGTGGCCGATACACCAAAAATGTTTTGAAGTACAACATACGACTGGATTCTTTAGCTGCGGAAAAAGAGTGGCAGGACATGCAAATTATTGGACATTTAGAGGCAAACAGACGCATAGTGCAAACTTCGGAGATGGTTACATCCAGAAAGAAGACCCCGACAAAGAGAAAGTGTGCCCGAACAACTTATTTCATTGGAGGCAACAAGATCTTTTCTGTTTCTTATGGGGTGAGTTTCCATAAACATCAAAGTTTTTCGTTTTGTGTTCATTCTAAGAACACGTAGGCTACACGTTATCTCATGTGTCTATTGTTATTAGCTAGCTCAGGGCTGTCGTTTTAATTGTAATCGTTAGCATCGTATCACTTGCCAAAAACCCCCATTACTATAATGGGCTTTTAGATGGTAATGTTAGCATTTTAATTTGAATAACGCTTCAACTGCTTGAATTGACTGGTGTGAATGACTTAGCTCATGTAAACCTTACTATTCTTGAATTGAATGTGACACTAATAATTTTAGCCAGTTACTACTTCTTAACAAGGATTTACTTATGTAATATTAAATGTATCAGATTAAATTCCTGTAAGTAAAAGTATAAAGTATCCATAGCCGTAAAATGTGTGTTATAAGTCAAAAGTAAAAGTATTGAAGAGTTTAATGTACAGGATTTTTTTTTAATCCTTTGACTCAAACCAGGTCTAACCACTAACTGAGGTCTAAACCAGGACTATACAGTTATCACAGAATCCTGTTCAAAAAGTTCTAATGTCAAAAAAGAATAATTACTGACATTTACAATGCACATTATCCTTTATTATTAATAGTATGCGGTCCGATTTTTCCGTTGCGTCTGTCATTGCTATGCAACCATGCAGCTTTACGGGGGGTATGGCTTATCTAAATGAGATGTAAATGAGCCCTATTGTCACTCCCAGCAGGTGAGAACAGGCGAGAACTGCAAAAACGTTAGGTCATTTTCTGCCCTTTGAGCTTTTTGAGTGCTTACCTTCAAATGGCCACAACTTCTCTAAATATTATCAGATTTCCATGTGTTACACATCGTTGGAAAGCTTGGAGACTACACTTTCAGAATCTGTGAATAACTCAAAATGCCCCAGAACCGACTTGTGTCCCTACTTTCCGTGATTGGTCACATATATATATAGGTCTATATTTTACTATACAAAGGTCTATATTTTAAATGGTCAGATGGGTCAGGGTCGGGTCCCAATCTATTACTTTGGTTCCTGGGTCTGTTTAACACTGTGTGTATACCCAATCTGATTTGGAGATCACCCGGCCGTGTTGAGAGTCAGTCAGCGCTGTGCATGTGTTTTGTAACTTGCAAAGTATGAGCTGGGAAATTAGGTGAAAAAAACATGAGTGACCCCAGCCATCTCAAAGTGCTACAGTAGAGTTATTAAAAGCATGTAAACTACAAATAAGTAAAAAGAACACAACAATAAAAAGAATCAACACATAAATGCCTTTCTAAATAGAAAGGTCTTCAAATCTGCTTTAAAAGTTCTGAACTTCTCTCGGCTCAATGGGGAGATGGTTCCAGAGCCGCGGCACGGCCGAGCAGAAAGCTCGGTCCACCATGGTTCGGAGCCTAGTGGTGGGGACCTAAAGAAGCAGGCGGCCGATGATCTGAGGGAGCAAGTGGAGGATTGCAGAGTGATAAGTTCTTGTAGATATAATGGTGCTTGTCCAGTGTTGCATTTATATGCAAGCAAAAGGATTTTATAGTCAATCCGGAATGAAACAGGGAGTCAGTGCAGTGAATATAGAATGGGAGTTATGTGTTCATATTTACGGACTCTCATTAAGACTCTGGCAGCGCTGTTCTGGATGTATTGCAGTTTTTGGATGTTCCTGACAGAAATCCCAGTGAAGAGTCCATTGCACTAGTCCAGCCTTGAGGAGATAAAGGCGTGAACAAGTTTCTCTGCATCTAGACGGGTTAGAAGGGGGCGGAGTTTGGAGATGTTACGAAGGTGGTGAAAGGTGGTCTTGCAAATGCATTTTATGTGGTCATTAAAGGTTAACTGGGGGTCAAACCGAACGCTTAGGTTTGTAATGGAGGAGGAGAGGGTGATGACCTGACCATCAAAGGTGAGCTGGGATATGGGTGAGGAGCGAATCTGATGAGAGGTGCCAACTAGGAGTGCCTATGTATTACTGGAGTTCAGCTGAAGGAAGTTGCTGTTCATCCATGCCTTTATCTCCTCAAGGCATGTGGTGAGTCGTGAGCTGTAGAGGGACTTGGGGCAGTTTAATGTAGAGTTGCATGTCATCAGCATAACAATGGAAGGACATTCCATGTCTGCTGATAACACGTCCGAGGGGAAGCATATAGAGGATAAATAGAATGGGGCCGAGAACCGACCCCTGTGGAACACCACATGTGACAGGGAGCAGCCTGGACTTGCATCCCCCCAATGTAACACTTTCAGTCCTGCCAGAAAGGTAGACTATCTTTGCCCGATAGTCCAACAGTGTTTTGAAGGCGACCCAGGAGGATGGTATGGTCTACTGTGTCAAAGGCCGCTGTTAGGTCAAGGAGAATGAGCAGCGATGGTGATCCTGAATCAGCAGTCATCAGAAAGTCGTTCACCACCCGGAGTAGAGCTGTTTCGGTACTGTGCGCCGAACGAAAACCCGATTGAAATGTCACAAAAAGGTTGTTATATTTGAGATAGTTGTGGAGCTGAGAGGCAGCTTCCTTCTCCAGAACCTTTGACAGGAAGGTGACGTTGGAAATTGGCCTGTAATTTGAAAGAAACTCTGGATCTAAAGTTGGTTTCTTAAGTACTGGACGGTTAACAGCAGTTTTAAGAGCAGGTGGGATGCGACCAGTTTTAAAAGAAAGATTAACAAAATGAGTAATGATTGGGCTGACAATGGGAATGAATGACTTAAGCAGAACAGTTGGAATAGGATCTAGGGAGCAGGTGGATGGCTTCATTTTTCTTATAGTTTCCTCAATGTGGCTCTGCTGAACCCTAAATGAAGTCTGGGAAAGATGGCAAACTCCCTTATGAGGGGGTCCGGGGGAGACAGAGAGGAAGAGCCAGATAATGAAGAGCAAATGTTGTTAACTTTAGATCTAAAAAAGTCAATGAAGCTATTGCATCACTTCACTGTAGATTCAATGGATGAGGATAATTGAGGCTTAAACACTGCATATTTGTGATATATTAAAAGTGCTGCGCGTGTCTGTCTCTGCTTTAGCGCCAGCCAAAGCGCTCAAGCACATTTGAATTTGGCAGTTGATCACATGATGCACTGAACGTTCTAAGCACCGGTGTGATCGTACACTCCTGGGGCCAGCCAAGACTGATCACACCGGTGGTTAAAGGGTTAATTATATGAGTTATAATTAATTATTCATATTTCCCTTTTGAGCTAATTTGCTACACCTGAAAAGGAACACGGTGCGGTGCTCATGCTAACTGGCACACTTCAAAGTGAACGCATGGAAAGCTGTAGGTAAACAGTTGTGGGTAAACAAGTGAAATTAAACAGCTGGGTGTAAACTAGTGTTGTCAAAAATATAGATATTTGGATATGTATCGATACTGAAATATCTGAAACAATTTCAATACTCCTTTCTGCAGTATCGATACATTGATGCCAGCTGTGTGTTCTTGCTCTCCTATCTGACAGCGAATTGACACGCACCCACCTCCTCTAATTCAGTCATCTCACTCTATCCAGTTAAAGGGTTAGTTCACTCAAAAATGAAATTGTATGTTTATCTGCTTACCCCCAGGGCATCCAAGATGTAGGTGACTTTGTTTCTTCAGTAGAACACAAATGAGGATTTTTATCTCCAACCGTTGCGGTCTGTCAGCTGTATAATGTGGGTCAATGGGAACTTCTTTTATAAGAGTAAATAAAACTTGCTTAGACAAATCCAAATTAAACCCTGCAGCTCGTGACGACACATTGATGTCCTAAGACACGAAACAATCGATTTGTGTGAGAAACCGAAAATTATTTATATCATTTTTTACCTCTAAAACACCACTATGTCCAACTGCGTTCAGCATTCGCTAGTGAGGTCCGATCGCGCTCTGACAACAGAAGTGATGTCTAGCACTCATTGAAGTATAAGCGCGAGACATCACTTCCGTCAGAGCGCGATCAGACCTCACCAATCGTTTCATGTCTTAGGACAGGGATGGACAACTCCGGTCCTGGAGGGCCAGTGTCCTGCAGAGTTTATCTCCATCCCTGATAAAAACTCACTTGACTATAACTTTCTACTAATCCTAAAGACCTTGATTAGCTGGTTCAGGTGTGTTTGATTAGGGTTGGAGCTAAACTCTGCTGGACACTGGCCCTCCAGGACCGGAGTTGTCCATCCCTGTCTTAGGACATCATTGTGTCGTCATGAGCTGCAGGGTTTAATTTGGATTTGTCTAAGCAAGTTTTATTTACTCTTATAAATGAAGTTCCCATTGACCCACATTATACGGCTGACAGACAGCAATGGTTGGAGTTAAAAATCATCATTTGTGTTCTACTGAAGAAACAAAGTCACCTACATCTTGGATGCCCTGGGGGTAAGCAGATAAACATAACATTCAGTTTTGGGTGAACTATCCCTTTAAAGCAGAACTAAGTAACTTTTTTACCTTCATAAATATTTTTCTAAGTCCTTACGATGGTTAATTGACTTGTAGTGGGGTGTTTGAGGTGAGAACTAACCCCATCTGGCACGTCTACGCCAGAATACAGCACTTGCAAGTTGAGCTGCATCGACCCGACACAATCTCGCCTCATGTTCACGTTCACGCGAGAGTGACAAAATGCTTTACGGTAATTCAAAAACAATGTATATATTATGAATTTATAAGATAATTTCAAAAATTACCCACCTCCATCGAGTGTACTGTATTTGCAAATTACCCACCTCCTCTTTCTTGTACTGTATTTGCTAAACTACTGCGCTGGTGAGTGTTGTAGTCATTGTAGTCCAGAGCTGCACTTGGAGTATTTACGACAGTGTGATTCACTGAAGGAAACCGTAGGGGGAGCTTTGTAAATCTTACTGAGTTCTGCTTTAAGTACTCACCCTCAGATACTGGAAAATTTCCAGTATCGTGACAACAGTGTAAACTGGATGTATAGTATAATGGATCTGTGCATTTGGTCTTAAAGTGACAGCAGCAGAATCAAACAAAAGAGAGAAAAAAAATAACTGCTCTTGACTGAATATTTGTTTAGCTTTAATAAGAATAAATTTATATTGAATTCATTCAATGAAGATAATGCAATTTTTTATTTTTATATTTGATTATTAAATTTATGTACTATTTCTAACTATAATAAATAAACCTATTGTTCCTGAAAAAAATAATTTGATCCACATATTTGTATATTGTATTTGCCATATTGTGTGCAATTTGCTTTTTTTTATTTTTAATGACAGAAATTAGATAAAATAGCACAAAACAAATATATTGTGATATATATTGTTATTCGTCAAATTAAATCATATCACCCATATACTCCATATGCCAATTAACCAACCCCAAATTAAGTATATATCCACATTTGCACTCTTTTCTTAAATTAGTTGAGCCAGACATCATTCATCATAGGTTTTTGACTGAAAAATTTAGCATTTGTCTTTACTTTGACAGGTTTTTACTTTTTAATGTCTTGATTAAATCATTGTGGGTCAAGAGGGCGTAATTTGTGTGACAGCACCAAATTATGACCCAAAACCAACCCTGTTGGAACCCTGTACCAACCAACCCCGGTGTCTCCTATATAAATGTTTGAATGAAATTTTTAAACAGGTCAAACACTGATCTATTTTACTCACAGTGACCCAGTTAAAGCAGATCCCCACTTAACTGGGCATTTTTTTATACTAAGTTAAAGACATTTTACAA